>NC_136065.1:1650458058-1650600558 GCF_964261635.1 Lissotriton helveticus | reverse complement strand
GACCCGGGGCTTGAACTCCATCTGGCCAGGCCCCGAGGGTGCTGGAGCCCCCTGTCCCGCAGGCCACCAGTGGGTCCGTGCGCTGGGGACGGGGCTCCACCGGTTCCCGGGGAGGCTCTCCCCAGCCTGGCTAGGGTTCGGAAGGTGGGACCGGACCCGGGGCTTGAATTCCATCTGGCCAGGCCCCGAGGGTGCTGGAGCCCCCTGTCCCGCAGGCCACCAGTGGGTCCGTGCGCTGGGGACGGGGCTCCACCGGTTCCCGGGGAGGCTCTCCCCAGCCTGGCTAGGGTTCGGAAGGTGGGACCGGACCCGGGGCTTGAACTCCATCTGGCCAGGCCCCGAGGGTGCTGGTACCCCTCCGTCCAGCAATCCGGCCAGGGGGCCGGGGCGCCCGGGACGGAGGGTCCACCGGGGGCCCAGGGAAGGCTCTCCCCGGCCCGGCATAGGGTTTGGAAAGCCGGGACTGGGGCCGGGGACCGGGCCCGGGGCTTGAGCCCCGTCCGGCAGGGCCCAGTGGTGCGGGAATCCCCCCTCCGTCCTGCAAGCCGGCCGGGGGTCGGAGGTACCCGGGACGGAGGGTCCATCAGGGCCCGGGGAGGCCTGAAGCCCTGGAGCCCTGCAGCCCCAGAGACCTGCAGCTCTGCAGCCCCCGGAACCCTGCAGCCCCAGAGCCCTGCAGCTCCGGGGCAGGCAGATTGGCGTCCTTTTGGTCCTGGCCATCTGGTCGCCCCTCTCGCCTCGGCCATCTGGTCGCCCTGGAAGTCATGATGAGGTGCCATTCGCCTCCCGGATCCCAGCGAGGGCTCCAGGAGGTCGGGTACTTTCGCGCCTTGGGTCCCCTCTGTCACCTTGTGTGCACAGATTGCAAGAAAGTCAGGTAATTTCCCTCCGGATTACTAGGGGGCAGGGTATGCCCGGACACCCCTCCAAGGCTGGTGGTTCTCTGCTAGGGGGACCAGATGGGCTATGCCTGGGTAACACCTCCCTAGGCCACCCGGGGCTTCCTTCCTCCAGGCCAACGGCTTGTCAAATTGCCCAGGACGGGCTCCATGGCTCTTGGGCAGTCGTCCCCCGGGTCTCCAGGCCGATGGCATGTCAAAGTGCCCAGGACGGGCTCCATGCGTCCCGGGCAGTCGTCCCCCGGATCTCCAGGCCGACGGCATGTCAAAGTGCCCAGGACGGGCTCCATGCGTCCCGGGCAGTCGTCCCCCGGGTCTCCAGGCCGACGGCATGTCAAAGTGCCTAGGACGGGCTCCATGCGTCCCGGGCAGTCGTCCCCCGGGTCTCCAGGCCGACGGCATGTCAAAATGTCCAGGACGGGCTCCATGCGTCCCGGGCAGTCGTCCCCCGGGTCTCCAGGCCGACGGCATGTCAAAGTGCCCAGGTTGGGCTCCATGCGTCCCGGGCAGTTGTCCCCCGGGTCTCCAGGCCGATGGCATGTCAAAGTGCCCAGGACGGGCTCCATGCGTCCCGGGCAGTCGTCCCCCCGGGCATCCGCCGCTCCCTTCTCCGGGCCGACGGCAGGTCAGATTGCCCAGGACGGGCTCCATGGGTCCCGGGCAGTCCTCCCCTGGGTGTCCGGCGCTCCCTTCTCCGGGCCGACGGCATGTCAAAGTGCCCAGGACGGGCTCCATGCGTCCCGGGCAGTCGTCCCCCGGGTCTCCAGGCCGACGGCATGTCAAAATGTCCAGGACGGGCTCCATGCGTCCCGGGCAGTCGTCCCCCGGGTCTCCAGGCCGACGGCATGTCAAAGTGCCCAGGTTGGGCTCCATGCGTCCCGGGCAGTCGTCCCACGGGTCTCCGGGCCGACGGCATGTCAAAGTGCCCAGGACGGGCTCCATGCGTCCCGGGCATTCCTCCCCCCGGGCATCCGCCGCTCCCTTCCCTGGGCCGACGGCAGGTCAGATTGCCCAGGACGGGCTCCATGGGTCCCGGGCAGTCCTTCCCTGGGTGTCCGGCGCTCCCTTCTCCGGGCCGACGGCATGTCAAAGTGCCCAGGACGGGCTCCATGCGTCCCGGGCAGTCGTCCCCCGGGTCTCCAGGCCGACGGCATGTCAAAGTGCCCAGGACGGGCTCCATGCGTCCCGGGCAGTCGTCCCCCGGGTCTCCAGGCCGACGGCATGTCAAAATGTCCAGGACGGGCTCCATGCGTCCCAGGCAGTCGTCCCCCGGGTCTCCAGGCCGACGGCATGTCAAAGTGCCCAGGACGGGCTCCATGCGTCCCGGGCAGTCGTCCCCCGGGTCTCCAGGCCGACGGCATGTCAAAATGTCCAGGACGGGCTCCATGCGTCCCAGGCAGTCGTCCCCCGGGTCTCCAGGCCGACGGCATGTCAAAGTGCCCAGGACGGGCTCCATGCGTCCCGGGCAGTCGTCGTCCCGGGCGTCCGGGCCTGGGAGCTCCGGTGGTCCTCACCGTGCCTGAGGCCCAGCCGGGGTCCCCGAGCCCTGCCCGGCGTGGGCAGGCAGCAGCCCTACCACGAAGGCTCGGGGTGGGAAGCAGGGAGTCCTTTCGTTCCCGGCCACCTGGTTGCACCTTTCCCCTCGGCCATCTGGTCGCACGCAATGCTATCCAAAAGGGCGACCAGATGGCCAAACCTCCCTGGAAGTCCCTATGAGGTGCCATTTGCCTCCCCGATCCCAGCGAGGGCTCCAGGAGGTCGGGTACTTTTACGCCTTGGGTCCCCTCTGTCAACTCGTGTGCACAGATTACAAGAAAGGGGGGTAATTTTCCTCCGGATTACTAGGGGTAAGGGTATGCCCGGACACCCCTGCAAGGCTGGTGGTTCTCTGCCAGGGGGACCAGATGGGCTATGCCTGGGTAACAACACCCGGGGCTTCCCTCCTCCAGGCCAACGGCATGTCAAAGTGCCCAGGACGGGCTCCATGCGTCCCGGGCAGTCGTCCCCCGGGTCTCCAGGCCAACGGCATGAGCGAGTGCCCAGGTCGGGCTCCATGCGCCCCGGGCAGTCGTCCCCCGGGTCTCCAGGCCAACGGCATGAGCGAGTGCCCAGGTCGGGCTCCATGCTTCCCGGGCAGTCGTCCCCCGGGTCTCAAGGCCGATGGCATGTCAAAGTGCCCAGGATGGGCTCCATGCGTCCCGGGCATTCCTTCCCCCCGGGCGTCCGTCGCTCCCTTCTCCGGGCCGACGGCAGGTCAGATTGCCCAGGACGGGCTCCATGGGTCCCGGGCATTCCTCCGCTGGGTGTCCGGCTCTCCCTTCCCCGGGCCAACGGCTTGTCAGAGTGCCCAGGATGGGCTCCACGGGCCCCGGACGTCCGGGGCTCCCTTCCCCGTGCCAACGGCATGCCAGAGTGCCCAGGACGGGCTCCACGAGTCCCCGGCGTCCGGGGCTCCCTTCCCCGGGACACCGGCTTGTCAGAGTGCCCATGACGGGCTCCACGGGTCCCGGGTATCTGGGACTCCCTTCCCTGGGCCAACGGCATGCCGGAGTTCCCAGGACAGGCTCCACGGGTCCCGGGCGTCCGGGGCTCCCTTCCCCGGTCCGACGGCTTGTCAGAGTGCCCAGGACGGGCTCCACGGCTCCCGGGCGTCCGGGGTTCCCTTCCCCGGGTCAGCGGCATGTCAGAGTGCCCAGGACGAGTTCCACGGGTCCCGGGCAGTCCTCCCCCGGGCGTCCGGGGCTCCCTTCCCCGGGCCGTCGGCAGGTCAGAGTGCCCAGGACGGGCTCCATGGGTCCCGGGCAGTCCTCCCCCCGGGCGTCCGGGGCTCCCTTCCCCGGGCAGACGGCAGGTCAGAGTGCCCAGGACGGGCTCCACGGGTCCCGGGCAGTCCTCCCCCCGGGCGTCCGGCGCTCCCTTCTCCAGGCCGATGGCAGGTCAGAGTGACCAGGACGGGCTCCACGGGTCCCGGGCAGTCCTCTCCCGGGCGTACGTGGTTGTCCGACAGATTCGGGCAGATGTGCTTTTACGAACCGGATCGGAATCGGCCCAAATAATAATAATAATAATAATCCACATTTGTAAGGCGCACAATCACCCGTAAGGGTCTCTAGGCGCCGTTGGGAAGATTAAGCAAGCTATTGCCCAGAGTCACATGGTGCTGGGCTAATCTGCGGCCGGTGCCGGGGATCGAACCCTGATCTCTGGGATGCTCGAGGGTTACTACGCGCTCTACAAAAACCTTAAATAAAAAAATCTCCAGATTCCGGAGTCAGCCGCCCTAGCCGCGGCGCCAGCTATTTCCCAGAGTCACCTGGTGCTGGGCTAATCTGCCGCCGGTGCCGGGGATCGAACCGTGATCTCCAGATTCCGGAGTCAGCCTCCCTAGCCGCGGCGCCAGCTATTTCCCAGAGTCACGTGGTGCTGGGCTAATCTGCGGCCGGTGCCGGGGATCGAACCCTGATCTCTGGGATGCTCGAGGGTTACTACGCGCTCTACAAAAACCTTAAATAAAAAAATCTCCAGATTCCGGAGTCAGCCGCCCTAGCCGCGGCGCCAGCTATTTCCCAGAGTCACCTGGTGCAGGGCTAATCTGCCGCCGGTGCCGGGGATCGAACCGTGATCCCCAGATGGGGATATCCCAAAAATCTGGCATGGATACGGCCCGCCAGGACTGGTTTGGGCACCCCTGCATTAGGCCACTGAGGAACAGATAAATGCCAACAATCTAGAGGCATTATTTAAATGTATTCAATCGTCCAACACTGGTGTCTGCACACAGGATATTTCTCAGTTCTCTCCATAAGTAAACTTCCCATTTTCATCCTCTTCCATCCCCGACTTTAACACTCTGTTCTGTGCTATAATGGAGACTCTGCATTTGTAGCAAGTGCAGAGAAATTGGAGGAGTACCATTTTCGAATCAACACTTCTTCTTCCATGGATGCTTTTCTCATTAAACTGGGCTTTGACAGTGGTATCAAGCCGTCCTTGTCTTCAGCAGGACACAGAAACAGGCACCAAGTCTACTAACCAAGTTCAACCACACTCTGCAACTTAATAGACCAGTGCTTTACAAATTAGCCAACTGTGTCATCAGCAAAGGCAGCCAATGTGCCAATCCTTTATAATTCTTCTGTTGTACTTTTCTTTCTCGTAGGCAAAATTAGCACTTTAACTGCACAAATCATACAGATTTTACACTTGAAGCACTCCATGAACACATACTTACACACCTTGCAGTTCATCTACACACACTTAAGCTAAAAACCCATTCTGTGAAGTCAAAAGTCTGCAAACCTAGTACATATTCAGTGCGTGTACATAGAAGCACTTTTTAATGCCACTTAAATGCACTAGATTTTAGACTGAAGATGCAATCTAAATGACTGTGCAGTATGTACTCCACTTTATTATTAATTAGGAATGAGAACATGATGGCTATGAGAGTATTGGAAGAGCCTGCTTCCATTCTGAATGGAAACCTGAATTGTGTGACCATTGGCAAAAACCGACCACGAAGGGACTCGAACCCTCAATCTTCTGATTCGAAGTCAGACGCCTTAGCCATTAAGCCACCCGGTCATGTGTCCTGCTGCGTTTATTTATATACTGTAGGTGGTATGCAAGGATGGAAAATATATTATTTATAGTTATTTAGGTTTACAAACCATTGTGGGGTTTTTTCAGCTCCTTTCAATTAAATCACTTTTTTGGGAATTTATATAATGAGAATGTCACCAGTACGATAAGCTATTGTTTTCTTTTTTGCATTTAAACCTCTTTCTTCATGAGATTAAAGCTCAGAGTATGCTTTATATAGTTCTTGATGTTTCCAGAAGTGGAGAGAAACTGTTTTGAAAGTAGTACAAACTGCTCCTTCCTGGATATTCCAATTTACACACACTCAAAGGTTGTATACGTTTCATGAATCCTGACTTGCCCTATTCAAGTGCCTGAAAGCCTTTCACCACCTCTAGAAACAACAGTTACACCAATCCAATTCAAATCATTTTTTCCAAAGGAATATCTTCTGCCGGGTCAAAAATGCATCTGACAAAGATAGGTGTTTAAAAATTGACTTTGTAGTTTCAGAACATCAACATGACTCTGAAGAGTACAGAAGTAAAATGGTACCATTTCAAAGTTCCTAATACCTCATAAACATCTGAGAGGAAGCATGTAATAAATATACTTATTTGTCTGGAAAAGTAAGAGTGAACTTTAGTTTGCACCTCAGATGGGACTCGAACCCACCATCCCTGGCTTAAGAGGCCAGTGCCTTATCCATTAGGCCACTGAGGCACAGATAAATGCCAGCAATCTAGAGGCATTATTTAAATGTATTCAATCGTCCAACACTGGTGTCTGCACACAGGATATTTCTCAGTTCTCTCCATAAGTAAACTTCCCATTTTCATCCTCTTCCATCCCCGACTTTAACACTCTGTTCTGTGCTATAATGGAGACTCTGCATTTGTAGCAAGTGCAGAGAAATTGGAGGAGTACCACTTTCGAATCAACACTTCTTCTTCCATGGATGCTTTTCTCATTAAACTGGGCTTTGACAGTGGTATCAAGCCGTCCTTGTCTTCAGCAGGACACAGAAACAGGCACCAAGTCTACTAACCAAGTTCAACCACACTCTGCAACTTAATAGACCAGTGCTTTACAAATTAGCCAACTGTGTCATCAGCAAAGGCAGCCAATGTGCCAATCCTTTATAATTCTTCTGTAGTACTTTTCTTTCTCGTAGGCAAAATTAGCACTTTAACTGCACAAATCATACAGATTTTACACTTGAAGCACTCCATGAACACATACTTACACACCTTGCAGTTCATCTACACACACTTAAGCTAAAAACCCATTCTGTGAAGTCAAAATTCGGCAAACCTAGTACATATTCAGTGCGTGTACATAGAAGCACTTTTTAATGCCACTTAAATGCACTAGATTTTAGACTGAAGATGCAATCTAAATGACTGTGCAGTATGTACTCCACTTTATTATTAATTAGGAATGAGAACATGATGGCTATGAGAGTATTGGAAGAGCCTGCTTCCATTCTGAATGGAAACCTGAATTGTGTGATCATTGGCAAAAACCGACCACAAAGGGCTTCGAACCCTCAATCTTCTGATTCGAAGTCAGACGCCTTATCCATTAGGCCACGCGGTCATGTGTCCTGCTGCGTTTATTTATATACTGTAGGTGGTATGCAAGGATGGAAAATATATTATTTATAGTTATTTAGGTTTACAAACCATTGTGGGGTTTTTTCAGCTCCTTTCAATTAAATCACTTTTTTGGAATTTATATAATGAGAATGTCACCAGTACGATAAGCTATTGTTTTCTTTTTTGCATTTAAACCTCTTTCTTCATGAGATTAAAGCTCAGAGTATGCTTTATATAGCTCTGGATGTTTCCAGAAGTGGAGAGAAACTGTTTTGAAAGTAGTACAAACTGCTCCTTCCTGGATATTCCAATTTACACACACTCAAAGGTTGTATACGTTTCATGAATCCTGACTTGCCCTATTCAAGTGCCTGAAAGCCTTTCACCACCTCTAGAAACAACAGTTACACCAATCCAATTCAAATCATTTTTTCCAAAGGAATATCTTCTGCCGGGTCAAAAATGCATCTGACAAAGATAGGTGTTTAAAAATTCACTTTGTAGTTTCAGAACATCAACATGACTCTGAAGAGTACAGAAGTAAAATGGTACCATTTCAAAGTTCCTAATACCTCATAAACATCTGAGAGGAAGCATGTAATAAATATACTTATTTTTCTGGAAAATTAAGAGTGAACTTTGGTTTGCACCTCAGATGGGACTTGAACCCACAATTCCTGGCTTAGGAGGCCAGTGCCTTATCCATTAGGCCACTGAGGCACAGATAAATGCCAACAATCTAGAGGCATTTTTAAATGTATTCAATCGTCCAACACTGGTGTCTGCACACAGGATATTTCTCAGTTCTCTCCATAAGTAAACTTCCCATTTTCATCCTCTTCCATCCCCGACTTTAACACTCTGTTCTGTGCTATAATGGAGACTCTGCATTTGTAGCAAGTGCAGAGAAATTGGAGGAGTACCATTTTCGAATCAACACTTCTTCTTCCATGGATGCTTTTCTCATTAAACTGGGCTTTGACAGTGGTATCAAGCCGTCCTTGTCTTCAGCAGGACACAGAAACAGGCACCAAGTCTACTAACCAAGTTCAACCACACTCTGCAACTTAATAGACCAGTGCTTTACAAATTAGCCAACTGTGTCATCAGCAAAGGCAGCCAATGTGCCAATCCTTTATAATTCTTCTGTTGTACTTTTCTTTCTCGTAGGCAAAATTAGCACTTTAACTGCACAAATCATACAGATTTTACACTTGAAGCACTCCATGAACACATACTTACACACCTTGCAGTTCATCTACACACACTTAAGCTAAAAACCCATTCTGTGAAGTCAAAAGTCTGCAAACCTAGTACATATTCAGTGCGTGTACATAGAAGCACTTTTTAATGCCACTTAAATGCACTAGATTTTAGACTGAAGATGCAATCTAAATGACTGTGCAGTATGTACTCCACTTTATTATTAATTAGGAATGAGAACATGATGGCTATGAGAGTATTGGAAGAGCCTGCTTCCATTCTGAATGGAAACCTGAATTGTGTGATCATTGGCAAAAACCGACCACAAAGGGCTTCGAACCCTCAATCTTCTGATTCGAAGTCAGACGCCTTATCCAATAGGCCACGCGGTCATGTGTCCTGCTGCGTTTATTTATATACTGTAGGTGGTATGCAAGGATGGAAAATATATTATTTATAGTTATTTAGGTTTACAAACCATTGTGGGGTTTTTTCAGCTCCTTTCAATTAAATCACTTTTTTGGAATTTATATAATGAGAATGTCACCAGTACGATAAGCTATTGTTTTCTTTTTTGCATTTAAACCTCTTTCTTCATGAGATTAAAGCTCAGAGTATGCTTTATATAGCTCTGGATGTTTCCAGAAGTGGAGAGAAACTGTTTTGAAAGTAGTACAAACTGCTCCTTCCTGGATATTCCAATTTACACACACTCAAAGGTTGTATACGTTTCATGAATCCTGACTTGCCCTATTCAAGTGCCTGAAAGCCTTTCACCACCTCTAGAAACAACAGTTACACCAATCCAATTCAAATCATTTTTTCCAAAGGAATATCTTCTGCCGGGTCAAAAATGCATCTGACAAAGATAGGTGTTTAAAAATTGACTTTGTAGTTTCAGAACATCAACATGACTCTGAAGAGTACAGAAGTAAAATGGTACCATTTCAAAGTTCCTAATACCTCATAAACATCTGAGAGGAAGCATGTAATAAATATACTTATTTTTCTGGGAAATTAAGAGTGAACTTTGGTTTGCACCTCAGATGGGACTCGAACCCACAATTCCTGGCTTAGGAGGCCAGTGCCTTATCCATTAGGCCACTGAGGCACAGATAAATGCCAACAATCTAGAGGCATTTTTAAATGTATTCAATCGTCCAACACTGGTGTCTGCACACAGGATATTTCTCAGTTCTCTCCATAAGTAAACTTCCCATTTTCATCCTCTTCCATCCCCGACTTTAACACTCTGTTCTGTGCTATAATGGAGACTCTGCATTTGTAGCAAGTGCAGAGAAATTGGAGGAGTACCATTTTCGAATCAACACTTCTTCTTCCATGGATGCTTTTCTCATTAAACTGGGCTTTGACAGTGGTATCAAGCCGTCCTTGTCTTCAGCAGGACACAGAAACAGGCACCAAGTCTACTAACCAAGTTCAACCACACTCTGCAACCTTAATAGACCAGTGCTTTACAAATTAGCCAACTGTGTCATCAGCAAAGGCAGCCAATGTGCCAATCCTTTATAATTCTTCTGTTGTACTTTTCTTTCTCGTAGGCAAAATTAGCACTTTAACTGCACAAATCATACAGATTTTACACTTGAAGCACTCCATGAACACATACTTACACACCTTGCAGTTCATCTACACACACTTAAGCTAAAAACCCATTCTGTGAAGTCAAAAGTCTGCAAACCTAGTACATATTCAGTGCGTGTACATAGAAGCACTTTTTAATGCCACTTAAATGCACTAGATTTTAGACTGAAGATGCAATCTAAATGACTGTGCAGTATGTACTCCACTTTATTATTAATTAGGAATGAGAACATGATGGCTATGAGAGTATTGGAAGAGCCTGCTTCCATTCTGAATGGAAACCTGAATTGTGTGACCATTGGCAAAAACCGACCACGAAGGGACTCGAACCCTCAATCTTCTGATTTGAAGTCAGACGCCTTAGCCATTAAGCCACGCGGTCATGTGTCCTGCTGAGTTTATTTATATACTGTAGGTGGTATGCAAGGATGGAAAATATATTATTTATAGTTATTTAGGTTTACAAACCATTGTGGGGTTTTTTCAGCTCCTTTCAATTAAATCACTTTTTTTGGAATTTATATAATGAGAATGTCACCAGTACGATAAGCTATTGTTTTCTTTTTTGCATTTAAACCTCTTTCTTCATGAGATTAAAGCTCAGAGTATGCTTTATATAGTTCTTGATGTTTCCAGAAGTGGAGAGAAACTGTTTTGAAAGTAGTACAAACTGCTCCTTCCTGGATATTCCAATTTACACACACTCAAAGGTTGTATACGTTTCATGAATCCTGACTTGCCCTATTCAAGTGCCTGAAAGCCTTTCACCACCTCTAGGAACAACAGTTACACCAATCCAATTCAAATCATTTTTTCCAAAGGAATATCTTCTGCCGGGTCAAAAATGCATCTGACAAAGATAGGTGTTTAAAAATTGACTTTGTTGTTTCAGAACATCAACATGACTCTGAAGAGTACAGAAGTAAAATGGTACCATTTCAAAGTTCCTAATACCTCATAAACATCTGAGAGGAAGCATGTAATAAATATACTTATTTTTCTGGAAAAGTAAGAGTGAACCTTGGTTTGCACCTCAGATGGGACTCGAACCCACGATCCCTGGCTTAAGAGGCCAGTGCCTTATCCATTAGGCCACTGAGGCACAGATAAATGCCAGCAATCTAGAGGCATTATTTAAATGTATTCAATCGTCCAACACTGGTGTCTGCACACAGGATATTTCTCAGTTCTCTCCATAAGTAAACTTCCCATTTTCATCCTCTTCCATCCCCGACTTTAACACTCTGTTCTGTGCTATAATGGAGACTCTGCATTTGTAGCAAGTGCAGAGAAATTGGAGGAGTACCATTTTCGAATCAACACTTCTTCTTCCATGGATGCTTTTCTCATTAAACTGGGCTTTGACAGTGGTATCAAGCCGTCCTTGTCTTCAGCAGGACACAGAAACAGGCACCAAGTCTACTAACCAAGTTCAACCACACTCTGCAACTTAATAGACCAGTGCTTTACAAATTAGCCAACTGTGTCATCAGCAAAGGCAGCCAATGTGCCAATCCTTTATAATTCTTCTGTAGTACTTTTCTTTCTCGTAGGCAAAATTAGCACTTTAACTGCACAAATCATACAGATTTTACACTTGAAGCACTCCATGAACACATACTTACACACCTTGCAGTTCATCTACACACACTTAAGCTAAAAACCCATTCTGTGAAGTCAAAAGTCTGCAAACCTAGTACATATTCAGTGCGTGTACATAGAAGCACTTTTTAATGCCACTTAAATGCACTAGATTTTAGACTGAAGATGCAATCTAAATGACTGTGACTGTGCAGTATGTACTCCACTTTATTATTAATTAGGAATGAGAACATGATGGCTATGAGAGTATTGGAAGAGCCTGCTTCCATTCTGAATGGAAACCTGAATTGTGTGACCATTGGCAAAAACCAACCACGAACGGACTCGAACCCTCAATCTTCTGATTCGAAGTCAGACGCCTTATCCATTAGGCCACGCGGTCATGTGTCCTGCTGCGTTTATTTATATACTGTAGGTGGTATGCAAGGATGGAAAATATATTATTTATAGTTATTTAGGTTTACAAACCATTGTGGGGTTTTTTCAGCTCCTTTCAATTAAATCACTTTTTTGGAATTTATATAATGAGAATGTCACCAGTACGATAAGCTATTGTTTTCTTTTTTGCATTTAAACCTCTTTCTTCATGAGATTAAAGCTCAGAGTATGCTGTATATAGCTCTGGATGTTTCCAGAAGTGGAGAGAAAATGTTTTGAAAGTAGTACAAACTGCTCCTTCCTGGATATTCCAATTTAGACACACTCAAAGGTTGTATACGTTTCATGAATCCTGACTTGCCCTATTCAAGTGCCTGAAAGCCTTTCACCACCTCTAGAAACAACAGTTACACCAATCCAATTCAAATCATTTTTTCCAAAGGAATATCTTCTGCCGGGTCAAAAATGCATCTGACAAAGATAGGTGTTTAAAAATTGACTTTGTAGTTTCAGAACATCAACATGACTCTGAAGAGTACAGAAGTAAAATGGTACCATTTCAAAGTTCCTAATACCTCATAAACATCTGAGAGGAAGCATGTAATAAATATACTTATTTTTCTGGAAAAGTAAGAGTGAACTTTGGTTTGCACCTCAGATGGAACTTGAACCCACAATTCCTGGCTTAGGAGGCCAGTGCCTTATCCATTAGGCCACTGAGGCACAGATTAATGCCAACAATCTAGAGGCATTATTTAAATGTATTCAATCGTCCAACACTGGTGTCTGCACACAGGATATTTCTCAGTTCTCTCCATAAGTAAACTTCCCATTTTCATCCTCTTCCATCCCCGACTTTAACACTCTGTTCTGTGCTATAATGGAGACTCTGCATTTGTAGCAAGTGCAGAGAAATTGGAGGAGTACCATTTTCGAATCAACACTTCTTCTTCCATGGATGCTTTTCTCATTAAACTGGGCTTTGACAGTGGTATCAAGCCGTCCTTGTCTTCAGCAGGACACAGAAACAGGCACCAAGTCTACTAACCAAGTTCAACCACACTCTGCAACTTAATAGACCAGTGCTTTACAAATTAGCCAACTGTGTCATCAGCAAAGGCAGCCAATGTGCCAATCCTTTATAATTCTTCTGTTGTACTTTTCTTTCTCGTAGGCAAAATTAGCACTTTAACTGCACAAATCATACAGATTTTACACTTGAAGCACTCCATGAACACATACTTACACACCTTGCAGTTCATCTACACACACTTAAGCTAAAAACCCATTCTGTGAAGTCAAAAGTCTGCAAACCTAGTACATATTCAGTGCGTGTACATAGAAGCACTTTTTAATGCCACTTAAATGCACTAGATTTTAGACTGAAGATGCAATCTAAATGACTGGGCAGTATGTACTCCACTTTATTATTAATTAGGAATGAGAACATGATGGCTATGAGAGTATTGGAAGAGCCTGCTTCCATTCTGAATGGAAACCTGAATTGTGTGACCATTGGCAAAAACCGACCACGAAGGGACTCGATCCCTCAATCTTCTGATTCGAAGTCAGACGCCTTATCCATTAGGCCACGCGGTCATGTGCCCTGCTGCGTTTATTTATATACTGTAGGTGGTATGCAAGGATGGAAAATATATTATTTATAGTTATTTAGGTTTACAAACCATTGTGGGGGTTTTTCAGCTCCTTTCAATTAAATCACTTTTTTTGGAATTTATATAATGAGAATGTCACCAGTACGATAAGCTATTGTTTTCTTTTTTGCATTTAAACCTCTTTCTTCATGAGATTAAAGCTCAGAGTATGCTTTATATAGCTCTGGATGTTTCCAGAAGTGGAGAGAAACTGTTTTGAAAGTAGTACAAACTGCTCCTTCCTTGATATTCCAATTTACACACACTCAAATGTTGTATACGTTTCATGAATCCTGACTTGCCCTATTCAAGTGCCTGAAAGCCTTTCACCACCTCTAGAAACAACAGTTACACCAATCCAATTCAAATCATTTTTTCCAAAGGAATATCTTCTGCCGGGTCAAAAATGCATCTGACAAAGATAGGTGTTTAAAAATTGACTTTGTAGTTTCAGAACATCAACATGACTCTGAAGAGTACAGAAGTAAAATGGTACCATTTGAAAGTTCCTAATACCTCATAAACATCTGAGAGGAAGCATGTAATAAATATACTTATTTTTCTGGAAAAGTAAGAGTGAACTTTAGTTTGCACCTCAGATGGGACTCGAACCCACCATCCCTGGCTTAAGAGGCCAGTGCCTTATCCATTAGGCCACTGAGGCACAGATAAATGCCAGCAATCTAGAGGCATTATTTAAATGTATTCAATCGTCCAACACTGGTGTCTGCACACAGGATATTTCTCAGTTCTCTCCATAAGTAAACTTCCCATTTTCATCCTCTTCCATCCCCGACTTTAACACTCTGTTCTGTGCTATAATGGAGACTCTGCATTTGTAGCAAGTGCAGAGAAATTAGAGGAGTACCACTTTCGAATCAACACTTCTTCTTCCATGGATGCTTTTCTCATTAAACTGGGCTTTGACAGTGGTATCAAGCCGTCCTTGTCTTCAGCAGGACACAGAAACAGGCACCAAGTCTACTAACCAAGTTCAACCACACTCTGCAACTTAATAGACCAGTGCTTTACAAATTAGCCAACTGTGTCATCAGCAAAGGCAGCCAATGTGCCAATCCTTTATAATTCTTCTGTAGTACTTTTCTTTCTCGTAGGCAAAATTAGCACTTTAACTGCACAAATCATACAGATTTTACACTTGAAGCACTCCATGAACACATACTTACACACCTTGCAGTTCATCTACACACACTTAAGCTAAAAACCCATTCTGTGAAGTCAAAAGTCTGCAAACCTAGTACATATTCAGTGCGTGTACATAGAAGCACTTTTTAATGCCACTTAAATGCACTAGATTTTAGACTGTAGATGCAATCTAAATGACTGTGCAGTATGTACTCCACTTTATTATTAATTAGGAATGAGAACATGATGGCTATGAGAGTATTGGAAGAGCCTGCTTCCATTCTGAATGGAAACCTGAATTGTGTGACCATTGGCAAAAACCGACCACGAAGGGACCCGAACCCTCAATCTTCTGATTCGAAGTCAGACGCCTTATCCATTAGGCCACGCGGTCATGTGTCCTGCTGCGTTTATTTATATACTGTAGGTGGTATGCAAGGATGGAAAATAAATTATTTATAGTTATTTAGGTTTACAAACCATTGTGGGGTTTTTTCAGCTCCTTTCAATTAAATCACTTTTTTGGAATTTATATAATGAGAATGTCACCAGTACGATAAGCTATTGTTTTCTTTTTTGCATTTAAACCTCTTTCTTCATGAGATTAAAGCTCAGAGTATGCTTTATATAGCTCTGGATGTTTCCAGAAGTGGAGGGAAACTGTTTTGAAAGTAGTACAAACTGCTCCTTCCTGGATATTCCAATTTACACACACTCAAAGGTTGTATACGTTTCATGAATCCTGACTTGCCCTATTCAAGTGCCTGAAAGCCTTTCACTACCTCTAGAAACAACAGCTACACCAATCCAATTCAAATCATTTTATCCAAAGGAATGTCTTCTGCCGGGTCAAAAATGCATCTGACAAAGATAGGTGTTTAAAAATTGACTTTGTAGTTTCAGAACATCAACATGACTCTGAAGAGTACAGAAGTAAAATGGTACCATTTCAAAGTTCCTAATACCTCATAAACATCTGAGAGGAAGCATGTAATAAATATACTTATTTTTCTGGAAAAGTAAGAGTGAACATTGGTTTGCACCTCAGATGGGACTCGAACCCACAATCCCTGGCTTAGGAGGCCAGTGCCTTATCCATTAGGCCACTGAGGCACAGATAAATACAATCAATCAAGAGGCATTATTTAAATGTATTCAATCGTCCAACACTGGTGTCTGCACACAGGATATTTCTCAGTTCTCTCCATAAGTAAACTTCCCATTTTCATGCTCTTCCATCCCCGACTTTAACACTCTGTTCTGTGCTATAATGGAGACTCTGCATTTGTAGCAAGTGCAGAGAAATTGGAGGAGTACCATTTTCGAATCAACACTTCTTCTTCCATGGATGCTTTTCTCATTAAACTGGGCTTTGACAGTGGTATCAAGCCGTCCTTGTCTTCAGCAGGACACAGAAACAGGCACCAAGTCTACTAACCAAGTTCAACCACACTCTGCAACTTAATAGACCAGTGCTTTACAAATTAGCCAACTGTGTCACCAGCAAAGGCAGCCAATGTGCCAATCCTTTATAATTCTTCTGTTGTACTTTTCTTTCTCGTAGGCAAAATTAGCACTTTAACTGCACAAATCATACAGATTTTACACTTGAAGCACTCCATGAACACATACTTACACACCTTGCAGTTCATCTACACACACTTAAGCTAAAAACCCATTCTGTGAAGTCAAAAGTCTGCAAACCTAGTACATATTCAGTGCGTGTACATAGAAGCACTTTTTAATGCCACTTAAATGCACTAGATTTTAGACTGAAGATGCAATCTAAATGACTGTGCAGTATGTACTCCACTTTATTATTAATTAGGAATGAGAACATGATGGCTATGAGAGTATTGGAAGAGCCTGCTTCCATTCTGAATGGAAACCTGAATTGTGTGACCATTGGCAAAAACCGACCATGAAGGGACTCGAACCCTCAATCTTCTGATTTGAAGTCAGACGCCTTATCCATTAGGCCACGTGGTCATGTGTCCTGCTGCGTTTATTTATATACTGTAGGTGGTATACAAGGATGGAAAATATATTATTTATAGTTATTTAGGTTTACAAACCATTGTGGGATTTTTTCAGCTCCTTTCAATTAAATCACTTTTTTGGAATTTATATAATGAGAATGTCACCAGTACGATAAGCTATTGTTTTCTTTTTTGCATTTAAACCTCTTTCTTCATGAGATTAAAGCTCAGAGTATGCTTTATATAGCTCTGGATGTTTCCAGAAGTGGAGAGAAACTGTTTTGAAAGTAGTACAAACTGCTCCTTCCTGGATATTCCAATTTACACACACTCAAATGTTGTATACGTTTCATGAATCCTGACTTGCCCTATTCAAGTGCCTGAAAGCCTTTCACCACCTCTAGGAACAACAGTTACACCAATCCAATTCAAATCATTTTTTCCAAAGGAATATCTTCTGCCGGGTCAAAAATGCATCTGACAAAGATAGGTGTTTAAAAATTGACTTTGTAGTTTCAGAACATCAACATGACTCTGAAGAGTACAGATGGTACCATTTCAAAGTTCCTAATACCTCATAAACATCTGAGAGGAAGCATGTAATAAATATACTTATTTTTCTGGAAAAGTAAGAGTGAACCTTGGTTTGCACCTCAGATGGGACTCGAACCCACAATCCCTGGCTTAGGAGGCCAGTGCCTTATCCATTAGGCCACTGAGGCACAGATAAATGGCAGCAATCTAGAGGCATTATTTAAATGTATTCAATCGTCCAACACTGGTGTCTGCACACAGGATATTTCTCAGTTCTCTCCATAAGTAAACTTCCCATTTTCATCCTCTTCCATCCCCGACTTTAACACTCTGTTCTGTGCTATAATGGAGACTCTGCATTTGTAGCAAGTGCAGAGAAAATGGAGGAGTACCATTTTCGAATCAACACTTCTTCTTCCATGGATGCTTTTCTCATTAAACTGGGCTTTGACAGTGGTATCAAGCCGTCCTTGTCTTCAGCAGGACACAGAAACAGGCACCAAGTCTACTAACCAAGTTCAACCACACTCTGCAACTTAATAGACCAGTGCTTTACAAATTAGCCAACTGTGTCACCAGCAAAGGCAGCCAATGTGCCAAATCCTTTATAATTCTTCTGTTGTACTTTTCTTTCTCGTAGGCAAAATTAGCACTTTAACTGCACAAATCATACAGATTTTACACTTGAAGCACTCCATGAACACATACTTACACACCTTGCAGTTCATCTACACACACTTAAGCTAAAAACCCATTCTGTGAAGTCAAAAGTCTGCAAACCTAGTACATATTCAGTGCGTGTACATAGAAGCACTTTTTAATGCCACTTAAATGCACTAGATTTTAGACTGAAGATGCAATCTAAATGACTGTGCAGTATGTACTCCACTTTATTATTAATTAGGAATGAGAACATGATGGCTATGAGAGTATTGGAAGAGCCTGCTTCCATTCTGAATGGAAACCTGAATTGTGTGACCATTGGCAAAAACCGACCATGAAGGGACTCGAACCCTCAATCTTCTGATTCGAAGTCAGACGCCTTATATATTAGGCCACGTGGTCATGTGTCCTGCTGCGTTTATTTATATACTGTAGGTGGTATGCAAGGATGGAAAATATATTATTTATAGTTATTTAGGTTTACAAACCATTGTGGGATTTTTTCAGCTCCTTTCAATTAAATCACTTTTTTGGAATTTATATAATGAGAATGTCACCAGTACGATAAGCTATTGTTTTCTTTTTTGCATTTAAACCTCTTTCTTCATGAGATTAAAGCTCAGAGTATGCTTTATATAGCTCTGGATGTTTCCAGAAGTGGAGAGAAACTGTTTTGAAAGTAGTACAAACTGCTCCTTCCTGGATATTCCAATTTACACACACTCAAAAGTTGTATACGTTTCATGAATCCTGACTTGCCCTATTCAAGTGCCTGAAAGCCTTTCACCACCTCTAGGAACAACAGTTACACCAATCCAATTCAAATCATTTTTTCCAAAGGAATATCTTCTGCCGGGTCAAAAATGCATCTGACAAAGATAGGTGTTTAAAAATTGACTTTGTAGTTTCAGAACATCAACATGACTCTGAAGAGTACAGATGGTACCATTTCAAAGTTCCTAATACCTCATAAACATCTGAGAGGAAGCATGTAATAAATATACTTATTTTTCTGGAAAAGTAAGAGTGAACCTTGGTTTGCACCTCAGATGGGACTCGAACCCACAATCCCTGGCTTAGGAGGCCAGTGCCTTATCCATTAGGCCACTGAGGCACAGATAAATGCCAGCAATCTAGAGGCATTATTTAAATGTATTCAATCGTCCAACACTGGTGTCTGCACACAGGATATTTCTCAGTTCTCTCCATAAGTAAACTTCCCATTTTCATCCTCTTCCATCCCCGACTTTAACACTCTGTTCTGTGCTATAATGGAGACTCTGCATTTGTAGCAAGTGCAGAGAAAATGGAGGAGTACCATTTTCGAATCAACACTTCTTCTTCCATGGATGCTTTTCTCATTAAACTGCCGTTGACAGTGGTATCAAGCCGTCCTTGTCTTCAGCAGGACACAGAAACAGGCACCAAGTCTACTAACCAAGTTCAACCACACTCTGCAACTTAATAGACCAGTGCTTTGCAAATTAGCCAACTGTGTCATCAGCAAAGGCAGCCAATGTGCCAATCCTTTATAATTCTTCTGTAGTACTTTTCTTTCTCGTAGGCAAAATTAGCACTTTAACTGCACAAATCATACAGATTTTACACTTGAAGCACTCCATGAACACATACTTACACACGTTGCAGTTCATCTACACACACTTAAGCTAAAAACCCATTCCGTGAAGTCAAAAGTCTGCAAATCTAGTACATATTCAGTGCGTGTACATAGAAGCACTTTTTAATGCCACTTAAATGCACTAGATTTTAGACTGAAGATGCAATCTAAATGACTGTGCAGTATGTACTCCACTTTATTATTAATTAGGAATGAGAACATGATGGCTATGAGAGTATTGGAAGAGCCTGCTTCCATTCTGAATGGAAACCTGAATTGTGTGACCATTGGCAAAAACCGACCATGAAGGGACTCGAACCCTCAATCTTCTGATTCGAAGTCAGACGCCTTATCCATTAGGCCACGTGGTCATGTGTCCTGCTGCGTTTATTTATATACTGTAGGTGGTATGCAAGGATGGAAAATATATTATTTATAGTTATTTAGGTTTACAAACCATTGTGGGATTTTTTCAGCTCCTTTCAATTAAATCACTTTTTTGGAATTTATATAATGAGAATGTCACCAGTACGATAAGCTATTGTTTTCTTTTTTGCATTTAAACCTCTTTCTTCATGAGATTAAAGCTCAGAGTATGCTTTATATAGCTCTGGATGTTTCCAGAAGTGGAGAGAAACTGTTTTGAAAGTAGTACAAACTGCTCCTTCCTGGATATTCCAATTTACACACACTCAAAGGTTGTATACGTTTCATGAATCCTGACTTGCCCTATTCAAGTGCCTGAAAGCCTTTCACCACCTCTAGGAACAACAGTTACACCAATCCAATTCAAATCATTTTTTCCAAAGGAATATCTTCTGCCGGGTCAAAAATGCATCTGACAAAGATAGGTGTTTAAAAATTGACTTTGTAGTTTCAGAACATCAACATGACTCTGAAGAGTACAGATGGTACCATTTCAAAGTTCCTAATACCTCATAAACATCTGAGAGGAAGCATGTAATAAATATACTTATTTTTCTGGAAAAGTAAGAGTGAACCTTGGTTTGCACCTCAGATGGGACTCGAACCCACAATCCCTGGCTTAGGAGGCCAGTGCCTTATCCATTAGGCCACTGAGGCACAGATAAATGCCAGCAATCTAGAGGCATTATTTAAATGTATTCAATCGTCCAACACTGGTGTCTGCACACAGGATATTTCTCAGTTCTCTCCATAAGTAAACTTCCCATTTTCATCCTCTTCCATCCCCGACTTTAACACTCTGTTCTGTGCTATAATGGAGACTCTGCATTTGTAGCAAGTGCAGAGAAATTGGAGGAGTACCATTTTCGAATCAACACTTCTTCTTCCATGGATGCTTTTCTCATTAAACTGCCTTTGACAGTGGTATCAAGCCGTCCTTGTCTTCAGTAGGACACAGAAACAGGCACCAAGTCTACTAACCAAGTTCAACCACACTCTGCAACTTAATAGACCAGTGCTTTACAAATTAGCCAACTGTGTCATCAGCAAAGGCAGCCAATGTGCCAATCCTTTATAAGTCTTCTGTAGTACTTTTCTTTCTCGTAGGCAAAATTAGCACTTTAACTGCACAAATCATACAGATTTTACACTTGAAGCACTCCATGAACACATACTTACACACGTTGCAGTTCATCTACACACACTTAAGCTAAAAACCCATTCCGTGAAGTCAAAAGTCTGCAAACCTAGTACATATTCAGTGCGTGTACATAGAAGCACTTTTTAATGCCACTTAAATGCACTAGATTTTAGACTGAAGATGCAATCTAAATGACTGTGCAGTATGTACTCCACTTTATTATTAATTAGGAATGAGAACATGATGGCTATGAGAGTATTGGAAGAGCCTGCTTCCATTCTGAATGGAAACCTGAATTGTGTGACCATTGGCAAAAACCGACCACGAAGGGACTCGAACCCTCAATCTTCTGATTCGAAGTCAGACGCCTTATCCATTAGGCCACGCGGTCATGTGTCCTGCTGCGTTTATTTATATACTGTAGGTGGTATGCAAGGATGGAAAATATATTATTTATAGTTATTTAGGTTTACAAACCATTGTGGGGGTTTTTCAGCTCCTTTCAATTAAATCACTTTTTTGGAATTTATATAATGAGAATGTCACCAGTACGATAAGCTATTGTTTTCTTTTTTGCATTTAAACCTCTTTCTTCATGAGATTAAAGCTCAGAGTATGCTTTATATAGCTCTGGATGTTTCCAGAAGTGGAGAGAAACTGTTTTGAAAGTATTACAAACTGCTCCTTCCTGGATATTCCAATTTACACACACTCAAAGGTTGTATACGTTTCATGAATCCTGACTTGCCCTATTCAAGTGCCTGAAAGCCTTTCACTACCTCTAGAAACAACAGTTACACCAATCCAATTCAAATCATTTTTTCCAAAGGAATATCTTCTGCCGGGTCAAAAATGCATCTGACAAAGATAGGTGTTTAAAAATTGACTTTGTAGTTTCAGAACATCAACATGACTCTGAAGAGTACAGAAGTAAAATGGTACCATTTCAAAGTTCCTAATACCTCATAAACATCTGAGAGGAAGCATGTAATAAATATACTTATTTTTCTGGAAAAGTAAGAGTGAACTTTGGTTTGCACCTCAGATGGGACTCGAACCCACAATCCCTGGCTTAGGAGGCCAGTGCCTTATCCATTAGGCCACTGAGGCACAGATAAATGCCAACAATCTAGAGGCATTATTTAAATGTATTCAATCGTCCAACGCTGGTGTCTGCACACAGGATATTTCTAAGTTCTCTCCATAAGTAAACTTCCCATTTTCATGCTCTTCCATCCCCGACTTTAACACTTTGTTCTGTGCTATAATGGAGACTCTGCATTTGTAGCAAGTGCAGAGAAATTGGAGGAGTACCATTTTCGAATCAACACTTCTTCTTCCATGGATGCTTTTCTCATTAAACTGGGCTTTGACAGTGGTATCAAGCCGTCCTTGTCTTCAGCAGGACACAGAAACAGGCACCAAGTCTACTAACCAAGTTCAACCACACTCTGCAACTTAATAGACCAGTGCTTTACAAATTAGCCAACTGTGTCATCAGCAAAGGCAGCCAATGTGCCAATCCTTTATAATTCTTCTGTTGTACTTTTCTTTCTCGTTGGCAAAATTAGCACTTTAACTGCACAAATCATACAGATTTTACACTTGAAGCACTCCATGAACACATACTTACACACCTTGCAGTTCATCTACACACACTTAAGCTAAAAACTCATTCTGTGAAGTCAAAAGTCTGCAAACCTAGTACATATTCAGTGCGTGTACATAGAAGCACTTTTTAATGCCACTTAAATGCACTAGATTTTAGACTGAAGATGCAATCTAAATGACTGTGTAGTATGTACTCCACTTTATTATTAATTAGGAATGAGAACATGATGGCTATGAGAGTATTGGAAGAGCCTGCTTCCATTCTGAATGGAAACCTGAATTGTGTGACCATTGGCAAAAACCGACCACGAAGGGACTCGAACCCTCAATCTTCTGATTCGAAGTCAGACGCCTTATCCATTAGGCAATAAACAAGAAAGGAGTGTCCATGCAGAAAGGGCTAAGCCGTTCACGGGAGCACCAGTACACCCACACTGGGATGTTTAAGAAAGCCCTCACTCACCACCTGGTGATGACATGCTTCATCATCGGGCCCCACCAAAGAGACCGAGTGTCTCTTTGGTGTGCTGCAACGCCAGGATTACTGCGGAGCGGGATAGTGGGTAGAGGGCGTGTTGTGTGCAAAAGAAAATTAGTGAGTGATGGAGGTATTAAAAAATGTCAGTAGTGTATCTGAGATAACAATTTATTAAATGATCACTAAGGACACTGGATTTAAAAGAATGTGAGGGACCAGTCCACTTTTATTGAGTGGTGGGTTCCTATAGGGTAGTCGACATGTTTCTTGCCATTGAAACGGTGTTAATTTACCCGGCAATTCATCAGGACTGGGTGTAATAAACCCCGGCGGTATGGGCACGCTAAGGCCCACCCTTACCTAGGGACGTGAGTGTAAAAATAATCAAAATGTGAAAAGTGCAAAAAAATTAGGAATAGTAAACTTATTCCTAATTACTCCTGGTTTAGGAGGCTTCTACTGATCGTTTCTGCACTTTTCAGGTGTTATGACAAAACACCATGGGTCTCAGGAGGGGGGTGGAAGCGTATTCGGCACACCGCCCTTGACGCTCGGCACCCGTAGTCCACCTACGTCACCCTCGAACTGGACCCCGTAGAGCCTTATCCATTAGGCCACGCAGTCATGTGTCCTGCTGCGTTTATTTATATACTGTAGGTGGTATGCAAGGATGGAAAATATATTATTTATAGTTATTTAGGTTTACAAACCATTGTGGGGTTTTTTCAGCTTGTTTCAATTAAATCACTTTTTGGGAATTTATATAATGAGAATGTCACCAGTACGATAAGCTATTGTTTTCTTTTTTGCATTTAAACCTCTTTCTTCATGAGATTAAAGCTCAGAGTATGCTTTATATAGCTCTGGATGTTTCCAGAAGTGGAGAGAAACTGTTTTGAAAGTAGTACAAACTGCTCCTTCCTGGATATTCCAATTTACACACACTCAAATGTTGTATACGTTTCATGAATCCTGACTTGCCCTATTCAAGTGCCTGAAAGCCTTTCACCACCTCTAGAAACAACAGTTACACCAATCCAATTCAAATCATTTTTTCCAAAGGAAAATCTTCTGCCGGGTCAAAAATGCATCTGACAAAGATAGGTGTTTAAAAATTGACTTTGTAGTTTCAGAACATCAACATGACTCTGAAGAGTACAGAAGTAAAATGGTACCATTTCAAAGATCCTAATACCTCATAAACATCTGAGAGGAAGCATGTAATAAATATACTTATTTTTCTGGAAAAGTAAGAGTGAACTTTAGTTTGCACCTCAGATGGGACTCGAACCCACAATACCTGGCTTAAGAGGCCAGTGCCTTATCCATTAGGCCACTGAGGCACAGATAAATGCCAGCAATCTAGAGGCATTATTTAAATCTATTCAATCGTCCAACACTGGTGTCTGCACACAGGATATTTCTCAGTTCTCTCCATAAGTAAACTTCCCATTTTCATCCTCTTCCATCCCCGACTTTAACACTCTGTTCTGTGCTATAATGGAAACTCTGCATTTGTAGCAAGTGCAGAGAAATTGGAGGAGTACCATTTTCGAATCCACACTTCTTCTTCCATGGATGCTTTTCTCATTAAACTGGGCTTTGACAGTGGTATCAAGCCGTCCTTGTCTTCAGCAGGACACAGAAACAGGCACCAAGTCTACTAACCAAGTTCAACCACACTCTGCAACTTAATAGACCAGTGCTTTACAAATTAGCCAACTGTGTCATCAGCAAAGGCAGCCAATGTGCCAATCCTTTATAATTCTTCTGTTGTACTTTTCTTTCTCGTAGGCAAAATTAGCACTTTAACTGCACAAATCATACAGATTTTACACTTGAAGCACTCCATGAACACATACTTACACACCTTGCAGTTCATCTACACACACTTAAGCTAAAAACCCATTCTGTGAAGTCAAAAGTCTGCAAACCTAGTACATATTCAGTGCGTGTACATAGAAGCACTTTTTAATGCCACTTAAATGCACTAGATTTTAGACTGAAGATGCAATCTAAATGACTGTGCAGTATGTACTCCACTTTATTATTAATTAGGAATGAGAACATGATGGCTATGAGAGTATTGGAAGAGCCTGCTTCCATTCTGAATGGAAACCTGAATTGTGTGACCATTGGCAAAAACCGACCACGAAGGGACTCGAACCCTCAATCTTCTGATTCGAAGTCAGACGCCTTATCCATTAGGCCACGCAGTCATGTGCCCTGCTGCATTTATTTATATACTGTAGGTGGTATGCAAGGATGGAAAATATATTATTTATAGTTATTTAGGTTTACAAACCATTGTGGGGGGTTTTCAGCTCCTTTCAATTAAATCACTTTTTGGGAATTTATATAATGAGAATGTCACCAGTACAATAAGCTATTGTTTTCTTTTTTGCATTTAAACCTCTTTCTTCATGAGATTAAAGCTCAGAGTATGCTTTATATAGCTCTTGATGTTTCCAGAAGTGGAGAGAAACTGTTTTGAAAGTAGTACAAACTGCTCCTTCCTGGATATTCCAATTTACACACACTCAAAGGTTGTATACGTTTCATGAATCCTGACTTGCCCTATTCAAGTGCCTGAAAGCCTTTCACCACCTCTAGGAACAACAGTTACACCAATCCAATTCAAATCATTTTTTCCAAAGGAATATCTTCTGCCGGGTCAAAAATGCATCTGACAAAGATAGGTGTTTAAAAATTGACTTTGTAGTTTCAGAACATCAACATGACTCTGAAGAGTACAGAAGTAAAATGGTACCATTTCAAAGTTCCTAATACCTCATAAACATCTGAGAGGAAGCATGTAATAAATATACTTATTTTTCTGGAAAAGTAAGAGTGAACCTTGGTTTGCACCTCAGATGGGACTCGAACCCACAATCCCTGGCTCAGGAGGCCAGTGCCTTATCCATTTGGCCACTGAGGCACAGATAAATGCCAGCAATCTAGAGGCATTATTTAAATGTATTCAATCGTCCAACACTGGTGTCTGCACACAGGATATTTCTCAGTTCTCTCCATAAGTAAACTTCCCATTTTCATCCTCTTCCATCCCCGACTTTAACACTCTGTTCTGTGCTATAATGGAGACTCTGCATTTGTAGCAAGTGCAGAGAAATTGGAGGAGTACCATTTTCGAATCAACACTTCTTCTTCCATGGATGCTTTTCTCATTAAACTGGGCTTTGACAGTGGTATCAAGCCGTCCTTGTCTTCAGCAGGACACAGAAACAGGCACCAAGTCTACTAACCAAGTTCAACCACACTCTGCAACTTAATAGACCAGTGCTTTACAAATTAGCCAACTGTGTCATCAGCAAAGGCAGCCAATGTGCCAATCCTTTATAATTCTTCTGTAGTACTTTTCTTTCTCGTAGGCAAAATTAGCACTTTAACTGCACAAATCATACAGATTTTACACTTGAAGCACTCCATGAACACATACTTACACATCTTGCAGTTCATCTACACACACTTAAGCTAAAAACCCATTCTGTGAAGTCAAAAGTCTGCAAACCTAGTACATATTCAGTGCGTGTACATAGAAGCACTTTTTAATGCCACTTAAATGCACTAGATTTTAGACTGAAGATGCAATCTAAATGACTGTGCAGTATGTACTCCACTTTATTATTAATTAGGAATGAGAACATGATGGCTATGAGAGTATTGGAAGAGCCTGCTTCCATTCTGAATGGAAACCTGAATTGTGTGACCATTGGCAAAACCCGACCACAAAGGGACTCGAACCCTCAATCTTCTGATTCAAAGTCAGACGCCTTATCCATTAGGCCACGCGGTCATGTGTCCTGCTGCGTTTATTTATATACTGTAGGTGGTATGCAAGGATGGAAAATATATTATTTATAGTTATTTAGGTTTACAAACCATTGTGGGGTTTTTTCAGCTCCTTTCAATTAAATCACTTTTTTGGAATTTATATAATGAGAATGTCACCAGTACGATAAGCTATTGTTTTCTTTTTTGCATTTAAACCTCTTTCTTCATGAGATTAAAGCTCAGAGTATGCTGTATATAGCTCTGGATGTTTCCAGAAGTGGAGAGAAAATGTTTTGAAAGTAGTACAAACTGCTCCTTCCTGGATATTCCAATTTACACACACTCAAAGGTTGTATACGTTTCATGAATCCTGACTTGCCCTATTCAAGTGCCTGAAAGCCTTTCACCACCTCTAGAAACAACAGTTACACCAATCCAATTCAAATCATTTTTTCCAAAGGAATATCTTCTGCCGGGTCAAAAATGCATCTGACAAAGATAGGTGTTTAAAAATTGACTTTGTAGTTTCAGAACATCAACATGACTCTGAAGAGTACAGAAGTAAAATGGTACCATTTCAAAGTTCCTAATACCTCATAAACATCTGAGAGGAAGCATGTAATAAATATACGTATTTTTCTGGAAAAGGAAGAGTGAACTTTGGTTTGCACCTCAGATGGGACTCGAACCCACAATTCCTAGCTTAGGAGGCCAGTGCCTTATCCATTAGGCCACTGAGGCACAGATTAATGCCAACAATCTAGAGGCATTATTTAAATGTATTCAATCGTCCAACACTGGTGTCTGCACACAGGATATTTCTCAGTTCTCTCCATAAGTAAACTTCCCATTTTCATCCTCTTCCATCCCCGACTTTAACACTCTGTTCTGTGCTATAATGGAGACTCTGCATTTGTAGCAAGTGCAGAGAAATTGGAGGAGTACCATTTTCGAATCAACACTTCTTCTTCCATGGATGCTTTTCTCATTAAACTGGGCTTTGACAGTGGTATCAAGCTGCCCTTGTCTTCAGCAGGACACAGAAACAGGCACCAAGTCTACTAACCAAGTTCAACCACACTCTGCAACTTAATAGACCAGTGCTTTACAAATTAGCCAACTGTGTCATCAGCAAAGGCAGCCAATGTGCCAATCCTTTATAATTCTTCTGTTGTACTTTTCTTTCTCGTAGGCAAAATTAGCACTTTAACTGCACAAATCATACAGATTTTACACTTGAAGCACTCCATGAACACATACTTACACACCTTGCAGTTCATCTACACACACTTAAGCTAAAAACCCATTCTGTGAAGTCAAAAGTCTGCAAACCTAGTACATATTCAGTGCGTGTACATAGAAGCACTTTTTAATGCCACTTAAATGCACTAGATTTTAGACTGAAGATGCAATCTAAATGACTGTGCAGTATGTACTCCACTTTATTATTAATTAGGAATGAGAACATGATGGCTATGAGAGTATTGGAAGAGCCTGCTTCCATTCTGAATGGAAACCTGAATTGTGTGACCATTGGCAAAAACCGACCACGAAGGGACTCGATCCCTCAATCTTCTGATTCGAAGTCAGACGCCTTATCCATTAGGCCACGCAGTCATGTGCCCTGCTGCGTTTATTTATATACTGTAGGTGGTATGCAAGGATGGAAAATATATTATTTATAGTTATTTAGGTTTACAAACCATTGTGGGGTTTTTTCAGCTCCTTTCAATTAAATCACTTTTTTTGGAATTTATATAATGAGAATGTCACCAGTACGATAAGCTATTGTTTTCTTTTTTGCATTTAAACCTCTTTCTTCATGAGATTAAAGCTCAGAGTATGCTTTATATAGCTCTGGATGTTTCCAGAAGTGGAGAGAAACTGTTTTGAAAGTAGTACAAACTGCTCCTTCCTGGATATTCCAATTTACACACACTCAAATGTTGTATACGTTTCATGAATCCTGACTTGCCCTATTCAAGTGCCTGAAAGCCTTTCACCACCTCTAGAAACAACAGTTACACCAATCCAATTCAAATCATTTTTTCCAAAGGAATATCTTCTGCCGGGTCAAAAATGCATCTGACAAAGATAGGTGTTTAAAAATTGACTTTGTAGTTTCAGAACATCAACATGACTCTGAAGAGTACAGAAGTAAAATGGTACCATTTCAAAGTTCCTAATACCTCATAAACATCTGAGAGTAGGCATGTAATAAATATACTTATTTGTCTGGAAAAGTAAGAGTGAACTTTAGTTTGCACCTCAGATGGGACTCGAACCCACCATCCCTGGCTTAAGAGGCCAGTGCCTTATCCATTAGGCGACTGAGGCACAGATAAATGCCAGCAATCTAGAGGCATTATTTAAATGTATTCAATCGTCCAACACTGGTGTCTGCACACAGGATATTTCTCAGTTCTCTCCATAAGTAAACTTCCCATTTTCATCCTCTTCCATCCCCGACTTTAACACTCTGTTCTGTGCTATAATGGAGACTCTGCATTTGTAGCAAGTGCAGAGAAATTGGAGGAGTACCACTTTCGAATCAACACTTCTTCTTCCATGGATGCTTTTCTCATTAAACTGGGCTTTGACAGTGGTATCAAGCCGTCCTTGTCTTCAGCAGGACACAGAAACAGGCACCAAGTCTACTAACCAAGTTCAACCACACTCTGCAACTTAATAGACCAGTGCTTTACAAATTAGCCAACTGTGTCATCAGCAAAGGCAGCCAATGTGCCAATCCTTTATAATTCTTCTGTAGTACTTTTCTTTCTCGTAGGCAAAATTAGCACTTTAACTTCACAAATCATACAGATTTTACACTTGAAGCACCCCATGAACACATACTTACACACCTTGCAGTTCATCTACACACACTTAAGCTAAAAACCCATTCTGTCAAGTCAATATTCTGCAAACCTAATACATATTCAGTGCGTGTACATAGAACCACTTTTTAATGCCACTTAAATGCACTAGATTTTAGACTGTAGATGCAATCTAAATGACTGTGCAGTATGTACCCCACTTTATTATTAATTAGGAATGAGAACATGATGGCTATGAGAGTATTGGAAGAGCCTGCTTCCATTCTGAATGGAAACCTGAATTGTGTGACCATTGGCAAAAACTGACCACGAAGGGACTTGAACCCTCAATCTTCTGATTTGAAGTCAGACGCCTTATCCATTAGGCCACGCGGTCATGTGTCCTGCTGCGTTTATTTATATACTGTAGGTGGTATGCAAGGATGGAAAATATATTATTTATAGTTATTTAGGTTTACAAACCATTGTGGGGTTTTTTCAGCTCCTTTCAATTAAATCACTTTTTTGGAATTTATATAATGAGAATGTCACCAGTACGATAAGCTATTGTTTTCTTTTTTGCATTTAAACCTCTTTCTTCATGAGATTAAAGCTCAGAGTATGCTTTATATAGCTCTGGATGTTTCCAGAAGTGGAGAGAAACTGTTTTGAAAGTAGTTCAAACTGCTCCTTCCTGGATATTCCAATTTACACACACTCAAAGGTTGTATACGATTCATGAATCCTGACTTGCCCTATTCAAGTGCCTGAAAGCCTTTCACCACCTCTAGGAACAACAGTTACACCAATCCAATTCAAATCATTTTTTCCAAAGGAATATCTTCTGCCGGGTCAAAAATGCATCTGACAAAGATAGGTGTTTAAAAATTGACTTTGTAGTTTCAGAACATCAACATGACTCTGAAGAGTACAGAAGTAAAATGGTACCATTTCAAAGTTCCTAATACCTCATAAACATCTGAGAGGAAGCATGTAATAAATATACTTATTTTTCTGGAAAAGTAAGAGTGAACCTTGGTTTGCACCTCAGATGGGACTCGAACCCACAATCCCTGGCTTAGAAGGCCAGTGCTATATCCATTAGGCCACTGAGGCACAGATAAATGCCAGCAATCTAGAGGGATTATTTAAATGTATTCAATCGTCCAATACTGGTGTCTGCACACAGGATATTTCTCAGTTCTCTCCATAAGTAAACTTCCCATTTTCATCCTCTTCCATCCCCGACTTTAACACTCTGTTCTGTGCTATAATGGAGACTCTGCATTTGTAGCAAGTGCAGAGAGATTGGAGGAGTACCAGTTTTCGAATCAACACTTCTTCTTCCATGGATGCTTTTCTCATTAAACTGGGCTTTGACAGTGGTATCAAGCCGTCCTTGTCTTCAGCAGGACACAGAAACAGGCACCAAGTCTACTAACCAAGTTCAACCACACTCTGCAACTTAATAGACCAGTGCTTTACAAATTAGCCAACTGTGTCATCAGCAAAGGCAGCCAATGTGCCAATCCTTTATAATTCTTCTGTAGTACTTTTCTTTCTCGTAGGCAAAATTAGCACTTTAACTGCACAAATCATACAGATTTTACACTTGAAGCACTCCATGAACACATACTTACACACCTTGCAGTTCATCTACACACACTTAAGCTAAAAACCCATTCTGTGAAGTCAAAAGTCTGCAAACCTAGTACATATTCAGTGCGTGTACATAGAAGCACTTTTTAATGCCACTTAAATGCACTAGATTTTAGACTGAAGATGCAATCTAAATGACTGTGCAGTATGTACTCCACTTTATTATTAATTAGGAATGAGAACATGATGGCTATGAGAGTATTGGAAGAGCCTGCTTCCATTCTGAATGGAAACCTGAATTGTGTGACCATTGGCAAAAACCGACCACGAAGGGACCCGTACCCTCAATCTTCTGATTCGAAGTCAGACGCCTTATCCATTAGGCCACGCGGTCATGTGTCCTGCTGCGTTTATTTATATACTGTAGGTGGTATGCAAGGATGGAAAATAAATTATTTATAGTTATTTAGGTTTACAAACCATTGTGGGGTTTTTTCAGCTCCTTTCAATTAAATCACTTTTTTGGAATTTATATAATGAGAATGTCACCAGTACGATAAGCTATTGTTTTCTTTTTTGCATTTAAACCTCTTTCTTCATGAGATTAAAGCTCAGAGTATGCTTTATATAGCTCTGGATGTTTCCAGAAGTGGAGAGAAACTGTTTTGAAAGTAGTACAAACTGCTCCTTCCTGGATATTCCAATTTACACACACTCAAAGGTTGTATACGTTTCATGAATCCTGACTTGCCCTATTCAAGTGCCTGAAAGCCTTTCACTACCTCTAGAAACAACAGCTACACCAATCCAATTCAAATCATTTTTTCCAAAGGAATATCTTCTGCCGGGTCAAAAATGCATCTGACAAAGATAGGTGTTTAAAAATTGACTTTGTAGTTTCAGAACATCAACATGACTCTGAAGAGTACAGAAGTAAAATGGTACCATTTCAAAGTTCCTAATACCTCATAAACATCTGAGAGGAAGCATGTAATAAATATACTTATTTTTCTGGAAAAGTAAGAGTGAACTTTGGTTTGCACCTCAGATGGGACTCGAACCCACAATCCCTGGCTTAGGAGGCCAGTGCCTTATCCATTAGGCCACTGAGGCACAGATAAATGCCAACAATCTAGAGGCATTATTTAAATGTATTCAATCGTCCAACACTGGTGTCTGCACACAGGATATTTCTCAGTTCTCTCCATAAGTAAACTTCCCATTTTCATGCTCTTCCATCCCCGACTTTAACACTCTGTTCTGTGCTATAATGGAGACTCTGCATTTGTAGCAAGTGCAGAGAAATTGGAGGAGTACCATTTTCGAATCAACACTTCTTCTTCCATGGATGCTTTTCTCATTAAACTGGGCTTTGACAGTGGTATCAAGCCGTCCTTGTCTTCAGCAGGACACAGAAACAGGCACCAAGTCTACTAACCAAGTTCAACCACACTCTGCAACTTAATAGACCAGTGCTTTACAAATTAGCCAACTGTGTCATCAGCAAAGGCAGCCAATGTGCCAATCCTTTATAATTCTTCTGTTGTACTTTTCTTTCTCGTAGGCAAAATTAGCACTTTAACTGCACAAATCATACAGATTTTACACTTGAAGCACTCCATGAACACATACTTACACACCTTGCAGTTCATCTACACACACTTAAGCTAAAAACCCATTCTGTGAAGTCAAAAGTCTGCAAACCTAGTACATATTCAGTGCGTGTACATAGAAGCACTTTTTAATGCCACTTAAATGCACTAGATTTTAGACTGAAGATGCAATCTAAATGACTGTGCAGTATGTACTCCACTTTATTATTAATTAGGAATGAGAACATGATGGCTATGAGAGTATTGGAAGAGCCTGCTTCCATTCTGAATGGAAACCTGAATTGTGTGACCATTGGCAAAAACCGACCATGAAGGGACTCGAACCCTCAATCTTCTGATTCGAAGTCAGACGCCTTATCCATTAGGCCACGCGGTCATGTGTCCTGCTGCGTTTATTTATATACTGTAGGTGGTATGCAAGGATGGAAAATATATTATTTATAGTTATTTAGGTTTACAAACCATTGTGGGGTTTTTTCAGCTCCTTTCAATTAAATCACTTTTTTGGAATTTATATAATGAGAATGTCACCAGTACGATAAGCTATTGTTTTCTTTTTTGCATTTAAACCTCTTTCTTCATGAGATTAAAGCTCAGAGTATGCTTTATATAGCTCTGGATGTTTCCAGAAGTGGAGAGAAACTGTTTTGAAAGTAGTACAAACTGCTCCTTCCTGGATATTCCAATTTACACACACTCAAAGGTTGTATACGTTTCATGAATCCTGACTTGCCCTATTCAAGTGCCTGAAAGCCTTTCACTACCTCTAGAAACAACAGCTACACCAATCCAATTCAAATCATTTTTTCCAAAGGAATATCTTCTGCCGGGTCAAAAATGCATCTGACAAAGATAGGTGTTTAAAAATTGACTTTGTAGTTTCAGAACATCAACATGACTCTGAAGAGTACAGATGGTACCATTTCAAAGTTCCTAATACCTCATAAACATCTGAGAGGAAGCATGTAATAAATATACTTATTTTTCTGGAAAAGTAAGAGTGAACCTTGTTTTGCACCTCAGATGGGACTCGAACCCACAATCCCTGGCTTAGGAGGCCAGTGCCTTATCCATTAGGCCACTGAGGCACAGATAAATGCCAGCAATCTAGAGGCATTATTTAAATGTATTCAATCGTCCAACACTGGTGTCTGCACACAGGATATTTCTCAGTTCTCTCCATAAGTAAACTTCCCATTTTCATCCTCTTCCATCCCCGACTTTAACACTCTGTTCTGTGCTATAATGGAGACTCTGCATTTGTAGCAAGTGCAGAGAAATTGGAGGAGTACCATTTTCGAATCAACACTTCTTCTTCCATGGATGCTTTTCTCATTAAACTGGGCTTTGACAGTGGTATCAAGCCGTCCTTGTCTTCAGCAGGACACAGAAACAGGCACCAAGTCTACTAACCAAGTTCAACCACACTCTGCAACTTAATAGACCAGTGCTTAACAAATTAGCCAACTGTGTCATCAGCAAAGGCAGCCAATGTGCCAATCCTTTATAATTCTTCTGTTGTACTTTTCTTTCTCGTAGGCAAAATTAGCACTTTAACTGCACAAATCATACAGATTTTACACTTGAAGCACTCCATGAACACATACTTACATACCTTGCAGTTCATCTACACACACTTAAGCTAAAAACCCATTCTGTGAAGTCAAAAGTCTGCAAACCTAGTACATATTCAGTGCGTGTACATAGAAGCACTTTTTAATGCCACTTAAATGCACTAGATTTTAGACTGAAGATGCACTCTAAATGACTGTGCAGTATGTACTCCACTTTATTATTAATTAGGAATGAGAACATGATGGCTATGAGAGTATTGGAAGAGCCTGCTTCCATTCTGAATGGAAACCTGAATTGTGTGACCATTGGCAAAAACCGACCACGAAGGGACTCGATCCCTCAATCTTCTGATTCGAAGTCAGACGCCTTATCCATTAGGCCACGCAGTCATGTGCCCTGCTGCGTTTATTTATATACTGTAGGTGGTATGCAAGGATGGAAAATATATTATTTATAGGGATTTAGGTTTACAAACCATTGTGGGGTTTTTTCAGCTCCTTTCAATTAAATCACTTTTTTTTGAATTTATATAATGAGAATGTCACCAGTACGATAAGCTATTGTTTTCTTTTTTGCATTTAAACCTCTTTCTTCATGAGATTAAAGCTCAGAGTATGCTTTATATAGCTCTGGATGTTTCCAGAAGTGGAGAGAAACTGTTTTGAAAGTAGTACAAACTGCTCCTTCCTGGATATTCCAATTTACACACACTCAAATGTTGTATACGTTTCATGAATCCTGACTTGCCCTATTCAAGTGCCTGAAAGCCTTTCACCACCTCTAGAAACAACAGTTACACCAATCCAATTCAAATCATTTTTTCCAAAGGAATATCTTCTGCCGGGTCAAAAATGCATCTGACAAAGATAGGTGTTTAAAAATTGACTTTGTAGTTTCAGAACATCAACATGACTCTGAAGAGTACAGAAGTAAAATTGTACCATTTCAAAGTTCCTAATACCTCATAAACATCTGAGAGGAAGCATGTAATAAATATACTTATTTTTCTGGAAAAGTAAGAGTGAACTTTAGTTTGCACCTCAGATGGGACTCGAACCCACCATCCCTGGCTTAAGAGGCCAGTGCCTTATCCATTAGGCCACTGAGGCACAGATAAATGCCAGCAATCTAGAGGCATTATTTAAATGTATTCAATCGTCCAACACTGGTGTCTGCACACAGGATATTTCTCAGTTCTCTCCATAAGTAAACTTCCCATTTTCATCCTCTTCCATCCCCGACTTTAACACTCTGTTCTGTGCTATAATGGAGACTCTGCATTTGTAGCAAGTGCAGAGAAATTGGAGGAGTACCACTTTCGAATCAACACTTCTTCTTCCATGGATGCTTTTCTCATTAAACTGGGCTTTGACAGTGGTATCAAGCCGTCCTTGTCTTCAGCAGGACACAGAAACAGGCACCAAGTCTACTAACCAAGTTCAACCACACTCTGCAACTTAATAGACCAGTGCTTTACAAATTAGCCAACTGTGTCATCAGCAAAGGCAGCCAATGTGCCAATCCTTTATAATTCTTCTGTAGTACTTTTCTTTCTCGTAGGCAAAATTAGCACTTTAACTTCACAAATCATACAGATTTTACACTTGAAGCACCCCATGAACACATACTTACACACCTTGCAGTTCATCTACACACACTTAAGCTAAAAACCCATTCTGTGAAGTCAAAAGTCTGCAAACCTAGTACATATTCAGTGCGTGTACATAGAAGCACTTTTTAATGCCACTTAAATGCACTAGATTTTAGACTGAAGATGCAATCTAAATGACTGTGCAGTATGTACTCCACTTTATTATTAATTAGGAATGAGAACATGATGGCTATGAGAGTATTGGAAGAGCCTGCTTCCATTCTGAATGGAAACCTGAATTGTGTGACCATTGGCAAAAACCGACCACGAAGGGACTCGAACCCTCAATCTTCTGATTCGAAGTCAGACGCCTTATCCATTAGGCCACGCAGTCATGTGCCCTGCTGCATTTATTTATATACTGTAGGTGGTATGCAAGGATGGAAAATATATTTTTTATAGTTATTTAGGTTTACAAACCATTGTGGGGGGTTTTCAGCTCCTTTCAATTAAATCACTTTTTGGGAATTTATATAATGAGAATGTCACCAGTACAATAAGCTATTGTTTTCTTTTTTGCATTTAAACCTCTTTCTTCATGAGATTAAAGCTCAGAGTATGCTTTATATAGCTCTTGATGTTTCCAGAAGTGGAGAGAAACTGTTTTGAAAGTAGTACAAACTGCTCCTTCCTGGATATTCCAATTTACACACACTCAAAGGTTGTATACGTTTCATGAATCCTGACTTGCCCTATTCAAGTGCCTGAAAGCCTTTCACCACCTCTAGGAACAACAGTTACACCAATCCAATTCAAATCATTTTTTCCAAAGGAATATCTTCTGCCGGGTCAAAAATGCATCTGACAAAGATAGGTGTTTAAAAATTGACTTTGTAGTTTCAGAACATCAACATGACTCTGAAGAGTACAGAAGTAAAATGGTACCATTTCAAAGTTCCTAATACCTCATAAACATCTGAGAGGAAGCATGTAATAAATATACTTATTTTTCTGGAAAAGTAAGAGTGAACCTTGGTTTGCACCTCAGATGGGACTCGAACCCACAATCCCTGGCTCAGGAGGCCAGTGCCTTATCCATTTGGCCACTGAGGCACAGATAAATGCCAGCAATCTAGAGGCATTATTTAAATGTATTCAATCGTCCAACACTGGTGTCTGCACACAGGATATTTCTCAGTTCTCTCCATAAGTAAACTTCCCATTTTCATCCTCTTCCATCCCCGACTTTAACACTCTGTTCTGTGCTATAATGGAGACTCTGCATTTGTAGCAAGTGCAGAGAAATTGGAGGAGTACCATTTTCGAATCAACACTTCTTCTTCCATGGATGCTTTTCTCATTAAACTGGGCTTTGACAGTGGTATCAAGCCGTCCTTGTCTTCAGCAGGACACAGAAACAGGCACCAAGTCTACTAACCAAGTTCAACCACACTCTGCAACTTAATAGACCAGTGCTTTACAAATTAGCCAACTGTGTCATCAGCAAAGGCAGCCAATGTGCCAATCCTTTATAATTCTTCTGTAGTACTTTTCTTTCTCGTAGGCAAAATTAGCACTTTAACTGCACAAATCATACAGATTTTACACTTGAAGCACTCCATGAACACATACTTACACATCTTGCAGTTCATCTACACACACTTAAGCTAAAAACCCATTCTGTGAAGTCAAAAGTCTGCAAACCTAGTACATATTCAGTGCGTGTACATAGAAGCACTTTTTAATGCCACTTAAATGCACTAGATTTTAGACTGAAGATGCAATCTAAATGACTGTGCAGTATGTACTCCACTTTATTATTAATTAGGAATGAGAACATGATGGCTATGAGAGTATTGGAAGAGCCTGCTTCCATTCTGAATGGAAACCTGAATTGTGTGACCATTGGCAAAACCCGACCACGAAGGGACTCGAACCCTCAATCTTCTGATTCAAAGTCAGACGCCTTATCCATTAGGCCACGCGGTCATGTGTCCTGCTGCGTTTATTTATATACTGTAGGCGGTATGCAAGGATGGAAAATATATTATTTATAGTTATTTAGGTTTACAAACCATTGTGGGGTTTTTTCAGCTCCTTTCAATTAAATCACTTTTTTGGAATTTATATAATGAGAATGTCACCAGTACGATAAGCTATTGTTTTCTTTTTTGCATTTAAACCTCTTTCTTCATGAGATTAAAGCTCAGAGTATGCTGTATATAGCTCTGGATGTTTCCAGAAGTGGAGAGAAAATGTTTTGAAAGTAGTACAAACTGCTCCTTCCTGGATATTCCAATTTACACACACTCAAAGGTTGTATACGTTTCATGAATCCTGACTTGCCCTATTCAAGTGCCTGAAAGCCTTTCACCACCTCTAGAAACAACAGTTACACCAATCCAATTCAAATCATTTTTTCCAAAGGAATATCTTCTGCCGGGTCAAAAATGCATCTGACAAAGATAGGTGTTTAAAAATTGACTTTGTAGTTTCAGAACATCAACATGACTCTGGAGAGTACAGAAGTAAAATGGTACCATTTCAAAGTTCCTAATACCTCATAAACATCTGAGAGGAAGCATGTAATAAATATACGTATTTTTCTGGAAAAGTAAGAGTGAACTTTGGTTTGCACCTCAGATGGGACTTGAACCCACAATTCCTAGCTTAGGAGGCCAGTGCCTTATCCATTAGGCCACTGAGGCACAGATTAATGCCAACAATCTAGAGGCATTATTTAAATGTATTCAATCGTCCAACACTGGTGTCTGCACACAGGATATTTCTCAGTTCTCTCCATAAGTAAACTTCCCATTTTCATCCTCTTCCATCCCCGACTTTAACACTCTGTTCTGTGCTATAATGGAGACTCTGCATTTGTAGCAAGTGCAGAGAAATTGGAGGAGTACCATTTTCGAATCAACACTTCTTCTTCCATGGATGCTTTTCTCATTAAACTGGGCTTTGACAGTGGTATCAAGCTGCCCTTGTCTTCAGCAGGACACAGAAACAGGCACCAAGTCTACTAACCAAGTTCAACCACACTCTGCAACTTAATAGACCAGTGCTTTACAAATTAGCCAACTGTGTCATCAGCAAAGGCAGCCAATGTGCCAATCCTTTATAATTCTTCTGTTGTACTTTTCTTTCTCGTAGGCAAAATTAGCACTTTAACTGCACAAATCATACAGATTTTACACTTGAAGCACTCCATGAACACATACTTACACACCTTGCAGTTCATCTACACACACTTAAGCTAAAAACCCATTCTGTGAAGTCAAAAGTCTGCAAACCTAGTACATATTCAGTGCGTGTACATAGAAGCACTTTTTAATGCCACTTAAATGCACTAGATTTTAGACTGAAGATGCAATCTAAATGACTGTGCAGTATGTACTCCACTTTATTATTAATTAGGAATGAGAACATGATGGCTATGAGAGTATTGGAAGAGCCTGCTTCCATTCTGAATGGAAACCTGAATTGTGTGACCATTGGCAAAAACCGACCACGAAGGGACTCGATCCCTCAATCTTCTGATTCGAAGTCAGACGCCTTATCCATTAGGCCACGCGGTCATGTGCCCTGCTGCATTTATTTATATACTGTAGGTGGTATGCAAGGATGGAAAATATATTATTTATAGTTATTTAGGTTTACAAACCATTGTGGGGTTTTTTCAGCTCCTTTCAATTAAATCACTTTTTTTGGAATTTATATAATGAGAATGTCACCAGTACGATAAGCTATTGTTTTCTTTTTTGCATTTAAACCTCTTTCTTCATGAGATTAAAGCTCAGAGTATGCTTTATATAGCTCTGGATGTTTCCAGAAGTGGAGAGAAACTGTTTTGAAAGTAGTACAAACTGCTCCTTCCTGGATATTCCAATTTACACACACTCAAATGTTGTATACGTTTCATGAATCCTGACTTGCCCTATTCAAGTGCCTGAAAGCCTTTCACCACCTCTAGAAACAACAGTTACACCAATCCAATTCAAATCATTTTTTCCAAAGGAATATCTTCTGCCGGGTCAAAAATGCATCTGACAAAGATAGGTGTTTAAAAATTGACTTTGTAGTTTCAGAACATCAACATGACTCTGAAGAGTACAGAAGTAAAATGGTACCATTTCAAAGTTCCTAATACCTCATAAACATCTGAGAGTAGGCATGTAATAAATTACTTATTTGTCTGGAAAAGTAAGAGTGAACTTTAGTTTGCACCTCAGATGGGACTCGAACCCACCATCCCTGGCTTAAGAGGCCAGTGCCTTATCCATTAGGCCACTGAGGCACAGATAAATGCCAGCAATCTAGAGGCATTATTTAAATGTATTCAATCGTCCAACACTGGTGTCTGCACACAGGATATTTCTCAGTTCTCTCCATAAGTAAACTTCCCATTTTCATCCTCTTCCATCCCCGACTTTAACACTCTGTTCTGTGCTATAATGGAGACTCTGCATTTGTAGCAAGTGCAGAGAAATTGGAGGAGTACCACTTTCGAATCAACACTTCTTCTTCCATGGATGCTTTTCTCATTAAACTGGGCTTTGACAGTGGTATCAAGCCGTCCTTGTCTTCAGCAGGACACAGAAACAGGCACCAAGTCTACTAACCAAGTTCAACCACACTCTGCAACTTAATAGACCAGTGCTTTACAAATTAGCCAACTGTGTCATCAGCAAAGGCAGCCAATGTGCCAATCCTTTATAATTCTTCTGTAATACTTTTCTTTCTCGTAGGCAAAATTAGCACTTTAACTTCACAAATCATACAGATTTTACACTTGAAGCACCCCATGAACACATACTTACACACCTTGCAGTTCATCTACACACACTTAAGCTAAAAACCCATTCTGTCAAGTCAATATTCTGCAAACCTAATACATATTCAGTGCGTGTACATAGAACCACTTTTTAATGCCACTTAAATGCACTAGATTTTAGACTGTAGATGCAATCTAAATGACTGTGCAGTATGTACCCCACTTTATTATTAATTAGGAATGAGAACATGATGGCTATGAGAGTATTGGAAGAGCCTGCTTCCATTCTGAATGGAAACCTGAATTGTGTGACCATTGACAAAAACTGACCACGAAGGGACTTGAACCCTCAATCTTCTGATTTGAAGTCAGACACCTTATCCATTAGGCCACGCGGTCATGTGTCCTGCTGCGTTTATTTATATACTGTAGGTGGTATGCAAGGATGGAAAATATATTATTTATAGTTATTTAGGTTTACAAACCATTGTGGGGTTTTTTCAGCTCCTTTCAATTAAATCACTTTTTTGGAATTTATATAATGAGAATGTCACCAGTACGATAAGCTATTGTTTTCTTTTTTGCATTTAAACCTCTTTCTTCATGAGATTAAAGCTCAGAGTATGCTTTATATAGCTCTGGATGTTTCCAGAAGTGGAGAGAAACTGTTTTGAAAGTAGTTCAAACTGCTCCTTCCTGGATATTCCAATTTACACACACTCAAAGGTTGTATACGATTCATGAATCCTGACTTGCCCTATTCAAGTGCCTGAAAGCCTTTCACCACCTCTAGGAACAACAGTTACACCAATCCAATTCAAATCATTTTTTCCAAAGGAATATCTTCTGCCGGGTCAAAAATGCATCTGACAAAGATAGGTGTTTAAAAATTGACTTTGTAGTTTCAGAACATCAACATGACTCTGAAGAGTACAGAAGTAAAATGGTACCATTTCAAAGTTCCTAATACCTCATAAACATCTGAGAGGAAGCATGTAATAAATATACTTATTTTTCTGGAAAAGTAAGAGTGAACCTTGGTTTGCACCTCAGATGGGACTCGAACCCACAATCCCTGGCTTAGGAGGCCAGTGCCTTATCCATTAGGCCACTGAGGCACAGATAAATGCCAGCAATCTAGAGGCATTATTTAAATGTATTCAATCGTCCAATACTGGTGTCTGCACACAGGATATTTCTCAGTTCTCTCCATAAGTAAACTTCCCATTTTCATCCTCTTCCATCCCCGACTTTAACACTCTGTTCTGTGCTATAATGGAGACTCTGCATTTGTAGCAAGTGCAGAGAGATTGGAGGAGTACCAGTTTTCGAATCAACACTTCTTCTTCCATGGATGCTTTTCTCATTAAACTGGGCTTTGACAGTGGTATCAAGCCGTCCTTGTCTTCAGCAGGACACAGAAACAGGCACCAAGTCTACTAACCAAGTTCAACCACACTCTGCAACTTAATAGACCAGTGCTTTACAAATTAGCCAACTGTGTCATCAGCAAAGGCAGCCAATGTGCCAATCCTTTATAATTCTTCTGTAGTACTTTTCTTTCTCGTAGGCAAAATTAGCACTTTAACTGCACAAATCATACAGATTTTACACTTGAAGCACTCCATGAACACATACTTACACACCTTGCAGTTCATCTACACACACTTAAGCTAAAAACCCATTCTGTGAAGTCAAAAGTCTGCAAACCTAGTACATATTCAGTGCGTGTACATAGAAGCACTTTTTAATGCCACTTAAATGCACTAGATTTTAGACTGAAGATGCAATCTAAATGACTGTGCAGTATGTACTCCACTTTATTATTAATTAGGAATGAGAACATGATGGCTATGAGAGTATTGGAAGAGCCTGCTTCCATTCTGAATGGAAACCTGAATTGTGTGACCATTGGCAAAACCCGACCACGAAGGGACTCGAACCCTCAATCTTCTGATTCAAAGTCAGACGCCTTATCCATTAGGCCACGCGGTCATGTGTCCTGCTGCGTTTATTTATATACTGTAGGCGGTATGCAAGGATGGAAAATATATTATTTATAGTTATTTAGGTTTACAAACCATTGTGGGGTTTTTTCAGCTCCTTTCAATTAAATCACTTTTTTGGAATTTATATAATGAGAATGTCACCAGTACGATAAGCTATTGTTTTCTTTTTTGCATTTAAACCTCTTTCTTCATGAGATTAAAGCTCAGAGTATGCTGTATATAGCTCTGGATGTTTCCAGAAGTGGAGAGAAAATGTTTTGAAAGTAGTACAAACTGCTCCTTCCTGGATATTCCAATTTACACACACTCAAAGGTTGTATACGTTTCATGAATCCTGACTTGCCCTATTCAAGTGCCTGAAAGCCTTTCACCACCTCTAGAAACAACAGTTACACCAATCCAATTCAAATCATTTTTTCCAAAGGAATATCTTCTGCCGGGTCAAAAATGCATCTGACAAAGATAGGTGTTTAAAAATTGACTTTGTAGTTTCAGAACATCAACATGACTCTGGAGAGTACAGAAGTAAAATGGTACCATTTCAAAGTTCCTAATACCTCATAAACATCTGAGAGGAAGCATGTAATAAATATACGTATTTTTCTGGAAAAGTAAGAGTGAACTTTGGTTTGCACCTCAGATGGGACTTGAACCCACAATTCCTAGCTTAGGAGGCCAGTGCCTTATCCATTAGGCCACTGAGGCACAGATTAATGCCAACAATCTAGAGGCATTATTTAAATGTATTCAATCGTCCAACACTGGTGTCTGCACACAGGATATTTCTCAGTTCTCTCCATAAGTAAACTTCCCATTTTCATCCTCTTCCATCCCCGACTTTAACACTCTGTTCTGTGCTATAATGGAGACTCTGCATTTGTAGCAAGTGCAGAGAAATTGGAGGAGTACCATTTTCGAATCAACACTTCTTCTTCCATGGATGCTTTTCTCATTAAACTGGGCTTTGACAGTGGTATCAAGCTGCCCTTGTCTTCAGCAGGACACAGAAACAGGCACCAAGTCTACTAACCAAGTTCAACCACACTCTGCAACTTAATAGACCAGTGCTTTACAAATTAGCCAACTGTGTCATCAGCAAAGGCAGCCAATGTGCCAATCCTTTATAATTCTTCTGTTGTACTTTTCTTTCTCGTAGGCAAAATTAGCACTTTAACTGCACAAATCATACAGATTTTACACTTGAAGCACTCCATGAACACATACTTACACACCTTGCAGTTCATCTACACACACTTAAGCTAAAAACCCATTCTGTGAAGTCAAAAGTCTGCAAACCTAGTACATATTCAGTGCGTGTACATAGAAGCACTTTTTAATGCCACTTAAATGCACTAGATTTTAGACTGAAGATGCAATCTAAATGACTGTGCAGTATGTACTCCACTTTATTATTAATTAGGAATGAGAACATGATGGCTATGAGAGTATTGGAAGAGCCTGCTTCCATTCTGAATGGAAACCTGAATTGTGTGACCATTGGCAAAAACCGACCACGAAGGGACTAGATCCCTCAATCTTCTGATTCGAAGTCAGACGCCTTATCCATTAGGCCACGCGGTCATGTGCCCTGCTGCGTTTATTTATATACTGTAGGTGGTATGCAAGGATGGAAAATATATTATTTATAGTTATTTAGGTTTACAAACCATTGTGGGGTTTTTTCAGCTCCTTTCAATTAAATCACTTTTTTTGGAATTTATATAATGAGAATGTCACCAGTACGATAAGCTATTGTTTTCTTTTTTGCATTTAAACCTCTTTCTTCATGAGATTAAAGCTCAGAGTATGCTTTATATAGCTCTGGATGTTTCCAGAAGTGGAGAGAAACTGTTTTGAAAGTAGTACAAACTGCTCCTTCCTGGATATTCCAATTTACACACACTCAAATGTTGTATACGTTTCATGAATCCTGACTTGCCCTATTCAAGTGCCTGAAAGCCTTTCACCACCTCTAGAAACAACAGTTACACCAATCCAATTCAAATCATTTTTTCCAAAGGAATATCTTCTGCCGGGTCAAAAATGCATCTGACAAAGAAAGGTGTTTAAAAATTGACTTTGTAGTTTCAGAACATCAACATGACTCTGAAGAGTACAGAAGTAAAATGGTACCATTTCAAAGTTCCTAATACCTCATAAACATCTGAGAGTAGGCATGTAATAAATTACTTATTTGTCTGGAAAAGTAAGAGTGAACTTTAGTTTGCACCTCAGATGGGACTCGAACCCACCATCCCTGGCTTAAGAGGCCAGTGCCTTATCCATTAGGCCACTGAGGCACAGATAAATGCCAGCAATCTAGAGGCATTATTTAAATGTATTCAATCGTCCAACACTGGTGTCTGCACACAGGATATTTCTCAGTTCTCTCCATAAGTAAACTTCCCATTTTCATCCTCTTCCATCCCCGACTTTAACACTCTGTTCTGTGCTATAATGGAGACTCTGCATTTGTAGCAAGTGCAGAGAAATTGGAGGAGTACCACTTTCGAATCAACACTTCTTCTTCCATGGATGCTTTTCTCATTAAACTGGGCTTTGACAGTGGTATCAAGCCGTCCTTGTCTTCAGCAGGACACAGAAACAGGCACCAAGTCTACTAACCAAGTTCAACCACACTCTGCAACTTAATAGACCAGTGCTTTACAAATTAGCCAACTGTGTCATCAGCAAAGGCAGCCAATGTGCCAATCCTTTATAATTCTTCTGTAGTACTTTTCTTTCTCGTAGGCAAAATTAGCACTTTAACTTCACAAATCATACAGATTTTACACTTGAAGCACCCCATGAACACATACTTACACACCTTGCAGTTCATCTACACACACTTAAGCTAAAAACCCATTCTGTCAAGTCAATATTCTGCAAACCTAATACATATTCAGTGCGTGTACATAGAACCACTTTTTAATGCCACTTAAATGCACTAGATTTTAGACTGTAGATGCAATCTAAATGACTGTGCAGTATGTACCCCACTTTATTATTAATTAGGAATGAGAACATGATGGCTATGAGAGTATTGGAAGAGCCTGCTTCCATTCTGAATGGAAACCTGAATTGTGTGACCATTGACAAAAACTGACCACGAAGGGACTTGAACCCTCAATCTTCTGATTTGAAGTCAGACACCTTATCCATTAGGCCACGCGGTCATGTGTCCTGCTGCGTTTATTTATATACTGTAGGTGGTATGCAAGGATGGAAAATATATTATTTATAGTTATTTAGGTTTACAAACCATTGTGGGGTTTTTTCAGCTCCTTTCAATTAAATCACTTTTTTGGAATTTATATAATGAGAATGTCACCAGTACGATAAGCTATTGTTTTCTTTTTTGCATTTAAACCTCTTTCTTCATGAGATTAAAGCTCAGAGTATGCTTTATATAGCTCTGGATGTTTCCAGAAGTGGAGAGAAACTGTTTTGAAAGTAGTTCAAACTGCTCCTTCCTGGATATTCCAATTTACACACACTCAAAGGTTGTATACGATTCATGAATCCTGACTTGCCCTATTCAAGTGCCTGAAAGCCTTTCACCACCTCTAGGAACAACAGTTACACCAATCCAATTCAAATCATTTTTTCCAAAGGAATATCTTCTGCCGGGTCAAAAATGCATCTGACAAAGATAGGTGTTTAAAAATTGACTTTGTAGTTTCAGAACATCAACATGACTCTGAAGAGTACAGAAGTAAAATGGTACCATTTCAAAGTTCCTAATACCTCATAAACATCTGAGAGGAAGCATGTAATAAATATACTTATTTTTCTGGAAAAGTAAGAGTGAACCTTGGTTTGCACCTCAGATGGGACTCGAACCCACAATCCCTGGCTTAGGAGGCCAGTGCCTTATCCATTAGGCCACTGAGGCACAGATAAATGCCAGCAATCTAGAGGCATTATTTAAATGTATTCAATCGTCCAATACTGGTGTCTGCACACAGGATATTTCTCAGTTCTCTCCATAAGTAAACTTCCCATTTTCATCCTCTTCCATCCCCGACTTTAACACTCTGTTCTGTGCTATAATGGAGACTCTGCATTTGTAGCAAGTGCAGAGAGATTGGAGGAGTACCAGTTTTCGAATCAACACTTCTTCTTCCATGGATGCTTTTCTCATTAAACTGGGCTTTGACAGTGGTATCAAGCCGTCCTTGTCTTCAGCAGGACACAGAAACAGGCACCAAGTCTACTAACCAAGTTCAACCACACTCTGCAACTTAATAGACCAGTGCTTTACAAATTAGCCAACTGTGTCATCAGCAAAGGCAGCCAATGTGCCAATCCTTTATAATTCTTCTGTAGTACTTTTCTTTCTCGTAGGCAAAATTAGCACTTTAACTGCACAAATCATACAGATTTTACACTTGAAGCACTCCATGAACACATACTTACACACCTTGCAGTTCATCTACACACACTTAAGCTAAAAACCCATTCTGTGAAGTCAAAAGTCTGCAAACCTAGTACATATTCAGTGCGTGTACATAGAAGCACTTTTTAATGCCACTTAAATGCACTAGATTTTAGACTGAAGATGCAATCTAAATGACTGTGCAGTATGTACTCCACTTTATTATTAATTAGGAATGAGAACATGATGGCTATGAGAGTATTGGAAGAGCCTGCTTCCATTCTGAATGGAAACCTGAATTGTGTGACCATTGGCAAAAACCGACCACGAAGGGACCCGAACCCTCAATCTTCTGATTCGAAGTCAGACGCCTTATCCATTAGGCCACGCGGTCATGTGTCCTGCTGCGTTTATTTATATACTGTAGGTGGTATGCAAGGATGGAAAATAAATTATTTATAGTTATTTAGGTTTACAAACCATTGTGGGGTTTTTTCAGCTCCTTTCAATTAAATCACTTTTTTGGAATTTATATAATGAGAATGTCACCAGTACGATAAGCTATTGTTTTCTTTTTTGCATTTAAACCTCTTTCTTCATGAGATTAAAGCTCAGAGTATGCTTTATATAGCTCTGGATGTTTCCAGAAGTGGAGAGAAACTGTTTTGAAAGTAGTACAAACTGCTCCTTCCTGGATATTCCAATTTACACACACTCAAAGGTTGTATACGTTTCATGAATCCTGACTTGCCCTATTCAAGTGCCTGAAAGCCTTTCACTACCTCTAGAAACAACAGCTACACCAATCCAATTCAAATCATTTTTTCCAAAGGAATATCTTCTGCCGGGTCAAAAATGCATCTGACAAAGATAGGTGTTTAAAAATTGACTTTGTAGTTTCAGAACATCAACATGACTCTGAAGAGTACAGAAGTAAAATGGTACCATTTCAAAGTTCCTAATACCTCATAAACATCTGAGAGGAAGCATGTAATAAATATACTTATTTTTCTGGAAAAGTAAGAGTGAACTTTGGTTTGCACCTCAGATGGGACTCGAACCCACATTCCCTGGCTTAGGAGGCCAGTGCCTTATCCATTAGGCCACTGAGGCACAGATAAATGCCAACAATCTAGAGGCATTTTTTAAATGTATTCAATCGTCCAACACTGGTGTCTGCACACAGGATATTTCTCAGTTCTCTCCATAAGTAAACTTCCCATTTTCATGCTCTTCCATCCCCGACTTTAACACTCTGTTCTGTGCTATAATGGAGACTCTGCATTTGTAGCAAGTGCAGAGAAATTGGAGGAGTACCATTTTCGAATCAACACTTCTTCTTCCATGGATGCTTTTCTCATTAAACTGGGCTTTGACAGTGGTATCAAGCCGTCCTTGTCTTCAGCAGGACACAGAAACAGGCACCAAGTCTACTAACCAAGTTCAACCACACTCTGCAACTTAATAGACCAGTGCTTTACAAATTAGCCAACTGTGTCATCAGCAAAGGCAGCCAATGTGCCAATCCCTTATAATTCTTCTGTTGTACTTTTCTTTCTCGTAGGCAAAATTAGCACTTTAACTGCACAAATCATACAGATTTTACACTTGAAGCACTCCATGAACACATACTTACACACCTTGCAGTTCATCTACACACACTTAAGCTAAAAACCCATTCTGTGAAGTCAAAAGTCTGCAAACCTAGTACATATTCAGTGCGTGTACATAGAAGCACTTTTTAATGCCACTTAAATGCACTAGATTTTAGACTGAAGATGCAATCTAAATGACTGTGCAGTATGTACTCCACTTTATTATTAATTAGGAATGAGAACATGATGGATATGAGAGTATTGGAAGAGCCTGCTTCCATTCTGAATGGAAACCTGAATTTTGTGACCATTGGCAAAAACCGACCATGAAGGGACTCGAACCCTCAATCTTCTGATTCGAAGTCAGACGCCTTATCCATTAGGCCACGCGGTCATGTGTCCTGCTGCGTTTATTTATATACTGTAGGTGGTATGCAAGGATGGAAAATATATTATTTATAGTTATTTAGGTTTACAAACCATTGTGGGGTTTTTTCAGCTCCTTTCAATTAAATCACTTTTTTGGAATTTATATAATGAGAATGTCACCAGTACGATAAGCTATTGTTTTCTTTTTTGCATTTAAACCTCTTTCTTCATGAGATTAAAGCTCAGAGTATGCTTTATATAGCTCTGGATGTTTCCAGAAGTGGAGAGAAACTGTTTTGAAAGTAGTACAAACTGCTCCTTCCTGGATATTCCAATTTACACACACTCAAAGGTTGTATACGTTTCATGAATCCTGACTTGCCCTATTCAAGTGCCTGAAAGCCTTTCACCACCTCTAGGAACAACAGTTACACCAATCCAATTCAAATCATTTTTTCCAAAGGAATATCTTCTGCCGGGTCAAAAATGCATCTGACAAAGATAGGTGTTTAAAAATTGACTTTGTAGTTTCAGAACATCAACATGACTCTGAAGAGTACAGATGGTACCATTTCAAAGTTCCTAATACCTCATAAACATCTGAGAGGAAGCATGTAATAAATATACTTATTTTTCTGGAAAAGTAAGAGTGAACCTTGTTTTGCACCTCAGATGGGACTCGAACCCACAATCCCTGGCTTAGGAGGCCAGTGCCTTATCCATTAGGCCACTGAGGCACAGATAAATGCCAGCAATCTAGAGGCATTATTTAAATGTATTCAATCGTCCAACACTGGTGTCTGCACACAGGATATTTCTCAGTTCTCTCCATAAGTAAACTTCCCATTTTCATCCTCTTCCATCCCCGACTTTAACACTCTGTTCTGTGCTATAATGGAGACTCTGCATTTGTAGCAAGTGCAGAGAAATTGGAGGAGTACCATTTTCGAATCAACACTTCTTCTTCCATGGATGCTTTTCTCATTAAACTGGGCTTTGACAGTGGTATCAAGTCGTCCTTGTCTTCAGCAGGACACAGAAACAGGCACCAAGTCTACTAACCAAGTTCAACCACACTCTGCAACTTAATAGACCAGTGCTTAACAAATTAGCCAACTGTGTCATCAGCAAAGGCAGCCAATGTGCCAATCCTTTATAATTCTTCTGTTGTACTTTTCTTTCTCGTAGGCAAAATTAGCACTTTAACTGCACAAATCATACAGATTTTACACTTGAAGCACTCCATGAACACATACTTACATACCTTGCAGTTCATCTACACACACTTAAGCTAAAAACCCATTCTGTGAAGTCAAAAGTCTGCAAACCTAGTACATATTCAGTGCGTGTACATAGAAGCACTTTTTAATGCCACTTAAATGCACTAGATTTTAGACTGAAGATGCAATCTAAATGACTGTGCAGTATGTACTCCACTTTATTATTAATTAGGAATGAGAACATGATGGCTATGAGAGTATTGGAAGAGCCTGCTTCCATTCTGAATGGAAACCTGAATTGTGTGACCATTGGCAAAAACCGACCATGAAGGGACTCGAACCCTCAATCTTCTGATTCGAAGTCAGACGCCTTATCCATTAGGCCACGCGGTCATGTGTCCTGCTGCGTTTATTTATATACTGTAGGTGGTATGCAAGGATGGAAAATATATTATTTATAGTTATTTAGGTTTACAAACCATTGTGGGGTTTTTTCAGCTCCTTTCAATTAAATCACTTTTTTGGAATTTATATAATGAGAATGTCACCAGTACGATAAGCTATTGTTTTCTTTTTTGCATTTAAACCTCTTTCTTCATGAGATTAAAGCTCAGAGTATGCTTTATATAGCTCTGGATGTTTCCAGAAGTGGAGAGAAACTGTTTTGAAAGTAGTACAAACTGCTCCTTCCTGGATATTCCAATTTACACACACTCAAAGGTTGTATACGTTTCATGAATCCTGACTTGCCCTATTCAAGTGCCTGAAAGCCTTTCACTACCTCTAGAAACAACAGCTACACCAATCCAATTCAAATCATTTTTTCCAAAGGAATATCTTCTGCCGGGTCAAAAATGCATCTGACAAAGATAGGTGTTTAAAAATTGACTTTGTAGTTTCAGAACATCAACATGACTCTGAAGAGTACAGAAGTAAAATGGTACCATTTCAAAGTTCCTAATACCTCATAAACATCTGAGAGGAAGCATGTAATAAATATACTTATTTTTCTGGAAAAGTAAGAGTGAACTTTGGTTTGCACCTCAGATGGGACTCGAACCCACATTCCCTGGCTTAGGAGGCCAGTGCCTTATCCATTAGGCCACTGAGGCACAGATAAATGCCAACAATCTAGAGGCATTATTTAAATGTATTCAATCGTCCAACACTGGTGTCTGCACACAGGATATTTCTCAGTTCTCTCCATAAGTAAACTTCCCATTTTCATGCTCTTCCATCCCCGACTTTAACACTCTGTTCTGTGCTATAATGGAGACTCTGCATTTGTAGCAAGTGCAGAGAAATTGGAGGAGTACCATTTTCGAATCAACACTTCTTCTTCCATGGATGCTTTTCTCATTAAACTGGGCTTTGACAGTGGTATCAAGCCGTCCTTGTCTTCAGCAGGACACAGAAACAGGCACCAAGTCTATTAACCAAGTTCAACCACACTCTGCAACTTAATAGACCAGTGCTTTACAAATTAGCCAACTGTGTCATCAGCAAAGGCAGCCAATGTGCCAATCCCTTATAATTCTTCTGTTGTACTTTTCTTTCTCGTAGGCAAAATTAGCACTTTAACTGCACAAATCATACAGATTTTACACTTGAAGCACTCCATGAACACATACTTACACACCTTGCAGTTCATCTACACACACTTAAGCTAAAAACCCATTCTGTGAAGTCAAAAGTCTGCAAACCTAGTACATATTCAGTGCGTGTACATAGAAGCACTTTTTAATGCCACTTAAATGCACTAGATTTTAGACTGAAGATGCAATCTAAATGACTGTGCAGTATGTACTCCACTTTATTATTAATTAGGAATGAGAACATGATGGATATGAGAGTATTGGAAGAGCCTGCTTCCATTCTGAATGGAAACCTGAATTGTGTGACCATTGGCAAAAACCGACCATGAAGGGACTCGAACCCTCAATCTTCTGATTCGAAGTCAGACGCCTTATCCATTAGGCCACGCGGTCATGTGTCCTGCTGCGTTTATTTATATACTGTAGGTGGTATGCAAGGATGGAAAATATATTATTTATAGTTATTTAGGTTTACAAACCATTGTGGGGTTTTTTCAGCTCCTTTCAATTAAATCACTTTTTTGGAATTTATATAATGAGAATGTCACCAGTACGATAAGCTATTGTTTTCTTTTTTGCATTTAAACCTCTTTCTTCATGAGATTAAAGCTCAGAGTATGCTTTATATAGCTCTGGATGTTTCCAGAAGTGGAGAGAAACTGTTTTGAAAGTAGTACAAACTGCTCCTTCCTGGATATTCCAATTTACACACACTCAAAGGTTGTATACGTTTCATGAATCCTGACTTGCCCTATTCAAGTGCCTGAAAGCCTTTCACCACCTCTAGGAACAACAGTTACACCAATCCAATTCAAATCATTTTTTCCAAAGGAATATCTTCTGCCGGGTCAAAAATGCATCTGACAAAGATAGGTGTTTAAAAATTGACTTTGTAGTTTCAGAACATCAACATGACTCTGAAGAGTACAGATGGTACCATTTCAAAGTTCCTAATACCTCATAAACATCTGAGAGGAAGCATGTAATAAATATACTTATTTTTCTGGAAAAGTAAGAGTGAACCTTGTTTTGCACCTCAGATGGGACTCGAACCCACAATCCCTGGCTTAGGATGCCAGTGCCTTATCCATTAGGCCACTGAGGCACAGATAAATGCCAGCAATCTAGAGGCATTATTTAAATGTATTCAATCGTCCAACACTGGTGTCTGCACACAGGATATTTCTCAGTTCTCTCCATAAGTAAACTTCCCATTTTCATCCTCTTCCATCCCCGACTTTAACACTCTGTTCTGTGCTATAATGGAGACTCTGCATTTGTAGCAAGTGCAGAGAAATTGGAGGAGTACCATTTTCGAATCAACACTTCTTCTTCCATGGATGCTTTTCTCATTAAACTGGGCTTTGACAGTGGTATCAAGCCGTCCTTGTCTTCAGCAGGACACAGAAACAGGCACCAAGTCTACTAACCAAGTTCAACCACACTCTGCAACTTAATAGACCAGTGCTTAACAAATTAGCCAACTGTGTCATCAGCAAAGGCAGCCAATGTGCCAATCCTTTATAATTCTTCTGTTGTACTTTTCTTTCTCGTAGGCAAAATTAGCACTTTAACTGCACAAATCATACAGATTTTACACTTGAAGCACTCCATGAACACATACTTACATACCTTGCAGTTCATCTACACACACTTAAGCTAAAAACCCATTCTGTGAAGTCAAAAGTCTGCAAACCTAGTACATATTCAGTGCGTGTACATAGAAGCACTTTTTAATGCCACTTAAATGCACTAGATTTTAGACTGAAGATGCACTCTAAATGACTGTGCAGTATGTACTCCACTTTATTATTAATTAGGAATGAGAACATGATGGCTATGAGAGTATTGGAAGAGCCTGCTTCCATTCTGAATGGAAACCTGAATTGTGTGACCATTGGCAAAAACCGACCACGAAGGGACTCGATCCCTCAATCTTCTGATTCGAAGTCAGACGCCTTATCCATTAGGCCACGCAGTCATGTGCCCTGCTGCGTTTATTTATATACTGTAGGTGGTATGCAAGGATGGAAAATATATTATTTATAGTTATTTAGGTTTACAAACCATTGTGGGGTTTTTTCAGCTCCTTTCAATTAAATCACTTTTTTTGGAATTTATATAATGAGAATGTCACCAGTACGATAAGCTATTGTTTTCTTTTTTGCATTTAAACCTCTTTCTTCATGAGATTAAAGCTCAGAGTATGCTTTATATAGCTCTGGATGTTTCCAGAAGTGGAGAGAAACTGTTTTGAAAGTAGTACAAACTGCTCCTTCCTGGATATTCCAATTTACACACACTCAAATGTTGTATACGTTTCATGAATCCTGACTTGCCCTATTCAAGTGCCTGAAAGCCTTTCACCACCTCTAGAAACAACAGTTACACCAATCCAATTCAAATCATTTTTTCCAAAGGAATATCTTCTGCCGGGTCAAAAATGCATCTGACAAAGATAGGTGTTTAAAAATTGACTTTGTAGTTTCAGAACATCAACATGACTCTGAAGAGTACAGAAGTAAAATTGTACCATTTCAAAGTTCCTAATACCTCATAAACATCTGAGAGGAAGCATGTAATAAATATACTTATTTTTCTGGAAAAGTAAGAGTGAACTTTAGTTTGCACCTCAGATGGGACTCGAACCCACCATCCCTGGCTTAAGAGGCCAGTGCCTTATCCATTAGGCCACTGAGGCACAGATAAATGCCAGCAATCTAGAGGCATTATTTAAATGTATTCAATCGTCCAACACTGGTGTCTGCACACAGGATATTTCTCAGTTCTCTCCATAAGTAAACTTCCCATTTTCATCCTCTTCCATCCCCGACTTTAACACTCTGTTCTGTGCTATAATGGAGACTCTGCATTTGTAGCAAGTGCAGAGAAATTGGAGGAGTACCACTTTCGAATCAACACTTCTTCTTCCATGGATGCTTTTCTCATTAAACTGGGCTTTGACAGTGGTATCAAGCCGTCCTTGTCTTCAGCAGGACACAGAAACAGGCACCAAGTCTACTAACCAAGTTCAACCACACTCTGCAACTTAATAGACCAGTGCTTTACAAATTAGCCAACTGTGTCATCAGCAAAGGCAGCCAATGTGCCAATCCTTTATAATTCTTCTGTAGTACTTTTCTTTCTCGTAGGCAAAATTAGCACTTTAACTTCACAAATCATACAGATTTTACACTTGAAGCACCCCATGAACACATACTTACACACCTTGCAGTTCATCTACACACACTTAAGCTAAAAACCCATTCTGTCAAGTCAATATTCTGCAAACCTAATACATATTCAGTGCGTGTACATAGAAGCACTTTTTAATGCCACTTAAATGCACTAGATTTTAGACTGTAGATGCAATCTAAATGACTGTGCAGTATGTACTCCACTTTATTATTAATTAGGAATGAGAACATGATGGCTATGAGAGTATTGGAAGAGCCTGCTTCCATTCTGAATGGAAACCTGAATTGTGTGACCATTGGCAAAAACCGACCACGAAGGGACTCGAACCCTCAATCTTCTGATTCGAAGTCAGACGCCTTATCCATTAGGCAATAAACAAGAAAGGAGTGTACATGTAGAAAGGGCTAAGCCGTTCACGGGAGCACCAGTACACCCACACTGGGATGTTTAAGAAAGCCCTCACTCACCACCTGGTGATGACATGCTTCATCATCGGGCCCCACCAAAGAGACAGAGTGTCTCTTTGGTGTGCTGCAACGCCAGGATTACTGCGGAGCGGGATAGTGGGTAGAGGGCGTGTTGTGTGCAAAAGAAAATTAGTGAGTGATGGAGGTATTAAAAAATGTCAGTAGTGTATCTGAGATAACAATTTATTAAATGATCACTAAGGACACTGGATTTAAAAGAATGTGAGGGACCAGTCCACTTTTATTGAGGGGTGGGTTCCTATAGGGTAGTCGACATGTTTCTTGCCATTGAAACGGTGTTAATTTACCCGGCAATTCATCAGGACTGGGTGTAATAAACCCCGGCGGTATGGGCACGCTAAGGCCCACCCTTACCTAGGGACGTGAGTGTAAAAATAATCAAAATGTGAAAAGTGCAAAACAATTAGGAATAGTAAACTTATTCCTAATTACTCCTGGTTTAGGAGGCTTCTACTGATCGTTTCTGCACTTTTCAGGTGTTATGACAAAACACCATGGGTCTCAGGAGGGGGGTGGAAGCGTATTCGGCACACCGCCCTTGACGCTCGGCACCCGTAGTCCACCTACGTCACCCTCGAACTGGACCCCGTAGAGCCTTATCCATTAGGCCACGCAGTCATGTGTCCTGCTGCGTTTATTTATATACTGTAGGTGGTATGCAAGGATGGAAAATATATTATTTATAGTTATTTAGGTTTACAAACCATTGTGGGGTTTTTTCAGCTTGTTTCAATTAAATCACTTTTTGGGAATTTATATAATGAGAATGTCACCAGTACGATAAGCTATTGTTTTCTTTTTTGCATTTAAACCTCTTTCTTCATGAGATTAAAGCTCAGAGTATGCTTTATATAGCTCTGGATGTTTCCAGAAGTGGAGAGAAACTGTTTTGAAAGTAGTACAAACTGCTCCTTCCTGGATATTCCAATTTACACACACTCAAATGTTGTATACGTTTCATGAATCCTGACTTGCCCTATTCAAGTGCCTGAAAGCCTTTCACCACCTCTAGAAACAACAGTTACACCAATCCAATTCAAATAATTTTTTCCAAAGGAATATCTTCTGCCGGGTCAAAAATGCATCTGACAAAGATAGGTGTTTAAAAATTGACTTTGTAGTTTCAGAACATCAACATGACTCTGAAGAGTACAGAAGTAAAATGGTACCATTTCAAAGTTCCTAATACCTCATAAACATCTGAGAGGAAGCATGTAATAAATATACTTATTTTTCTGGAAAAGTAAGAGTGAACTTTAGTTTGCACCTCAGATGGGACTCGAACCCACAATCCCTGGCTTATGAGGCCAGTGCCTTATCCATTAGGCCACTGAGGCACAGATAAATGCCAGCAATCTAGAGGCATTATTTAAATCTATTCAATCGTCCAACACTGGTGTCTGCACACAGGATATTTCTCAGTTCTCTCCATAAGTAAACTTCCCATTTTCATCCTCTTCCATCCCCGACTTTAACACTCTGTTCTGTGCTATAATGGAGACTCTGCATTTGTAGCAAGTGCAGAGAAATTGGAGGAGTACCATTTTCGAATCAACACTTCTTCTTCCATGGATGCTTTTCTCATTAAACTGGGCTTTGACAGTGGTATCAAGCCGTCCTTGTCTTCAGCAGGACACAGAAACAGGCACCAAGTCTACTAACCAAGTTCAACCACACTCTGCAACTTAATAGACCAGTGCTTTACAAATTAGCCAACTGTGTCATCAGCAAAGGCAGCCAATGTGCCAATCCTTTATAATTCTTCTGTTGTACTTTTCTATCTCGTAGGCAAAATTAGCACTTTAACTGCACAAATCATACAGATTTTATACTTGAAGCACTCCATGAACACATACTTACACACCTTGCAGTTCATCTACACACACTTAAGCTAAAAACCCATTCTGTGAAGTCAAAAGTCTGCAAACCTAGTACATATTCAGTGCGTGTACATAGAAGCACTTTTTAATGCCACTTAAATGCACTAGATTTTAGACTGAAGATGCAATCTAAATGACTGTGCAGTATGTACTCCACTTTATTATTAATTAGGAATGAGAACATGATGGCTATGAGAGTATTGGAAGAGCCTGCTTCCATTCTGAATGGAAACCTGAATTGTGTGACCATTGGCAAAAACCGACCATGAAGGGACTCGAACCCTCAATCTTCTGATTCGAAGTCAGACGCCTTATCCATTAGGCCACGCGGTCATGTGTCCTGCTGCGTTTATTTATATACTGTAGGTGGTATGCAAGGATGGAAAATATATTATTTATAGTTATTTAGGTTTACAAACCATTGTGGGGTTTTTTCAGCTCCTTTCAATTAAATCACTTTTTTGGAATTTATATAATGAGAATGTCACCAGTACGATAAGCTATTGTTTTCTTTTTTGCATTTAAACCTCTTTCTTCATGAGATTAAAGCTCAGAGTATGCTTTATATAGCTCTGGATGTTTCCAGAAGTGGAGAGAAACTGTTTTGAAAGTAGTACAAACTGCTCCTTCCTGGATATTCCAATTTACACACACTCAAAGGTTGTATACGTTTCATGAATCCTGACTTGCCCTATTCAAGTGCCTGAAAGCCTTTCACTACCTCTAGAAACAACAGCTACACCAATCCAATTCAAATCATTTTTTCCAAAGGAATATCTTCTGCCGGGTCAAAAATGCATCTGACAAAGATAGGTGTTTAAAAATTGACTTTGTAGTTTCAGAACATCAACATGACTCTGAAGAGTACAGAAGTAAAATGGTACCATTTCAAAGTTCCTAATACCTCATAAACATCTGAGAGGAAGCATGTAATAAATATACTTATTTTTCTGGAAAAGTAAGAGTGAACTTTGGTTTGCACCTCAGATGGGACTCGAACCCACATTCCCTGGCTTAGGAGGCCAGTGCCTTATCCATTAGGCCACTGAGGCACAGATAAATGCCAACAATCTAGAGGCATTATTTAAATGTATTCAATCGTCCAACACTGGTGTCTGCACACAGGATATTTCTCAGTTCTCTCCATAAGTAAACTTCCCATTTTCATGCTCTTCCATCCCCGACTTTAACACTCTGTTCTGTGCTATAATGGAGACTCTGCATTTGTAGCAAGTGCAGAGAAATTGGAGGAGTACCATTTTCGAATCAACACTTCTTCTTCCATGGATGCTTTTCTCATTAAACTGGGCTTTGACAGTGGTATCAAGCCGTCCTTGTCTTCAGCAGGACACAGAAACAGGCACCAAGTCTATTAACCAAGTTCAACCACACTCTGCAACTTAATAGACCAGTGCTTTACAAATTAGCCAACTGTGTCATCAGCAAAGGCAGCCAATGTGCCAATCCCTTATAATTCTTCTGTTGTACTTTTCTTTCTCGTAGGCAAAATTAGCACTTTAACTGCACAAATCATACAGATTTTACACTTGAAGCACTCCATGAACACATACTTACACACCTTGCAGTTCATCTACACACACTTAAGCTAAAAACCCATTCTGTGAAGTCAAAAGTCTGCAAACCTAGTACATATTCAGTGCGTGTACATAGAAGCACTTTTTAATGCCACTTAAATGCACTAGATTTTAGACTGAAGATGCAATCTAAATGACTGTGCAGTATGTACTCCACTTTATTATTAATTAGGAATGAGAACATGATGGATATGAGAGTATTGGAAGAGCCTGCTTCCATTCTGAATGGAAACCTGAATTGTGTGACCATTGGCAAAAACCGACCATGAAGGGACTCGAACCCTCAATCTTCTGATTCGAAGTCAGACGCCTTATCCATTAGGCCACGCGGTCATGTGTCCTGCTGCGTTTATTTATATACTGTAGGTGGTATGCAAGGATGGAAAATATATTATTTATAGTTATTTAGGTTTACAAACCATTGTGGGGTTTTTTCAGCTCCTTTCAATTAAATCACTTTTTTGGAATTTATATAATGAGAATGTCACCAGTACGATAAGCTATTGTTTTCTTTTTTGCATTTAAACCTCTTTCTTCATGAGATTAAAGCTCAGAGTATGCTTTATATAGCTCTGGATGTTTCCAGAAGTGGAGAGAAACTGTTTTGAAAGTAGTACAAACTGCTCCTTCCTGGATATTCCAATTTACACACACTCAAAGGTTGTATACGTTTCATGAATCCTGACTTGCCCTATTCAAGTGCCTGAAAGCCTTTCACCACCTCTAGGAACAACAGTTACACCAATCCAATTCAAATCATTTTTTCCAAAGGAATATCTTCTGCCGGGTCAAAAATGCATCTGACAAAGATAGGTGTTTAAAAATTGACTTTGTAGTTTCAGAACATCAACATGACTCTGAAGAGTACAGATGGTACCATTTCAAAGTTCCTAATACCTCATAAACATCTGAGAGGAAGCATGTAATAAATATACTTATTTTTCTGGAAAAGTAAGAGTGAACCTTGTTTTGCACCTCAGATGGGACTCGAACCCACAATCCCTGGCTTAGGAGGCCAGTGCCTTATCCATTAGGCCACTGAGGCACAGATAAATGCCAGCAATCTAGAGGCATTATTTAAATGTATTCAATCGTCCAACACTGGTGTCTGCACACAGGATATTTCTCAGTTCTCTCCATAAGTAAACTTCCCATTTTCATCCTCTTCCATCCCCGACTTTAACACTCTGTTCTGTGCTATAATGGAGACTCTGCATTTGTAGCAAGTGCAGAGAAATTGGAGGAGTACCATTTTCGAATCAACACTTCTTCTTCCATGGATGCTTTTCTCATTAAACTGGGCTTTGACAGTGGTATCAAGCCGTCCTTGTCTTCAGCAGGACACAGAAACAGGCACCAAGTCTACTAACCAAGTTCAACCACACTCTGCAACTTAATAGACCAGTGCTTAACAAATTAGCCAACTGTGTCATCAGCAAAGGCAGCCAATGTGCCAATCCTTTATAATTCTTCTGTTGTACTTTTCTTTCTCGTAGGCAAAATTAGCACTTTAACTGCACAAATCATACAGATTTTACACTTGAAGCACTCCATGAACACATACTTACATACCTTGCAGTTCATCTACACACACTTAAGCTAAAAACCCATTCTGTGAAGTCAAAAGTCTGCAAACCTAGTACATATTCAGTGCGTGTACATAGAAGCACTTTTTAATGCCACTTAAATGCACTAGATTTTAGACTGAAGATGCACTCTAAATGACTGTGCAGTATGTACTCCACTTTATTATTAATTAGGAATGAGAACATGATGGCTATGAGAGTATTGGAAGAGCCTGCTTCCATTCTGAATGGAAACCTGAATTGTGTGACCATTGGCAAAAACCGACCACGAAGGGACTCGATCCCTCAATCTTCTGATTCGAAGTCAGACGCCTTATCCATTAGGCCACGCAGTCATGTGCCCTGCTGCGTTTATTTATATACTGTAGGTGGTATGCAAGGATGGAAAATATATTATTTATAGTTATTTAGGTTTACAAACCATTGTGGGGTTTTTTCAGCTCCTTTCAATTAAATCACTTTTTTTGGAATTTATATAATGAGAATGTCACCAGTACGATAAGCTATTGTTTTCTTTTTTGCATTTAAACCTCTTTCTTCATGAGATTAAAGCTCAGAGTATGCTTTATATAGCTCTGGATGTTTCCAGAAGTGGAGAGAAACTGTTTTGAAAGTAGTACAAACTGCTCCTTCCTGGATATTCCAATTTACACACACTCAAATGTTGTATACGTTTCATGAATCCTGACTTGCCCTATTCAAGTGCCTGAAAGCCTTTCACCACCTCTAGAAACAACAGTTACACCAATCCAATTCAAATCATTTTTTCCAAAGGAATATCTTCTGCCGGGTCAAAAATGCATCTGACAAAGATAGGTGTTTAAAAATTGACTTTGTAGTTTCAGAACATCAACATGACTCTGAAGAGTACAGAAGTAAAATTGTACCATTTCAAAGTTCCTAATACCTCATAAACATCTGAGAGGAAGCATGTAATAAATATACTTATTTTTCTGGAAAAGTAAGAGTGAACTTTAGTTTGCACCTCAGATGGGACTCGAACCCACCATCCCTGGCTTAAGAGGCCAGTGCCTTATCCATTAGGCCACTGAGGCACAGATAAATGCCAGCAATCTAGAGGCATTATTTAAATGTATTCAATCGTCCAACACTGGTGTCTGCACACAGGATATTTCTCAGTTCTCTCCATAAGTAAACTTCCCATTTTCATCCTCTTCCATCCCCGACTTTAACACTCTGTTCTGTGCTATAATGGAGACTCTGCATTTGTAGCAAGTGCAGAGAAATTGGAGGAGTACCACTTTCGAATCAACACTTCTTCTTCCATGGATGCTTTTCTCATTAAACTGGGCTTTGACAGTGGTATCAAGCCGTCCTTGTCTTCAGCAGGACACAGAAACAGGCACCAAGTCTACTAACCAAGTTCAACCACACTCTGCAACTTAATAGACCAGTGCTTTACAAATTAGCCAACTGTGTCATCAGCAAAGGCAGCCAATGTGCCAATCCTTTATAATTCTTCTGTAGTACTTTTCTTTCTCGTAGGCAAAATTAGCACTTTAACTTCACAAATCATACAGATTTTACACTTGAAGCACCCCATGAACACATACTTACACACCTTGCAGTTCATCTACACACACTTAAGCTAAAAACCCATTCTGTCAAGTCAATATTCTGCAAACCTAATACATATTCAGTGCGTGTACATAGAAGCACTTTTTAATGCCACTTAAATGCACTAGATTTTAGACTGTAGATGCAATCTAAATGACTGTGCAGTATGTACTCCACTTTATTATTAATTAGGAATGAGAACATGATGGCTATGAGAGTATTGGAAGAGCCTGCTTCCATTCTGAATGGAAACCTGAATTGTGTGACCATTGGCAAAAACCGACCACGAAGGGACTCGAACCCTCAATCTTCTGATTCGAAGTCAGACGCCTTATCCATTAGGCAATAAACAAGAAAGGAGTGTACATGTAGAAAGGGCTAAGCCGTTCACGGGAGCACCAGTACACCCACACTGGGATGTTTAAGAAAGCCCTCACTCACCACCTGGTGATGACATGCTTCATCATCGGGCCCCACCAAAGAGACAGAGTGTCTCTTTGGTGTGCTGCAACGCCAGGATTACTGCGGAGCGGGATAGTGGGTAGAGGGCGTGTTGTGTGCAAAAGAAAATTAGTGAGTGATGGAGGTATTAAAAAATGTCAGTAGTGTATCTGAGATAACAATTTATTAAATGATCACTAAGGACACTGGATTTAAAAGAATGTGAGGGACCAGTCCACTTTTATTGAGGGGTGGGTTCCTATAGGGTAGTCGACATGTTTCTTGCCATTGAAACGGTGTTAATTTACCCGGCAATTCATCAGGACTGGGTGTAATAAACCCCGGCGGTATGGGCACGCTAAGGCCCACCCTTACCTAGGGACGTGAGTGTAAAAATAATCAAAATGTGAAAAGTGCAAAACAATTAGGAATAGTAAACTTATTCCTAATTACTCCTGGTTTAGGAGGCTTCTACTGATCGTTTCTGCACTTTTCAGGTGTTATGACAAAACACCATGGGTCTCAGGAGGGGGGTGGAAGCGTATTCGGCACACCGCCCTTGACGCTCGGCACCCGTAGTCCACCTACGTCACCCTCGAACTGGACCCCGTAGAGCCTTATCCATTAGGCCACGCAGTCATGTGTCCTGCTGCGTTTATTTATATACTGTAGGTGGTATGCAAGGATGGAAAATATATTATTTATAGTTATTTAGGTTTACAAACCATTGTGGGGTTTTTTCAGCTTGTTTCAATTAAATCACTTTTTGGGAATTTATATAATGAGAATGTCACCAGTACGATAAGCTATTGTTTTCTTTTTTGCATTTAAACCTCTTTCTTCATGAGATTAAAGCTCAGAGTATGCTTTATATAGCTCTGGATGTTTCCAGAAGTGGAGAGAAACTGTTTTGAAAGTAGTACAAACTGCTCCTTCCTGGATATTCCAATTTACACACACTCAAATGTTGTATACGTTTCATGAATCCTGACTTGCCCTATTCAAGTGCCTGAAAGCCTTTCACCACCTCTAGAAACAACAGTTACACCAATCCAATTCAAATAATTTTTTCCAAAGGAATATCTTCTGCCGGGTCAAAAATGCATCTGACAAAGATAGGTGTTTAAAAATTGACTTTGTAGTTTCAGAACATCAACATGACTCTGAAGAGTACAGAAGTAAAATGGTACCATTTCAAAGTTCCTAATACCTCATAAACATCTGAGAGGAAGCATGTAATAAATATACTTATTTTTCTGGAAAAGTAAGAGTGAACTTTAGTTTGCACCTCAGATGGGACTCGAACCCACAATCCCTGGCTTAAGAGGCCAGTGCCTTATCCATTAGGCCACTGAGGCACAGATAAATGCCAGCAATCTAGAGGCATTATTTAAATCTATTCAATCGTCCAACACTGGTGTCTGCACACAGGATATTTCTCAGTTCTCTCCATAAGTAAACTTCCCATTTTCATCCTCTTCCATCCCCGACTTTAACACTCTGTTCTGTGCTATAATGGAGACTCTGCATTTGTAGCAAGTGCAGAGAAATTGGAGGAGTACCATTTTCGAATCAACACTTCTTCTTCCATGGATGCTTTTCTCATTAAACTGGGCTTTGACAGTGGTATCAAGCCGTCCTTGTCTTCAGCAGGACACAGAAACAGGCACCAAGTCTACTAACCAAGTTCAACCACACTCTGCAACTTAATAGACCAGTGCTTTACAAATTAGCCAACTGTGTCATCAGCAAAGGCAGCCAATGTGCCAATCCTTTATAATTCTTCTGTTGTACTTTTCTATCTCGTAGGCAAAATTAGCACTTTAACTGCACAAATCATACAGATTTTATACTTGAAGCACTCCATGAACACATACTTACACACCTTGCAGTTCATCTACACACACTTAAGCTAAAAACCCATTCTGTGAAGTCAAAAGTCTGCAAACCTAGTACATATTCAGTGCGTGTACATAGAAGCACTTTTTAATGCCACTTAAATGCACTAGATTTTAGACTGAAGATGCAATCTAAATGACTGTGCAGTATGTACTCCACTTTATTATTAATTAGGAATGAGAACATGATGGCTATGAGAGTATTGGAAGAGCCTGCTTCCATTCTGAATGGAAACCTGAATTGTGTGACCATTGGCAAAAACCGACCACGAAGGGACTCGAACCCTCAATCTTCTGATTCGAAGTCAGACGCCTTATCCATTAGGCCACGCAGTGATGTGCCTTGCTGCGTTTATTTATATACTGTAGGTGGTATGCAAGGATGGAAAATATATTATTTATAGTTATTTAGGTTTACAAACCATTGTGGGGGGTTTTCAGCTCCTTTCAATTAAATCACTTTTTGGGAATTTATATAATGAGAATGTCACCAGTACGATAAGCTATTGTTTTATTTTTTGCATTTAAACCTCTTTCTTCATGAGATTAAAGCTCAGAGTATGCTTTATATAGCTCTTGATGTTTCCAGAAGTGGAGAGAAACTGTTTTGAAAGTAGTACAAACTGCTCCTTCCTGGATATTCCAATTTACACACACTCAAAGGTTGTATACTTTTCATGAATCCTGACTTGCCCTATTCAAGTGCCTGAAAGCCTTTCACCACCTCTAGGAACAACAGTTACACCAATCCAATTCAAATCATTTTTTCCAAAGGAATATCTTCTGCCGGGTCAAAAATGCATCTGACAAAGATAGGTGTTTAAAAATTGACTTTGTAGTTTCAGAACATCAACATGACTCTGAAGAGTACAGAAGTAAAATGGTACCATTTCAAAGTTCCTAATACCTCATAAAAATCTGAGAGGAAACATGTAATAAATATACTTATTTTTCTGGAAAAGTAAGAGTGAACCTTGGTTTGCACCTCAGATGGGACTCGAACCCACAATCCCTGGCTTAGGAGGCCAGTGCCTTATCCATTAGGCCACTGAGGCATAGATAAATGCCTGCAATCTAGAGGCATTATTTAAATGTATTCAATCGTCCAACACTGGTGTCTGCACACAGGATATTTCTCAGTTCTCTCCATAAGTAAACTTCCCATTTTCATCCTCTTCCATCCCCGACTTTAACACTCTGTTCTGTGCTATAATGGAGACTCTGCATTTGTAGCAAGTGCAGAGAAATTGGAGGAGTACCATTTTCGAATCAACACTTCTTCTTCCATGGATGCTTTTCTCATTAAACTGGGCTTTGACAGTGGTATCAAGCCGTCCTTGTCTTCAGCAGGACACAGAAACAGGCACCAAGTCTACTAACCAAGTTCAACCACACTCTGCAACTTAATAGACCAGTGCTTTACAAATTAGCCAACTGTGTCATCAGCAAAGGCAGCCAATGTGCCAATCCTTTATAATTCTTCTGTAGTACTTTTCTTTCTCGTAGGCAAAATTAGCACTTTAACTGCACAAATCATACGGATTTTACACTTGAAGCACTCCATGAACACATACTTACACACCTTGCAGTTCATCTACACACACTTAAGCTAAAAACCCATTCTGTGAAGTCAAAAGTCTGCAAACCTAGTACATATTCAGTGCGTGTACATAGAAGCACTTTTTAATGCCACTTAAATGCACTAGATTTTAGACTGAAGATGCAATCTAAATGACTGTGCAGTATGTACTCCACTTTATTATTAATTAGGAATGAGAACATGATGGCTATGAGAGTATTGGAAGAGCCTGCTTCCATTCTGAATGGAAACCTGAATTGTGTGACCATTGGCAAAAACCGACCACGAAGGGACTCGAACCCTCAATCTTCTGATTCGAAGTCAGACGCCTTATCCATTAGGCCACGCGGTCATGTGTCCTGCTGCGTTTATTTATATACTGTAGGTGGTATGCAAGGATGGAAAATATATTATTTATAGTTATTTAGGTTTACAAACCATTGTGGGGTTTTTTCAGCTCCTTTCAATTAAATCACTTTTTTGGAATTTATATAATGAGAATGTCACCAGTACGATAAGCTATTGTTTTCTTTTTTGCATTTAAACCTCTTTCTTCATGAGATTAAAGCTCAGAGTATGCTGTATATAGCTCTGGATGTTTCCAGAAGTGGAGAGAAAATGTTTTGAAAGTAGTACAAACTGCTCCTTCCTGGATATTCCAATTTACACACACTCAAAGGTTGTATACGTTTCATGAATCCTGACTTGCCCTATTCAAGTGCCTGAAAGCCTTTCACCACCTCTAGAAACAACAGTTACACCAATCCAATTCAAATCATTTTTTCCAAAGGAATATCTTCTGCCGGGTCAAAAATGCATCTGACAAAGATAGGTGATTAAAAATTGACTTTGTAGTTTCAGAACATCAACATGACTCTGAAGAGTACAGAAGTAAAATGGTACCATTTCAAAGTTCCTAATACCTCATAAACATCTGAGAGGAAGCATGTAATAAATATACTTATTTTTCTGGAAAAGTAAGAGCGAACTTTGGTTTGCACCTCAGATGGGACTTGAACACACAATTCCTGGCTTAGGAGGCCAGTGCCTTATCCATTAGGCCACTGAGGCACAGATTAATGCCAACAATCTAGAGGCATTATTTAAATGTATTCAATCGTCCAACACTGGTGTCTGCACACAGGATATTTCTCAGTTCTCTCCATAAGTAAACTTCCCATTTTCATCCACTTCCATCCCCGACTTTAACACTCTGTTCTGTGCTATAATGGAGACTCTGCATTTGTAGCAAGTGCAGAGAAATTGGAGGAGTACCATTTTCGAATCAACACTTCTTCTTCCATGGATGCTTTTCTCATTAAACTGGGCTTTGACAGTGGTATCAAGCCGTCCTTGTCTTCAGCAGGACACAGAAACAGGCACCAAGTCTACTAACCAAGTTCAACCACACTCTGCAACTTAATAGACAGTGCTTTACAAATTAGCCAACTGTGTCATCAGCAAAGGCAGCCAATGTGCCAATCCTTTATAATTCTTCTGTTGTACTTTTCTTTCTCGTAGGCAAAATTAGCACTTTAACTGCACAAATCATACAGATTTTACACTTGAAGCACTCCATGAACACATACTTACACACCTTGCAGTTCATCTACACACACTTAAGCTAAAAACCCATTCTGTGAAGTCAAAAGTCTGCAAACCTAGTACATATTCAGTGCGTGTACATAGAAGCACTTTTTAATGCCACTTAAATGCACTAGATTTTAGACTGAAGATGCAATCTAAATGACTGTGCAGTATGTACTCCACTTTATTATTAATTAGGAATGAGAACATGATGGCTATGAGAGTATTGGAAGAGCCTGCTTCCATTCTGAATGGAAACCTGAATTGTGTGACCATTGGCAAAAACCGACCACGAAGGGACTCGATCCCTCAATCTTCTGATTCGAAGTCAGACGCCTTATCCATTAGGCCACGCGGTCATGTGCCCTGCTGCGTTTATTTATATACTGTAGGTGGTATGCAAGGATGGAAAATATATTATTTATAGTTATTTAGGTTTACAAACCATTGTGGGGTTTTTTCAGCTCCTTTCAATTAAATCACTTTTTTTGGAATTTATATAATGAGAATGTCACCAGTACGATAAGCTATTGTTTTCTTTTTTGCATTTAAACCTCTTTCTTCATGAGATTAAAGCTCAGAGTATGCTTTATATAGCTCTGGATGTTTCCAGAAGTGGAGAGAAACTGTTTTGAAAGTAGTACAAACTGCTCCTTCCTGGATATTCCAATTTACACACACTCAAATGTTGTATACGTTTCATGAATCCTGACTTGCCCTATTCAAGTGCCTGAAAGCCTTTCACCACCTCTAGAAACAACAGTTACACCAATCCAATTCAAATCATTTTTTCCAAAGGAATATCTTCTGCCGGGTCAAAAATGCATCTGACAAAGATAGGTGTTTAAAAATTGACTTTGTAGTTTCAGAACATCAACATGACTCTGAAGAGTACAGAAGTAAAATGGTACCATTTCAAAGTTCCTAATACCTCATAAACATCTGAGAGGAAGCATGTAATAAATATACTTATTTGTCTGGAAAAGTAAGAGTGAACTTTAGTTTGCACCTCAGATGGGACTCGAACCCACCATCCCTGGCTTAAGAGGCCAGTGCCTTATCCATTAGGCCACTGAGGGACAGATAAATGCCAGCAATCTAGAGGCATTATTTAAATGTATTCAATCGTCCAACACTGGTGTCTGCACACAGGATATTTCTCAGTTCTCTCCATAAGTAAACTTCCCATTTTCATCCTCTTCCATCCCCGACTTTAACACTCTGTTCTGTGCTATAATGGAGACTCTGCATTTGTAGCAAGTGCAGAGAAATTGGAGGAGTACCACTTTCGAATCAACACTTCTTCTTCCATGGATGCTTTTCTCATTAAACTGGGCTTTGACAGTGGTATCAAGCCGTCCTTGTCTTCAGCAGGACACAGAAACAGGCACCAAGTCTACTAACCAAGTTCAACCACACTCTGCAACTTAATAGACCAGTGCTTTACAAATTAGCCAACTGTGTCATCAGCAAAGGCAGCCAATGTGCCAATCCTTTATAATTCTTCTGTAGTACTTTTCTCTCTCGTAGGCAAAATTAGCACTTTAACTGCACAAATCATACAGATTTTACACTTGAAGCACTCCATGAACACATACTTACACACCTTGCAGTTCATCTACACACACTTAAGCTAAAAACCCATTCTGTGAAGTCAAAATTCGGCAAACCTAGTACATATTCAGTGCGTGTACATAGAAGCACTTTTTAATGCCACTTAAATGCACTAGATTTTAGACTGAAGATGCAATCTAAATGACTGTGCAGTATGTACTCCACTTTATTATTAATTAGGAATGAGAACATGATGGCTATGAGAGTATTGGAAGAGCCTGCTTCCATTCTGAATGGAAACCTGAATTGTGTGACCATTGGCAAAAACCGACCACGAAGGGACTCGAACCCTCAATCTTCTGATTCGAAGTCAGACGCCTTATCCATTAGGCCACGCGGTCATGTGTCCTGCTGCGTTTATTTATATACTGTAGGTGGTATGCAAGGATGGAAAATATATTATTTATAGTTATTTAGGTTTACAAACCATTGTGGGGTTTTTTCAGCTCCTTTCAATTAAATCACTTTTTTGGAATTTATATAATGAGAATGTCACCAGTACGATAAGCTATTGTTTTCTTTTTTGCATTTAAACCTCTTTCTTCATGAGATTAAAGCTCAGAGTATGCTGTATATAGCTCTGGATGTTTCCAGAAGTGGAGAGAAAATGTTTTGAAAGTAGTACAAACTGCTCCTTCCTGGATATTCCAATTTACACACACTCAAAGGTTGTATACGTTTCATGAATCCTGACTTGCCCTATTCAAGTGCCTGAAAGCCTTTCACCACCTCTAGAAACAACAGTTACACCAATCCAATTCAAATCATTTTTTCCAAAGGAATATCTTCTGCCGGGTCAAAAATGCATCTGACAAAGATAGGTGTTTAAAAATTGACTTTGTAGTTTCAGAACATCAACATGACTCTGAAGAGTACAGAAGTAAAATGGTACCATTTCAAAGTTCCTAATACCTCATAAACATCTGAGAGGAAGCATGTAATAAATATACTTATTTGTCTGGAAAAGTAAGAGTGAACTTTAGTTTGCACCTCAGATGGGACTCGAACCCACCATCCCTGGCTTAAGAGGCCAGTGCCTTATCCATTAGGCCACTGAGGCACAGATAAATGCCAACAATCTAGAGGCATTATTTAAATGTATTCAATCGTCCAACACTGGTGTCTGCACACAGGATATTTCTCAGTTTTCTCCATAAGTAAACTTCCCATTTTCATCCTCTTCCATCCCCGACTTTAACACTCTGTTCTGTGCTATAATGGAGACTCTGCATTTGTAGCAAGTGCAGAGAAATTGGAGGAGTACCACTTTCGAATCAACACTTCTTCTTCCATGGATGCTTTTCTCATTAAACTGGGCTTTGACAGTGGTATCAAGCCGTCCTTGTCTTCAGCAGGACACAGAAACAGGCACCAAGTCTACTAACCAAGTTCAACCACACTCTGCAACTTAATAGACCAGTGCTTTACAAATTAGCCAACTGTGTCATCAGCAAAGGCAGCCAATGTGCCAATCCTTTATAATTCTTCTGTAGTACTTTTCTTTCTCGTAGGCAAAATTAGCACTTTAACTGCACAAATCATACAGATTTTACACTTGAAGCACTCCATGAACACATACTTACACACCTTGCAGTTCATCTACACACACTTAAGCTAAAAACCCATTCTGTGAAGTCAAAATTCGGCAAACCTAGTACATATTCAGTGCGTGTACATAGAAGCACTTTTTAATGCCACTTAAATGCACTAGATTTTAGACTGAAGATGCAATCTAAATGACTGTGCAGTATGTACTCCACTTTATTATTAATTAGGAATGAGAACATGATGGCTATGAGAGTATTGGAAGAGCCTGCTTCCATTCTGAATGGAAACCTGAATTGTGTGACCATTGGCAAAAACCGACCACGAAGGGACTCGAACCCTCAATCTTCTGATTCGAAGTCAGACGCCTTATCCATTAGGCCACGCGGTCATGTGTCCTGCTGCGTTTATTTATATACTGTAGGTGGTATGCAAGGATGGAAAATATATTATTTATAGTTATTTAGGTTTACAAACCATTGTGGGGTTTTTTCAGCTCCTTTCAATTAAATCACTTTTTTGGAATTTATATAATGAGAATGTCACCAGTACGATAAGCTATTGTTTTCTTTTTTGCATTTAAACCTCTTTCTTCATGAGATTAAAGCTCAGAGTATGCTTTATATAGCTCTGGATGTTTCCAGAAGTGGAGAGAAACTGTTTTGAAAGTAGTACAAACTGCTCCTTCCTGGATATTCCAATTTACACACACTCAAAGGTTGTATACGTTTCATGAATCCTGACTTGCCCTATTCAAGTGCCTGAAAGCCTTTCACCACCTCTAGAAACAACAGTTACACCAATCCAATTCAAATCATTTTTTCCAAAGGAATATCTTCTGCCGGGTCAAAAATGCATCTGACAAAGATAGGTGTTTAAAAATTGACTTTGTAGTTTCAGAACATCAACATGACTCTGAAGAGTACAGAAGTAAAATGGTACCATTTCAAAGTTCCTAATACCTCATAAACATCTGAGAGGAAGCATGTAATAAATATACTTATTTTTCTGGAAAAGTAAGAGTGAACCTTGGTTTGCACCTCAGATGGGACTCGAACCCACAATCCCTGGCTTAGGAGGCCAGTGCCTTATCCATTAGGCCACTGAGGCACAAATAAATGCCAGCAATCTAGAGGCATTATTTAAATGTATTCAATCGTCCAACACTGGTGTCTGCACACAGGATATTTCTCAGTTCTCTCCATAAGTAAACTTCCCATTTTCATCCTCTTCCATCCCCGACTTTAACACTCTGTTCTGTGCTATAATGGAGTCTCTGCATTTGTAGCAAGTGCAGAGAAATTGGAGGAGTACCATTTTCGAATCAACACTTCTTCTTCCATGGATGCTTTTCTCATTAAACTGGGCTTTGACAGTGGTATCAAGCCGTCCTTGTCTTCAGCAGGACACAGAAACAGGCACCAAGTCTACTAACCAAGTTCAACCACACTCTGCAACTTAATAGACCAGTGCTTTACAAATTAGCCAACTGTGTCATCAGCAAAGGCAGCCAATGTGCCAATCCTTTATAATTCTTCTGTTGTACTTTTCTTTCTCGTAGGCAAAATTAGCACTTTAACTGCACAAATCATACAGATTTTACACTTGAAGCACTCCATGAACACATACTTACACACCTTGCAGTTCATCTACACACACTTAAGCTAAAAACCCATTCTGTGAAGTCAAAAGTCTGCAAACCTAGTACATATTCAGTGCGTGTACATAGAAGCACTTTTTAATGCCACTTAAATGCACTAGATTTTAGACTGAAGATGCAATCTAAATGACTGTGCAGTATGTACTCCACTTTATTATTAATTAGGAATGAGAACATGATGGCTATGAGAGTATTGGAAGAGCCTGCTTCCATTCTGAATGGAAACCTGAATTGTGTGACCATTGGCAAAAACCGACCACGAAGGGACTCGAACCCTCAATCTTCTGATTCGAAGTCAGACGCCTTATCCATTAGGCCACGCGGTCATGTGTCCTGCTGCGTTTATTTATATACTGTAGGTGGTATGCAAGGATGGAAAATATATTATTTATAGTTATTTAGGTTTACAAACCATTGTGGGGTTTTTTCAGCTCCTTTCAATTAAATCACTTTTTTGGAATTTATATAATGAGAATGTCACCAGTACGATAAGCTATTGTTTTCTTTTTTGCATTTAAACCTCTTTCTTCATGAGATTAAAGCTCAGAGTATGCTGTATATAGCTCTGGATGTTTCCAGAAGTGGAGAGAAAATGTTTTGAAAGTAGTACAAACTGCTCCTTCCTGGATATTCCAATTTACACACACTCAAAGGTTGTATACGTTTCATGAATCCTGACTTGCCCTATTCAAGTGCCTGAAAGCCTTTCACCACCTCTAGAAACAACAGTTACACCAATCCAATTCAAATCATTTTTTCCAAAGGAATATCTTCTGCCGGGTCAAAAATGCATCTGACAAAGATAGGTGATTAAAAATTGACTTTGTAGTTTCAGAACATCAACATGACTCTGAAGAGTACAGAAGTAAAATGGTACCATTTCAAAGTTCCTAATACCTCATAAACATCTGAGAGGAAGCATGTAATAAATATACTTATTTTTCTGGAAAAGTAAGAGCGAACTTTGGTTTGCACCTCAGATGGGACTTGAACACACAATTCCTGGCTTAGGAGGCCAGTGCCTTATCCATTAGGCCACTGAGGCACAGATTAATGCCAACAATCTAGAGGCATTATTTAAATGTATTCAATCGTCCAACACTGGTGTCTGCACACAGGATATTTCTCAGTTCTCTCCATAAGTAAACTTCCCATTTTCATCCTCTTCCATCCCCGACTTTAACACTCTGTTCTGTGCTATAATGGAGACTCTGCATTTGTAGCAAGTGCAGAGAAATTGGAGGAGTACCATTTTCGAATCAACACTTCTTCTTCCATGGATGCTTTTCTCATTAAACTGGGCTTTGACAGTGGTATCAAGCCGTCCTTGTCTTCAGCAGGACACAGAAACAGGCACCAAGTCTACTAACCAAGTTCAACCACACTCTGCAACTTAATAGACAGTGCTTTACAAATTAGCCAACTGTGTCATCAGCAAAGGCAGCCAATGTGCCAATCCTTTATAATTCTTCTGTTGTACTTTTCTTTCTCGTAGGCAAAATTAGCACTTTAACTGCACAAATCATACAGATTTTACACTTGAAGCACTCCATGAACACATACTTACACACCTTGCAGTTCATCTACACACACTTAAGCTAAAAACCCATTCTGTGAAGTCAAAAGTCTGCAAACCTAGTACATATTCAGTGCGTGTACATAGAAGCACTTTTTAATGCCACTTAAATGCACTAGATTTTAGACTGAAGATGCAATCTAAATGACTGTGCAGTATGTACTCCACTTTATTATTAATTAGGAATGAGAACATGATGGCTATGAGAGTATTGGAAGAGCCTGCTTCCATTCTGAATGGAAACCTGAATTGTGTGACCATTGGCAAAAACCGACCACGAAGGGACTCGATCCCTCAATCTTCTGATTCGAAGTCAGACGCCTTATCCATTAGGCCACGCGGTCATGTGCCCTGCTGCGTTTATTTATATACTGTAGGTGGTATGCAAGGATGGAAAATATATTATTTATAGTTATTTAGGTTTACAAACCATTGTGGGGTTTTTTCAGCTCCTTTCAATTAAATCACTTTTTTTGGAATTTATATAATGAGAATGTCACCAGTACGATAAGCTATTGTTTTCTTTTTTGCATTTAAACCTCTTTCTTCATGAGATTAAAGCTCAGAGTATGCTTTATATAGCTCTGGATGTTTCCAGAAGTGGAGAGAAACTGTTTTGAAAGTAGTACAAACTGCTCCTTCCTGGATATTCCAATTTACACACACTCAAATGTTGTATACGTTTCATGAATCCTGACTTGCCCTATTCAAGTGCCTGAAAGCCTTTCACCACCTCTAGAAACAACAGTTACACCAATCCAATTCAAATCATTTTTTCCAAAGGAATATCTTCTGCCGGGTCAAAAATGCATCTGACAAAGATAGGTGTTTAAAAATTGACTTTGTAGTTTCAGAACATCAACATGACTCTGAAGAGTACAGAAGTAAAATGGTACCATTTCAAAGTTCCTAATACCTCATAAACATCTGAGAGGAAGCATGTAATAAATATACTTATTTGTCTGGAAAAGTAAGAGTGAACTTTAGTTTGCACCTCAGATGGGACTCGAACCCACCATCCCTGGCTTAAGAGGCCAGTGCCTTATCCATTAGGCCACTGAGGGACAGATAAATGCCAGCAATCTAGAGGCATTATTTAAATGTATTCAATCGTCCAACACTGGTGTCTGCACACAGGATATTTCTCAGTTCTCTCCATAAGTAAACTTCCCATTTTCATCCTCTTCCATCCCCGACTTTAACACTCTGTTCTGTGCTATAATGGAGACTCTGCATTTGTAGCAAGTGCAGAGAAATTGGAGGAGTACCACTTTCGAATCAACACTTCTTCTTCCATGGATGCTTTTCTCATTAAACTGGGCTTTGACAGTGGTATCAAGCCGTCCTTGTCTTCAGCAGGACACAGAAACAGGCACCAAGTCTACTAACCAAGTTCAACCACACTCTGCAACTTAATAGACCAGTGCTTTACAAATTAGCCAACTGTGTCATCAGCAAAGGCAGCCAATGTGCCAATCCTTTATAATTCTTCTGTAGTACTTTTCTCTCTCGTAGGCAAAATTAGCACTTTAACTGCACAAATCATACAGATTTTACACTTGAAGCACTCCATGAACACATACTTACACACCTTGCAGTTCATCTACACACACTTAAGCTAAAAACCCATTCTGTGAAGTCAAAATTCGGCAAACCTAGTACATATTCAGTGCGTGTACATAGAAGCACTTTTTAATGCCACTTAAATGCACTAGATTTTAGACTGAAGATGCAATCTAAATGACTGTGCAGTATGTACTCCACTTTATTATTAATTAGGAATGAGAACATGATGGCTATGAGAGTATTGGAAGAGCCTGCTTCCATTCTGAATGGAAACCTGAATTGTGTGACCATTGGCAAAAACCGACCACGAAGGGACTCGAACCCTCAATCTTCTGATTCGAAGTCAGACGCCTTATCCATTAGGCCACGCGGTCATGTGTCCTGCTGCGTTTATTTATATACTGTAGGTGGTATGCAAGGATGGAAAATATATTATTTATAGTTATTTAGGTTTACAAACCATTGTGGGGTTTTTTCAGCTCCTTTCAATTAAATCACTTTTTTGGAATTTATATAATGAGAATGTCACCAGTACGATAAGCTATTGTTTTCTTTTTTGCATTTAAACCTCTTTCTTCATGAGATTAAAGCTCAGAGTATGCTGTATATAGCTCTGGATGTTTCCAGAAGTGGAGAGAAAATGTTTTGAAAGTAGTACAAACTGCTCCTTCCTGGATATTCCAATTTACACACACTCAAAGGTTGTATACGTTTCATGAATCCTGACTTGCCCTATTCAAGTGCCTGAAAGCCTTTCACCACCTCTAGAAACAACAGTTACACCAATCCAATTCAAATCATTTTTTCCAAAGGAATATCTTCTGCCGGGTCAAAAATGCATCTGACAAAGATAGGTGTTTAAAAATTGACTTTGTAGTTTCAGAACATCAACATGACTCTGAAGAGTACAGAAGTAAAATGGTACCATTTCAAAGTTCCTAATACCTCATAAACATCTGAGAGGAAGCATGTAATAAATATACTTATTTGTCTGGAAAAGTAAGAGTGAACTTTAGTTTGCACCTCAGATGGGACTCGAACCCACCATCCCTGGCTTAAGAGGCCAGTGCCTTATCCATTAGGCCACTGAGGCACAGATAAATGCCAACAATCTAGAGGCATTATTTAAATGTATTCAATCGTCCAACACTGGTGTCTGCACACAGGATATTTCTCAGTTTTCTCCATAAGTAAACTTCCCATTTTCATCCTCTTCCATCCCCGACTTTAACACTCTGTTCTGTGCTATAATGGAGACTCTGCATTTGTAGCAAGTGCAGAGAAATTGGAGGAGTACCACTTTCGAATCAACACTTCTTCTTCCATGGATGCTTTTCTCATTAAACTGGGCTTTGACAGTGGTATCAAGCCGTCCTTGTCTTCAGCAGGACACAGAAACAGGCACCAAGTCTACTAACCAAGTTCAACCACACTCTGCAACTTAATAGACCAGTGCTTTACAAATTAGCCAACTGTGTCATCAGCAAAGGCAGCCAATGTGCCAATCCTTTATAATTCTTCTGTAGTACTTTTCTCTCTCGTAGGCAAAATTAGCACTTTAACTGCACAAATCATACAGATTTTACACTTGAAGCACTCCATGAACACATACTTACACACCTTGCAGTTCATCTACACACACTTAAGCTAAAAACCCATTCTGTGAAGTCAAAATTCGGCAAACCTAGTACATATTCAGTGCGTGTACATAGAAGCACTTTTTAATGCCACTTAAATGCACTAGATTTTAGACTGAAGATGCAATCTAAATGACTGTGCAGTATGTACTCCACTTTATTATTAATTAGGAATGAGAACATGATGGCTATGAGAGTATTGGAAGAGCCTGCTTCCATTCTGAATGGAAACCTGAATTGTGTGACCATTGGCAAAAACCGACCACGAAGGGACTCGAACCCTCAATCTTCTGATTCGAAGTCAGACGCCTTATCCATTAGGCCACGCGGTCATGTGTCCTGCTGCGTTTATTTATATACTGTAGGTGGTATGCAAGGATGGAAAATATATTATTTATAGTTATTTAGGTTTACAAACCATTGTGGGGTTTTTTCAGCTCCTTTCAATTAAATCACTTTTTTGGAATTTATATAATGAGAATGTCACCAGTACGATAAGCTATTGTTTTCTTTTTTGCATTTAAACCTCTTTCTTCATGAGATTAAAGCTCAGAGTATGCTGTATATAGCTCTGGATGTTTCCAGAAGTGGAGAGAAAATGTTTTGAAAGTAGTACAAACTGCTCCTTCCTGGATATTCCAATTTACACACACTCAAAGGTTGTATACGTTTCATGAATCCTGACTTGCCCTATTCAAGTGCCTGAAAGCCTTTCACCACCTCTAGAAACAACAGTTACACCAATCCAATTCAAATCATTTTTTCCAAAGGAATATCTTCTGCCGGGTCAAAAATGCATCTGACAAAGATAGGTGTTTAAAAATTGACTTTGTAGTTTCAGAACATCAACATGACTCTGAAGAGTACAGAAGTAAAATGGTACCATTTCAAAGTTCCTAATACCTCATAAACATCTGAGAGGAAGCATGTAATAAATATACTTATTTGTCTGGAAAAGTAAGAGTGAACTTTAGTTGCACCTCAGATGGGACTCGAACCCACCATCCCTGGCTTAAGAGGCCAGTGCCTTATCCATTAGGCCACTGAGGCACAGATAAATGCCAACAATCTAGAGGCATTATTTAAATGTATTCAATCGTCCAACACTGGTGTCTGCACACAGGATATTTCTCAGTTTTCTCCATAAGTAAACTTCCCATTTTCATCCTCTTCCATCCCCGACTTTAACACTCTGTTCTGTGCTATAATGGAGACTCTGCATTTGTAGCAAGTGCAGAGAAATTGGAGGAGTACCACTTTCGAATCAACACTTCTTCTTCCATGGATGCTTTTCTCATTAAACTGGGCTTTGACAGTGGTATCAAGCCGTCCTTGTCTTCAGCAGGACACAGAAACAGGCACCAAGTCTACTAACCAAGTTCAACCACACTCTGCAACTTAATAGACCAGTGCTTTACAAATTAGCCAACTGTGTCATCAGCAAAGGCAGCCAATGTGCCAATCCTTTATAATTCTTCTGTAGTACTTTTCTTTCTCGTAGGCAAAATTAGCACTTTAACTGCACAAATCATACAGATTTTACACTTGAAGCACTCCATGAACACATACTTACACACCTTGCAGTTCATCTACACACACTTAAGCTAAAAACCCATTCTGTGAAGTCAAAATTCGGCAAACCTAGTACATATTCAGTGCGTGTACATAGAAGCACTTTTTAATGCCACTTAAATGCACTAGATTTTAGACTGAAGATGCAATCTAAATGACTGTGCAGTATGTACTCCACTTTATTATTAATTAGGAATGAGAACATGATGGCTATGAGAGTATTGGAAGAGCCTGCTTCCATTCTGAATGGAAACCTGAATTGTGTGACCATTGGCAAAAACCGACCACGAAGGGACTCGAACCCTCAATCTTCTGATTCGAAGTCAGACGCCTTATCCATTAGGCCACGCGGTCATGTGTCCTGCTGCGTTTATTTATATACTGTAGGTGGTATGCAAGGATGGAAAATATATTATTTATAGTTATTTAGGTTTACAAACCATTGTGGGGTTTTTTCAGCTCCTTTCAATTAAATCACTTTTTTGGAATTTATATAATGAGAATGTCACCAGTACGATAAGCTATTGTTTTCTTTTTTGCATTTAAACCTCTTTCTTCATGAGATTAAAGCTCAGAGTATGCTTTATATAGCTCTGGATGTTTCCAGAAGTGGAGAGAAACTGTTTTGAAAGTAGTACAAACTGCTCCTTCCTGGATATTCCAATTTACACACACTCAAAGGTTGTATACGTTTCATGAATCCTGACTTGCCCTATTCAAGTGCCTGAAAGCCTTTCACCACCTCTAGAAACAACAGTTACACCAATCCAATTCAAATCATTTTTTCCAAAGGAATATCTTCTGCCGGGTCAAAAATGCATCTGACAAAGATAGGTGTTTAAAAATTGACTTTGTAGTTTCAGAACATCAACATGACTCTGAAGAGTACAGAAGTAAAATGGTACCATTTCAAAGTTCCTAATACCTCATAAACATCTGAGAGGAAGCATGTAATAAATATACTTATTTTTCTGGAAAAGTAAGAGTGAACCTTGGTTTGCACCTCAGATGGGACTCGAACCCACAATCCCTGGCTTAGGAGGCCAGTGCCTTATCCATTAGGCCACTGAGGCACAAATAAATGCCAGCAATCTAGAGGCATTATTTAAATGTATTCAATCGTCCAACACTGGTGTCTGCACACAGGATATTTCTCAGTTCTCTCCATAAGTAAACTTCCCATTTTCATCCTCTTCCATCCCCGACTTTAACACTCTGTTCTGTGCTATAATGGAGTCTCTGCATTTGTAGCAAGTGCAGAGAAATTGGAGGAGTACCATTTTCGAATCAACACTTCTTCTTCCATGGATGCTTTTCTCATTAAACTGGGCTTTGACAGTGGTATCAAGCCGTCCTTGTCTTCAGCAGGACACAGAAACAGGCACCAAGTCTACTAACCAAGTTCAACCACACTCTGCAACTTAATAGACCAGTGCTTTACAAATTAGCCAACTGTGTCATCAGCAAAGGCAGCCAATGTGCCAATCCTTTATAATTCTTCTGTTGTACTTTTCTTTCTCGTAGGCAAAATTAGCACTTTAACTGCACAAATCATACAGATTTTACACTTGAAGCACTCCATGAACACATACTTACACACCTTGCAGTTCATCTACACACACTTAAGCTAAAAACCCATTCTGTGAAGTCAAAAGTCTGCAAACCTAGTACATATTCAGTGCGTGTACATAGAAGCACTTTTTAATGCCACTTAAATGCACTAGATTTTAGACTGAAGATGCAATCTAAATGACTGTGCAGTATGTACTCCACTTTATTATTAATTAGGAATGAGAACATGATGGCTATGAGAGTATTGGAAGAGCCTGCTTCCATTCTGAATGGAAACCTGAATTGTGTGACCATTGGCAAAAACCGACCACGAAGGGACTCGAACCCTCAATCTTCTGATTCGAAGTCAGACGCCTTATCCATTAGGCCACGCGGTCATGTGTCCTGCTGCGTTTATTTATATACTGTAGGTGGTATGCAAGGATGGAAAATATATTATTTATAGTTATTTAGGTTTACAAACCATTGTGGGGTTTTTTCAGCTCCTTTCAATTAAATCACTTTTTTGGAATTTATATAATGAGAATGTCACCAGTACGATAAGCTATTGTTTTCTTTTTTGCATTTAAACCTCTTTCTTCATGAGATTAAAGCTCAGAGTATGCTGTATATAGCTCTGGATGTTTCCAGAAGTGGAGAGAAAATGTTTTGAAAGTAGTACAAACTGCTCCTTCCTGGATATTCCAATTTACACACACTCAAAGGTTGTATACGTTTCATGAATCCTGACTTGCCCTATTCAAGTGCCTGAAAGCCTTTCACCACCTCTAGAAACAACAGTTACACCAATCCAATTCAAATCATTTTTTCCAAAGGAATATCTTCTGCCGGGTCAAAAATGCATCTGACAAAGATAGGTGATTAAAAATTGACTTTGTAGTTTCAGAACATCAACATGACTCTGAAGAGTACAGAAGTAAAATGGTACCATTTCAAAGTTCCTAATACCTCATAAACATCTGAGAGGAAGCATGTAATAAATATACTTATTTTTCTGGAAAAGTAAGAGCGAACTTTGGTTTGCACCTCAGATGGGACTTGAACACACAATTCCTGGCTTAGGAGGCCAGTGCCTTATCCATTAGGCCACTGAGGCACAGATTAATGCCAACAATCTAGAGGCATTATTTAAATGTATTCAATCGTCCAACACTGGTGTCTGCACACAGGATATTTCTCAGTTCTCTCCATAAGTAAACTTCCCATTTTCATCCTCTTCCATCCCCGACTTTAACACTCTGTTCTGTGCTATAATGGAGACTCTGCATTTGTAGCAAGTGCAGAGAAATTGGAGGAGTACCATTTTCGAATCAACACTTCTTCTTCCATGGATGCTTTTCTCATTAAACTGGGCTTTGACAGTGGTATCAAGCCGTCCTTGTCTTCAGCAGGACACAGAAACAGGCACCAAGTCTACTAACCAAGTTCAACCACACTCTGCAACTTAATAGACAGTGCTTTACAAATTAGCCAACTGTGTCATCAGCAAAGGCAGCCAATGTGCCAATCCTTTATAATTCTTCTGTTGTACTTTTCTTTCTCGTAGGCAAAATTAGCACTTTAACTGCACAAATCATACAGATTTTACACTTGAAGCACTCCATGAACACATACTTACACACCTTGCAGTTCATCTACACACACTTAAGCTAAAAACCCATTCTGTGAAGTCAAAAGTCTGCAAACCTAGTACATATTCAGTGCGTGTACATAGAAGCACTTTTTAATGCCACTTAAATGCACTAGATTTTAGACTGAAGATGCAATCTAAATGACTGTGCAGTATGTACTCCACTTTATTATTAATTAGGAATGAGAACATGATGGCTATGAGAGTATTGGAAGAGCCTGCTTCCATTCTGAATGGAAACCTGAATTGTGTGACCATTGGCAAAAACCGACCACGAAGGGACTCGATCCCTCAATCTTCTGATTCGAAGTCAGACGCCTTATCCATTAGGCCACGCGGTCATGTGCCCTGCTGCGTTTATTTATATACTGTAGGTGGTATGCAAGGATGGAAAATATATTATTTATAGTTATTTAGGTTTACAAACCATTGTGGGGTTTTTTCAGCTCCTTTCAATTAAATCACTTTTTTTGGAATTTATATAATGAGAATGTCACCAGTACGATAAGCTATTGTTTTCTTTTTTGCATTTAAACCTCTTTCTTCATGAGATTAAAGCTCAGAGTATGCTTTATATAGCTCTGGATGTTTCCAGAAGTGGAGAGAAACTGTTTTGAAAGTAGTACAAACTGCTCCTTCCTGGATATTCCAATTTACACACACTCAAATGTTGTATACGTTTCATGAATCCTGACTTGCCCTATTCAAGTGCCTGAAAGCCTTTCACCACCTCTAGAAACAACAGTTACACCAATCCAATTCAAATCATTTTTTCCAAAGGAATATCTTCTGCCGGGTCAAAAATGCATCTGACAAAGATAGGTGTTTAAAAATTGACTTTGTAGTTTCAGAACATCAACATGACTCTGAAGAGTACAGAAGTAAAATGGTACCATTTCAAAGTTCCTAATACCTCATAAACATCTGAGAGGAAGCATGTAATAAATATACTTATTTGTCTGGAAAAGTAAGAGTGAACTTTAGTTTGCACCTCAGATGGGACTCGAACCCACCATCCCTGGCTTAAGAGGCCAGTGCCTTATCCATTAGGCCACTGAGGGACAGATAAATGCCAGCAATCTAGAGGCATTATTTAAATGTATTCAATCGTCCAACACTGGTGTCTGCACACAGGATATTTCTCAGTTCTCTCCATAAGTAAACTTCCCATTTTCATCCTCTTCCATCCCCGACTTTAACACTCTGTTCTGTGCTATAATGGAGACTCTGCATTTGTAGCAAGTGCAGAGAAATTGGAGGAGTACCACTTTCGAATCAACACTTCTTCTTCCATGGATGCTTTTCTCATTAAACTGGGCTTTGACAGTGGTATCAAGCCGTCCTTGTCTTCAGCAGGACACAGAAACAGGCACCAAGTCTACTAACCAAGTTCAACCACACTCTGCAACTTAATAGACCAGTGCTTTACAAATTAGCCAACTGTGTCATCAGCAAAGGCAGCCAATGTGCCAATCCTTTATAATTCTTTTGTATTACTTTTCTCTCTCGTAGGCAAAATTAGCACTTTAACTGCACAAATCATACAGATTTTACACTTGAAGCACTCCATGAACACATACTTACACACCTTGCAGTTCATCTACACACACTTAAGCTAAAAACCCATTCTGTGAAGTCAAAATTCGGCAAACCTAGTACATATTCAGTGCGTGTACATAGAAGCACTTTTTAATGCCACTTAAATGCACTAGATTTTAGACTGAAGATGCAATCTAAATGACTGTGCAGTATGTACTCCACTTTATTATTAATTAGGAATGAGAACATGATGGCTATGAGAGTATTGGAAGAGCCTGCTTCCATTCTGAATGGAAACCTGAATTGTGTGACCATTGGCAAAAACCGACCACGAAGGGACTCGAACCCTCAATCTTCTGATTCGAAGTCAGACGCCTTATCCATTAGGCCACGCGGTCATGTGTCCTGCTGCGTTTATTTATATACTGTAGGTGGTATGCAAGGATGGAAAATATATTATTTATAGTTATTTAGGTTTACAAACCATTGTGGGGTTTTTTCAGCTCCTTTCAATTAAATCACTTTTTTGGAATTTATATAATGAGAATGTCACCAGTACGATAAGCTATTGTTTTCTTTTTTGCATTTAAACCTCTTTCTTCATGAGATTAAAGCTCAGAGTATGCTGTATATAGCTCTGGATGTTTCCAGAAGTGGAGAGAAAATGTTTTGAAAGTAGTACAAACTGCTCCTTCCTGGATATTCCAATTTACACACACTCAAAGGTTGTATACGTTTCATGAATCCTGACTTGCCCTATTCAAGTGCCTGAAAGCCTTTCACCACCTCTAGAAACAACAGTTACACCAATCCAATTCAAATCATTTTTTCCAAAGGAATATCTTCTGCCGGGTCAAAAATGCATCTGACAAAGATAGGTGTTTAAAAATTGACTTTGTAGTTTCAGAACATCAACATGACTCTGAAGAGTACAGAAGTAAAATGGTACCATTTCAAAGTTCCTAATACCTCATAAACATCTGAGAGGAAGCATGTAATAAATATACTTATTTGTCTGGAAAAGTAAGAGTGAACTTTAGTTTGCACCTCAGATGGGACTCGAACCCACCATCCCTGGCTTAAGAGGCCAGTGCCTTATCCATTAGGCCACTGAGGCACAGATAAATGCCAACAATCTAGAGGCATTATTTAAATGTATTCAATCGTCCAACACTGGTGTCTGCACACTGGATATTTCTCAGTTTTCTCCATAAGTAAACTTCCCATTTTCATCCTCTTCCATCCCCGACTTTAACACTCTGTTCTGTGCTATAATGGAGACTCTGCATTTGTAGCAAGTGCAGAGAAATTGGAGGAGTACCACTTTCGAATCAACACTTCTTCTTCCATGGATGCTTTTCTCATTAAACTGGGCTTTGACAGTGGTATCAAGCCGTCCTTGTCTTCAGCAGGACACAGAAACAGGCACCAAGTCTACTAACCAAGTTCAACCACACTCTGCAACTTAATAGACCAGTGCTTTACAAATTAGCCAACTGTGTCATCAGCAAAGGCAGCCAATGTGCCAATCCTTTATAATTCTTCTGTAGTACTTTTCTTTCTCGTAGGCAAAATTAGCACTTTAACTGCACAAATCATACAGATTTTACACTTGAAGCACTCCATGAACACATACTTACACACCTTGCAGTTCATCTACACACACTTAAGCTAAAAACCCATTCTGTGAAGTCAAAATTCGGCAAACCTAGTACATATTCAGTGCGTGTACATAGAAGCACTTTTTAATGCCACTTAAATGCACTAGATTTTAGACTGAAGATGCAATCTAAATGACTGTGCAGTATGTACTCCACTTTATTATTAATTAGGAATGAGAACATGATGGCTATGAGAGTATTGGAAGAGCCTGCTTCCATTCTGAATGGAAACCTGAATTGTGTGACCATTGGCAAAAACCGACCACGAAGGGACTCGAACCCTCAATCTTCTGATTCGAAGTCAGACGCCTTATCCATTAGGCCACGCGGTCATGTGTCCTGCTGCGTTTATTTATATACTGTAGGTGGTATGCAAGGATGGAAAATATATTATTTATAGTTATTTAGGTTTACAAACCATTGTGGGGTTTTTTCAGCTCCTTTCAATTAAATCACTTTTTTGGAATTTATATAATGAGAATGTCACCAGTACGATAAGCTATTGTTTTCTTTTTTGCATTTAAACCTCTTTCTTCATGAGATTAAAGCTCAGAGTATGCTTTATATAGCTCTGGATGTTTCCAGAAGTGGAGAGAAACTGTTTTGAAAGTAGTACAAACTGCTCCTTCCTGGATATTCCAATTTACACACACTCAAAGGTTGTATACGTTTCATGAATCCTGACTTGCCCTATTCAAGTGCCTGAAAGCCTTTCACCACCTCTAGAAACAACAGTTACACCAATCCAATTCAAATCATTTTTTCCAAAGGAATATCTTCTGCCGGGTCAAAAATGCATCTGACAAAGATAGGTGTTTAAAAATTGACTTTGTAGTTTCAGAACATCAACATGACTCTGAAGAGTACAGAAGTAAAATGGTACCATTTCAAAGTTCCTAATACCTCATAAACATCTGAGAGGAAGCATGTAATAAATATACTTATTTTTCTGGAAAAGTAAGAGTGAACCTTGGTTTGCACCTCAGATGGGACTCGAACCCACAATCCCTGGCTTAGGAGGCCAGTGCCTTATCCATTAGGCCACTGAGGCACAAATAAATGCCAGCAATCTAGAGGCATTATTTAAATGTATTCAATCGTCCAACACTGGTGTCTGCACACAGGATATTTCTCAGTTCTCTCCATAAGTAAACTTCCCATTTTCATCCTCTTCCATCCCCGACTTTAACACTCTGTTCTGTGCTATAATGGAGTCTCTGCATTTGTAGCAAGTGCAGAGAAATTGGAGGAGTACCATTTTCGAATCAACACTTCTTCTTCCATGGATGCTTTTCTCATTAAACTGGGCTTTGACAGTGGTATCAAGCCGTCCTTGTCTTCAGCAGGACACAGAAACAGGCACCAAGTCTACTAACCAAGTTCAACCACACTCTGCAACTTAATAGACCAGTGCTTTACAAATTAGCCAACTGTGTCATCAGCAAAGGCAGCCAATGTGCCAATCCTTTATAATTCTTCTGTTGTACTTTTCTTTCTCGTAGGCAAAATTAGCACTTTAACTGCACAAATCATACAGATTTTACACTTGAAGCACTCCATGAACACATACTTACACACCTTGCAGTTCATCTACACACACTTAAGCTAAAAACCCATTCTGTGAAGTCAAAAGTCTGCAAACCTAGTACATATTCAGTGCGTGTACATAGAAGCACTTTTTAATGCCACTTAAATGCACTAGATTTTAGACTGAAGATGCAATCTAAATGACTGTGCAGTATGTACTCCACTTTATTATTAATTAGGAATGAGAACATGATGGCTATGAGAGTATTGGAAGAGCCTGCTTCCATTCTGAATGGAAACCTGAATTGTGTGACCATTGGCAAAAACCGACCACGAAGGGACTCGATCCCTCAATCTTCTGATTCGAAGTCAGATGCCTTATCAATTAGGCCACGCGGTCATGTGCCCTGCTGCGTTTATTTATATACTGTAGGTGGTATGCAAGGATGGAAAATATATTATTTATAGTTATTTAGGTTTACAAACCATTGTGGGGTTTTTTCAGCTCCTTTCAATGAAATCACTTTTTTTGGAATTTATATAATGAGAATGTCACCAGTACGATAAGCTATTGTTTTCTTTTTTGCATTTAAACCTCTTTCTTCATGAGATTAAAGCTCAGAGTATGCTTTATATAGCTCTGGATGTTTCCAGAAGTGGAGAGAAACTGTTTTGAAAGTAGTACAAACTGCTCCTTCCTGGATATTCCAATTTACACACACTCAAATGTTGTATACGTTTCATGAATCCTGACTTGCCCTATTCAAGTGCCTGAAAGCCTTTCACCACCTCTAGAAACAACAGTTACACCAATCCAATTCAAATCATTTTTTCCAAAGGAATATCTTCTGCCGGGTCAAAAATGCATCTGACAAAGATAGGTGTTTAAAAATTGACTTTGTAGTTTCAGAACATCAACATGACTCTGAAGAGTACAGAAGTAAAATGGTACCATTTCAAAGTTCCTAATACCTCATAAACATCTGAGAGGAAGCATGTAATAAATATACTTATTTGTCTGGAAAAGTAAGAGTGAACTTTAGTTTGCACCTCAGATGGGACTCGAACCCACCATCCCTGGCTTAAGAGGCCAGTGCCTTATACATTAGGCCACTGAGGCACAGATAAATGCCAGCAATCTAGAGGCATTATTTAAATGTATTCAATCGTCCAACACTGGTGTCTGCACACAGGATATTTCTCAGTTCTCTCCATAAGTAAACTTCCCATTTTCATCCTCTTCCATCCCCGACTTTAACACTCTGTTCTGTGCTATAATGGAGACTCTGCATTTGTAGCAAGTGCAGAGAAATTGGAGGAGTACCACTTTCGAATCAACACTTCTTCTTCCATGGATGCTTTTCTCATTAAACTGGGCTTTGACAGTGGTATCAAGCCGTCCTTGTCTTCAGCAGGACACAGAAACAGGCACCAAGTCTACTAACCAAGTTCAACCACACTCTGCAACTTAATAGACCAGTGCTTTACAAATTAGCCAACTGTGTCATCAGCAAAGGCAGCCAATGTGCCAATCCTTTATAATTCTTCTGTAGTACTTTTCTTTCTCGTAGGCAAAATTAGCACTTTAACTGCACAAATCATACAGATTTTACACTTGAAGCACTCCATGAACACATACTTACACACCTTGCAGTTCATCTACACACACTTAAGCTAAAAACCCATTCTGTGAAGTCAAAATTCGGCAAACCTAGTACATATTCAGTGCGTGTACATAGAAGCACTTTTTAATGCCACTTAAATGCACTAGATTTTAGACTGAAGATGCAATCTAAATGACTGTGCAGTATGTACTCCACTTTATTATTAATTAGGAATGAGAACATGATGGCTATGAGAGTATTGGAAGAGCCTGCTTCCATTCTGAATGGAAACCTGAATTGTGTGACCATTGGCAAAAACCGACCACGAAGGGACTCGAACCCTCAATCTTCTGATTCGAAGTCAGACGCCTTATCCATTAGGCCACGCGGTCATGTGTCCTGCTGCGTTTATTTATATACTGTAGGTGGTATGCAAGGATGGAAAATATATTATTTATAGTTATTTAGGTTTACAAACCATTGTGGGGTTTTTTCACCTCCTTTCAATTAAATCACTTTTTTGGAATTTATATAATGAGAATGTCACCAGTACGATAAGCTATTGTTTTCTTTTTTGCATTTACACCTCTTTCTTCATGAGATTAAAGCTCAGAGTATGCTTTATATAGCTCTGGATGTTTCCAGAAGTGGAGAGAAACTGTTTTGAAAGTAGTACAAACTGCTCCTTCCTGGATATTCCAATTTACACACACTCAAAGGTTGTATACGTTTCATGAATCCTGACTTGCCCTTTTCAAGTGCCTGAAAGCCTTTCACCACCTCTAGAAACAACAGTTATACCAATCCAATTCAAATCATTTTTTCCAAAGGAATATCTTCTGCCGGGTCAAAAATGCATCTGACAAAGATAGGTGTTTAAAAATTGACTTTGTAGTTTCAGAACATCAACATGACTCTGAAGAGTACAGAAGTAAAATGGTACCATTTCAAAGTTCCTAATACCTCATAAACATCTGAGAGGAAGCATGTAATAAATATACTTATTTTTCTGGAAAATTAAGAGTGAACTTTGGTTTGCACCTCAGATGGGACTCGAACCCACAATTCCTGGCTTAGGAGGCCAGTGCCTTATCCATTAGGCCACTGAGGCACAGATAAATGCCAACAATCTAGAGGCATTATTTAAATGTATTCAATCGTCCAACACTGGTGTCTGCACACAGGATATTTCTCAGTTCTCTCCATAAGTAAACTTCCCATTTTCATCCTCTTCCATCCCCGACTTTAACACTCTGTTCTGTGCTATAATGGAGACTCTGCATTTGTAGCAAGTGCAGAGAAATTGGAGGAGTACCATTTTCGAATCAACACTTCTTCTTCCATGGATGCTTTTCTCATTAAACTGGGCTTTGACAGTGGTATCAAGCCGTCCTTGTCTTCAGCAGGACACAGAAACAGGCACCAAGTCTACTAACCAAGTTCAACCACACTCTGCAACTTAATAGACCAGTGCTTTACAAATTAGCCAACTGTGTCATCAGCAAAGGCAGCCAATGTGCCAATCCTTTATAATTCTTCTGCAGTACTTTTCTTTCTCGTAGGCAAAATTAGCACTTTAACTGCACAAATCATACAGATTTTACACTTGAAGCACTCCATGAACACATACTTACACACCTTGCAGTTCATCTACACACACTTAAGCTAAAAACCCATTCTGTGAAGTCAAAAGTCTGCAAACCTAGTACATATTCAGTGCGTGTACATAGAAGCACTTTTTAATGCCACTTAAATGCACTAGATTTTAGACTGAAGATGCAATCTAAATGACTGTGCAGTATGTACTCCACTTTATTATTAATTAGGAATGAGAACATGATGGCTATGAGAGTATTGGAAGAGCCTGCTTCCATTCTGAATGGAAACCTGAATTGTGTGACCATTGGCAAAAACCGACCACGAAGGGACTCGAACCCTCAATCTTCTGATTCGAAGTCAGACGCCTTATCCATTAGGCCACGCGGTCATGTGTCCTGCTGCGTTTATTTATATACTGTAGGTGGTATGCAAGGATGGAAAATATATTATTTATAGTTATTTAGGTTTACAAACCATTGTGGGGTTTTTTCAGCTCCTTTCAATTAAATCACTTTTTTGGAATTTATATAATGAGAATGTCACCAGTACGATAATCTATTGTTTTCTTTTTTGCATTTAAACCTCTTTCTTCATGAGATTAAAGCTCAGAGTATGCTGTATATAGCTCTGGATGTTTCCAGAAGTGGAGAGAAAATGTTTTGAAAGTAGTACAAACTGCTCCTTCCTGGATATTCCAATTTACACACACTCAAAGGTTGTATACGTTTCATGAATCCTGACTTGCCCTATTCAAGTGCCTGAAAGCCTTTCACCACCTCTAGAAACAACAGTTACACCAATCCAATTCAAATCATTTTTTCCAAAGGAATATCTTCTGCCGGGTCAAAAATGCATCTGACAAAGATAGGTGTTTAAAAATTGACTTTGTAGTTTCAGAACATCAACATGACTCTGAAGAGTACAGAAGTAAAATGGTACCATTTCAAAGTTCCTAATACCTCATAAACATCTGAGAGGAAGCATGTAATAAATATACTTATTTGTCTGGAAAAGTAAGAGTGAACTTTAGTTTGCACCTCAGATGGGACTCGAACCCACCATCCCTGGCTTAAGAGGCCAGTGCCTTATCCATTAGGCCACTGAGGCACAGATAAATGCCAGCAATCTAGAGGCATTATTTAAATGTATTCAATCGTCCAACACTGGTGTCTGCACACAGGATATTTCTCAGTTCTCTCCATAAGTAAACTTCCCATTTTCATCCTCTTCCATCCCCGACTTTAACACTCTGTTCTGTGCTATAATGGAGACTCTGCATTTGTAGCAAGTGCAGAGAAATTGGAGGAGTACCACTTTCGAATCAACACTTCTTCTTCCATGGATGCTTTTCTCATTAAACTGGGCTTTGACAGTGGTATCAAGCCGTCCTTGTCTTCAGCAGGACACAGAAACAGGCACCAAGTCTACTAACCAAGTTCAACCACACTCTGCAACTTAATAGACCAGTGCTTTACAAATTAGCCAACTGTGTCATCAGCAAAGGCAGCCAATGTGCCAATCCTTTATAATTCTTCTGTAGTACTTTTCTTTCTCGTAGGCAAAATTAGCACTTTAACTGCACAAATCATACAGATTTTACACTTGAAGCACTCCATGAACACATACTTACACACCTTGCAGTTCATCTACACACACTTAAGCTAAAAACCCATTCTGTGAAGTCAAAATTCGGCAAACCTAGTACATATTCAGTGCGTGTACATAGAAGCACTTTTTAATGCCACTTAAATGCACTAGATTTTAGACTGAAGATGCAATCTAAATGACTGTGCAGTATGTACTCCACTTTATTATTAATTAGGAATGAGAACATGATGGCTATGAGAGTATTGGAAGAGCCTGCTTCCATTCTGAATGGAAACCTGAATTGTGTGACCATTGGCAAAAACCGACCACGAAGGGACTCGATCCCTCAATCTTCTGATTCGAAGTCAGACGCCTTATCCATTAGGCCACGCGGTCATGTGCCCTGCTGCGTTTATTTATATACTGTAGGTGGTATGCAAGGATGGAAAATATATTATTTATAGTTATTTAGGTTTACAAACCATTGTGGGGTTTTTTCAGCTCCTTTCAATTAAATCACTTTTTTTGGAATTTATATAATGAGAATGTCACCAGTACGATAAGCTATTGTTTTCTTTTTTGCATTTAAACCTCTTTCTTCATGAGATTAAAGCTCAGAGTATGCTTTATATAGCTCTGGATGTTTCCAGAAGTGGAGAGAAACTGTTTTGAAAGTAGTACAAACTGCTCCTTCCTGGATATTCCAATTTACACACACTCAAATGTTGTATACGTTTCATGAATCCTGACTTGCCCTATTCAAGTGCCTGAAAGCCTTTCACCACCTCTAGAAACAACAGTTACACCAATCCAATTCAAATCATTTTTTCCAAAGGAATATCTTCTGCCGGGTCAAAAATGCATCTGACAAAGATAGGTGTTTAAAAATTGACTTTGTAGTTTCAGAACATCAACATGACTCTGAAGAGTACAGAAGTAAAATGGTACCATTTCAAAGTTCCTAATACCTCATAAACATCTGAGAGGAAGCATGTAATAAATATACTTATTTGTCTGGAAAAGTAAGAGTGAACTTTAGTTTGCACCTCAGATGGGACTCGAACCCACCATCCCTGGCTTAAGAGGCCAGTGCCTTATACATTAGGCCACTGAGGCACAGATAAATGCCAGCAATCTAGAGGCATTATTTAAATGTATTCATTCGTCCAACACTGGTGTCTGCACACAGGATATTTCTCAGTTCTCTCCATAAGTAAACTTCCCATTTTCATCCTCTTCCATCCCCGACTTTAACACTCTGTTCTGTGCTATAATGGAGACTCTGCATTTGTAGCAAGTGCAGAGAAATTGGAGGAGTACCACTTTCGAATCAACACTTCTTCTTCCATGGATGCTTTTCTCATTAAACTGGGCTTTGACAGTGGTATCAAGCCGTCCTTGTCTTCAGCAGGACACAGAAACAGGCACCAAGTCTACTAACCAAGTTCAACCACACTCTGCAACTTAATAGACCAGTGCTTTACAAATTAGCCAACTGTGTCATCAGCAAAGGCAGCCAATGTGCCAATCCTTTATAATTCTTCTGTAGTACTTTTCTTTCTCGTAGGCAAAATTAGCACTTTAACTGCACAAATCATACAGATTTTACACTTGAAGCACTCCATGAACACATACTTACACACCTTGCAGTTCATCTACACACACTTAAGCTAAAAACCCATTCTGTGAAGTCAAAATTCGGCAAACCTAGTACATATTCAGTGCGTGTACATAGAAGCACTTTTTAATGCCACTTAAATGCACTAGATTTTAGACTGAAGATGCAATCTAAATGACTGTGCAGTATGTACTCCACTTTATTATTAATTAGGAATGAGAACATGATGGCTATGAGAGTATTGGAAGAGCCTGCTTCCATTCTGAATGTAAACCTGAATTGTGTGACCATTGGCAAAAACCGACCACGAAGGGACTCGAACCCTCAATCTTCTGATTCGAAGTCAGACGCCTTATCCATTAGGCCACGCGGTCATGTGTCCTGCTGCGTTTATTTATATACTGTAGGTGGTATGCAAGGATGGAAAATATATTATTTATAGTTATTTAGGTTTACAAACCATTGTGGGGTTTTTTCAGCTCCTTTCAATTAAATCACTTTTTTGGAATTTATATAATGAGAATGTCACCAGTACGATAAGCTATTGTTTTCTTTTTTGCATTTAAACCTCTTTCTTCATGAGATTAAAGCTCAGAGTATGCTTTATATAGCTCTGGATGTTTCCAGAAGTGGAGAGAAACTGTTTTGAAAGTAGTACAAACTGCTCCTTCCTGGATATTCCAATTTACACACACTCAAAGGTTGTATACGTTTCATGAATCCTGACTTGCCCTATTCAAGTGCCTGAAAGCCTTTCACCACCTCTAGGAACAACAGTTACACCAATCCAATTCAAATCATTTTTTCCAAAGGAATATCTTCTGCCGGGTCAAAAATGCATCTGACAAAGATAGGTGTTTAAAAATTGACTTTGTAGTTTCAGAACATCAACATGACTCTGAAGAGTACAGAAGTAAAATGGTACCATTTCAAAGTTCCTAATACCTCATAAACATCTGAGAGGAAGCATGTAATAAATATACTTATTTTTCTGGAAAAGTAAGAGTGAACCTTGGTTTGCACCTCTGATGGGACTCGAACCCACAATCCCTGGCTTAGGAGGCCAGTGCCTTATCCATTAGGCCACTGAGGCACAGATAAATGCCAGCAATCTAGAGGCATTATTTAAATGTATTCAATCGTCCAACACTGGTGTCTGCACACAGGATATTTCTCAGTTCTCTCCATAAGTAAACTTCCCATTTTCATCCTCTTCCATCCCCGACTTTAACACTCTGTTCTGTGCTATAATGGAGACTCTGCATTTGTAGCAAGTGCAGAGAAATTGGAGGAGTACCATTTTCGAATCAACACTTCTTCTTCCATGGATGCTTTTCTCATTAAACTGGGCTTTGACAGTGGTATCAAGCCGTCCTTGTCTTCAGCAGGACACAGAAACAGGCACCAAGTCTACTAACCAAGTTCAACCACACTCTGCAACTTAATAGACCAGTGCTTTACAAATTAGCCAACTGTGTCATCAGCAAAGGCAGCCAATGTGCCAATCCTTTATAATTCTTCTGTAGTACTTTTCTTTCTCGTAGGCAAAATTAGCACTTTAACTGCACAAATCATACAGATTTTACACTTGAAGCACTCCATGAACACATACTTACACACCTTGCAGTTCATCTACACACACTTAAGCTAAAAACCCATTCTGTGAAGTCAAAAGTCTGCAAACCTAGTACATATTCAGTGCGTGTACATAGAAGCACTTTTTAATGCCACTTAAATGCACTAGATTTTAGACTGAAGATGCAATCTAAATGACTGTGCAGTATGTACTCCACTTTATTATTATTTAGGAATGAGAACATGATGGCTATGAGAGTATTGGAAGAGCCTGCTTCCATTCTGAATGGAAACCTGAATTGTGTGACCATTGGCAAAAACCGACCACGAAGGGACTCGAACCCTCAATCTTCTGATTCGAAGTCAGACGCCTTATCCATTAGGCCACGCGGTCATGTGTCCTGCTGCGTTTATTTATATACTGTAGGTGGTATGCAAGGATGGAAAATATATTATTTATAGTTATTTAGGTTTACAAACCATTGTGGGGTTTTTTCAGCTCCTTTCAATTAAATCACTTTTTTGGAATTTATATAATGAGAATGTCACCAGTACGATAAGCTATTGTTTTCTTTTTTGCATTTAAACCTCTTTCTTCATGAGATTAAAGCTCAGAGTATGCTGTATATAGCTCTGGATGTTTCCAGAAGTGGAGAGAAAATGTTTTGAAAGTAGTACAAACTGCTCCTTCCTGGATATTCCAATTTACACACACTCAAAGGTTGTATACGTTTCATGAATCCTGACTTGCCCTATTCAAGTGCCTGAAAGCCTTTCACCACCTCTAGAAACAACAGTTACACCAATCCAATTCAAATCATTTTTTCCAAAGGAATATCTTCTGCCGGGTCAAAAATGCATCTGACAAAGATAGGTGTTTAAAAATTGACTTTGTAGTTTCAGAACATCAACATGACTCTGAAGAGTACAGAAGTAAAATGGTACCATTTCAAAGTTCCTAATACCTCATAAACATCTGAGAGGAAGCATGTAATAAATATACTTATTTTTCTGGAAAAGTAAGAGTGAACTTTGGTTTGCATCTCAGATGGGACTCGAACCCACAATTCCTGGCTTAGGAGGCCAGTGCCTTATCCATTAGGCCACTGAGGCACAGTTTAATGCCAACAATCTAGAGGCATTATTTAAATGTATTCAATCGTCCAACACTGGTGTCTGCACACAGGATATTTCTCAGTTCTCTCCATAAGTAAACTTCCCATTTTCATCCTCTTCCATCCCCGACTTTAACACTCTGTTCTGTGCTATAATGGAGACTCTGCATTTGTAGCAAGTGCAGAGAAATTGGAGGAGTACCATTTTCGAATCAACACTTCTTCTTCCATGGATGCTTTTCTCATTAAACTGGGCTTTGACAGTGGTATCAAGCCGTCCTTGTCTTCAGCAGGACACAGAAACAGGCACCAAGTCTACTAACCAAGTTCAACCACACTCTGCAACTTAATAGACCAGTGCTTTACAAATTAGCCAACTGTGTCATCAGCAAAGGCAGCCAATGTGCCAATCCTTTATAATTCTTCTGTAGTACTTTTCTTTCTCGTAGGCAAAATTAGCACTTTAACTGCACAAATCATACAGATTTTACACTTGAAGCACTCCATGAACACATACTTACACACCTTGCAGTTCATCTACACACACTTAAGCTAAAAACCCATTCTGTGAAGTCAAAATTCGGCAAACCTAGTACATATTCAGTGCGTGTACATAGAAGCACTTTTTAATGCCACTTAAATGCACTAGATTTTAGACTGAAGATGCAATCTAAATGACTGTGCAGTATGTACTCCACTTTATTATTAATTAGGAATGAGAACATGATGGCTATGAGAGTATTGGAAGAGCCTGCTTCCATTCTGAATGGAAACCTGAATTGTGTGACCATTGGCAAAAACCGACCACGAAGGGACTCGAACCCTCAATCTTCTGATTCGAAGTCAGACGCCTTATCCATTAGGCCACGCGGTCATGTGTCCTGCTGTGTTTATTTATATACTGTAGGTGGTATGCAAGGATGGAAAATATATTATTTATAGTTATTTAGGTTTACAAACCATTGTGGGGTTTTTTCAGCTCCTTTCAATTAAATCACTTTTTTGGAATTTATATAATGAGAATGTCACCAGTACGATAAGCTATTGTTTTCTTTTTTGCATTTAAACCTCTTTCTTCATGAGATTAAAGCTCAGAGTATGCTTTATATAGCTCTGGATGTTTCCAGAAGTGGAGAGAAACTGTTTTGAAAGTAGTACAAACTGCTCCTTCCTGGATATTCCAATTTACACACACTCAAAGGTTGTATACGTTTCATGAATCCTGACTTGCCCTATTCAAGTGCCTGAAAGCCTTTCACCACCTCTAGAAACAACAGTTACACCAATCCAATTCAAATCATTTTTTCCAAAGGAATATCTTCTGCCGGGTCAAAAATGCATCTGACAAAGATAGGTGTTTAAAAATTGACTTTGTAGTTTCAGAACATCAACATGACTCTGAAGAGTACAGAAGTAAAATGGTACCATTTCAAAGTTCCTAATACCTCATAAACATCTGAGAGGAAGCATGTAATAAATATACTTATTTGTCTGGAAAAGTAAGAGTGAACCTTGGTTTGCACCTCAGATGGGACTCGAACCCACAATCCCTGGCTTAGGAGGCCAGTGCCTTATCCATTAGGCCACTGAGGCACAGATAAATGCCAGCAATCTAGAGGCATTATTTAAATGTATTCAATCGTCCAACACTGGTGTCTGCACACAGGATATTTCTCAGTTCTCTCCATAAGTAAACTTCCCATTTTCATCCTCTTCCATCCCCGACTTTAACACTCTGTTCTGTGCTATAATGGAGTCTCTGCATTTGTAGCAAGTGCAGAGAAATTGGAGGAGTACCATTTTCGAATCAACACTTCTTCTTCCATGGATGCTTTTCTCATTAAACTGGGCTTTGACAGTGGTATCAAGCCGTCCTTGTCTTCAGCAGGACACAGAAACAGGCACCAAGTCTACTAACCAAGTTCAACCACACTCTGCAACTTAATAGACCAGTGCTTTACAAATTAGCCAACTGTGTCATCAGCAAAGGCAGCCAATGTGCCAATCCTTTATAATTCTTCTTTTGTACTTTTCTTTCTCGTAGGCAAAATTAGCACTTTAACTGCACAAATCATACAGATTTTACACTTGAAGCACTCCATGAACACATACTTACACACCTTGCAGTTCATCTACACACACTTAAGCTAAAAACCCATTCTGTGAAGTCAAAATTCGGCAAACCTAGTACATATTCAGTGCGTGTACATAGAAGCACTTTTTAATGCCACTTAAATGCACTAGATTTTAGACTGAAGATGCAATCTAAATGACTGTGCAGTATGTACTCCACTTTATTATTAATTAGGAATGAGAACATGATGGCTATGAGAGTATTGGAAAAGCCTGCTTCCATTCTGAATGGAAACCTGAATTGTGTGACCATTGGCAAAAACCTACCACGAAGGGACTCGAACCCTCAATCTTCTGATTCGAAGTCAGACGCCTTATCCATTAGGCCACGCGGTCATGTCCCCTGCTGCATTTATTTATATACTGTAGGTGGTATGCAAGGATGGAAAATATATTATTTATAGTTATTTAGGTTTACAAACCATTGTGGGGTTTTTTCAGCTCCTTTCAATTAAATCACTTTTTTGGAATTTATATAATGAGAATGTCACCAGTACGATAAGCTATTGTTTTCTTTTTTGCATTTAAACCTCTTCCTTCATGAGATTAAAGCTCAGAGTATGCTTTATATAGCTCTGGATGTTTCCAGAGGTGGAGAGAAACTGTTTTGAAAGTAGTACAAACTGCTCCTTCCTGGATATTCCAATTTACACACACTCAAAGGTTGTATACGTTTCATGAATCCTGACTTGCCCTATTCAAGTGCCTGAAAGCCTTTCACCACCTCTAGAAACAACAGTTACACCAATCCAATTCAAATCATTTTTTCCAAAGGAATATCTTCTGCCGGGTCAAAAATGCATCTGACAAAGATAGGTGTTTAAAAATTGACTTTGTAGTTTCAGAACATCAACATGACTCTGAAGAGTACAGAAGTAAAATGGTACCATTTCAAAGTTCCTAATACCTCATAAACATCTGAGAGGAAGCATGTAATAAATATACTTATTTGTCTGGAAAAGTAAGAGTGAACTTTAGTTTGCACCTCAGATGGGACTCGAACCCACCATCCCTGGCTTAAGAGGCCAGTGCCTTATCCATTAGGCCACTGAGGCACAGATAAATGCCAGCAATCTAGAGGCATTATTTAAATGTATTCAATCGTCCAACACTGGTGTCTGCACACAGGATATTTCTCAGTTCTCTCCATAAGTAAACTTCCCATTTTCATCCTCTTCCATCCCCGACTTTAACACTCTGTTCTGTGCTATAATGGAGACTCTGCATTTGTAGCAAGTGCAGAGAAATTGGAGGAGTACCACTTTCGAATCAACACTTCTTCTTCCATGGATGCTTTTCTCATTAAACTGGGCTTTGACAGTGGTATCAAGCCGTCCTTGTCTTCAGCAGGACACAGAAACAGGCACCAAGTCTACTAACCAAGTTCAACCACACTCTGCAACTTAATAGACCAGTGCTTTACAAATTAGCCAACTGTGTCATCAGCAAAGGCAGCCAATGTGCCAATCCTTTATAATTCTTCTGTAGTACTTTTCTTTCTCGTAGGCAAAATTAGCACTTTAACTGCACAAATCATACAGATTTTACACTTGAAGCACTCCATGAACACATACTTACACACCTTGCAGTTCATCTACACACACTTAAGCTAAAAACCCATTCTGTGAAGTCAAAATTCGGCAAACCTAGTACATATTCAGTGCGTGTACATAGAAGCACTTTTTAATGCCACTTAAATGCACTAGATTTTAGACTGAAGATGCAATCTAAATGACTGTGCAGTATGTACTCCACTTTATTATTAATTAGGAATGAGAACATGATGGCTATGAGAGTATTGGAAAAGCCTGCTTCCATTCTGAATGGAAACCTGAATTGTGTGACCATTGGCAAAAACCAACCACGAAGGGACTCGAACCCTCAATCTTCTGATTCGAAGTCAGACGCCTTATCCATTAGGCCACGCGGTCATGTGTCCTGCTGCGTTTATTTATATACTGTAGGTGGTATGCAAGGATGGAAAATATATTATTTATAGTTATTTAGGTTTACAAACCATTGTGGGGTTTTTTCAGCTCCTTTCAATTAAATCACTTTTTTTGGAATTTATATAATGAGAATGTCACCAGTACGATAAGCTATTGTTTTCTTTTTTGCATTTAAACCTCTTCCTTCATGAGATTAAAGCTCAGAGTATGCTTTATATAGCTCTGGATGTTTCCAGAGGTGGAGAGAAACTGTTTTGAAAGTAGTACAAACTGCTCCTTCCTGGATATTCCAATTTACACACACTCAAAGGTTGTATACGTTTCATGAATCCTGACTTGCCCTATTCAAGTGCCTGAAAGCCTTTCACCACCTCTAGAAACAACAGTTATACCAATCCAATTCAAATCATTTTTTCCAAAGGAATATCTTCTGCCGGGTCAAAAATGCATCTGACAAAGATAGGTGTTTAAAAATTGACTTTGTAGTTTCAGAACATCAACATGACTCTGAAGAGTACAGAAGTAAAATGGTACCATTTCAAAGTTCCTAATACCTCATAAACATCTGAGAGGAAGCATGTAATAAATATACTTATTTTTCTGGAAAATTAAGAGTGAACTTTGGTTTGCACCTCAGATGGAAATCGAACCCACAATTCCTGGCTTAGGAGGCCAGTGCCTTATCCATTAGGCCACTGAGGCACAGATAAATGCCAACAATCTAGAGGCATTATTTAAATGTATTCAATCGTCCAACACTGGTGTCTGCACACAGGATATTTCTCAGTTCTCTCCATAAGTAAACTTCCCATTTTCATCCTCTTCCATCCCCGACTTTAACACTCTGTTCTGTGCTATAATGGAGACTCTGCATTTGTAGCAAGTGCAGAGAAATTGGAGGAGTACCATTTTCGAATCAACACTTCTTCTTCCATGGATGCTTTTCTCATTAAACTGGGCTTTGACAGTGGTATCAAGCCGTCCTTGTCTTCAGCAGGACACAGAAACAGGCACCAAGTCTACTAACCAAGTTCAACCACACTCTGCAACTTAATAGACCAGTGCTTTACAAATTAGCCAACTGTGTCATCAGCAAAGGCAGCCAATGTGCCAATCCTTTATAATTCTTCTGTAGTACTTTTCTTTCTCGTAGGCAAAATTAGCACTTTAACTGCACAAATCATACAGATTTTACACTTGAAGCACTCCATGAACACATACTTACACACCTTGCAGTTCATCTACACACACTTAAGCTAAAAACCCAAATGTGAAGTCAAAATTCGGCAAACCTAGTACATATTCAGTGCGTGTACATAGAAGCACTTTTTAATGCCACTTAAATGCACTAGATTTTAGACTGAAGATGCAATCTAAATGACTGTGCAGTATGTACTCCACTTTATTATTAATTAGGAATGAGAACATGATGGCTATGAGAGTATTGGAAGAGCCTGCTTCCATTCTGAATGGAAACCTGAATTGTGTGACCATTGGCAAAAACCGACCACGAAGGGACTCGAACCCTCAATCTTCTGATTCGAAGTCAGACGCCTTATCCATTAGGCCACGCGGTCATGTGTCCTGCTGCGTTTATTTATATACTGTAGGTGGTATGCAAGGATGGAAAATATATTATTTATAGTTATTTAGGTTTACAAACCATTGTGGGGTTTTTTCAGCTCCTTTCAATTAAATCACTTTTTTGGAATTTATATAATGAGAATGTCACCAGTACGATAAGCTATTGTTTTCTTTTTTGCATTTAAACCTCTTCCTTCATGAGATTAAAGCTCAGAGTATGCTTTATATAGCTCTGGATGTTTCCAGAGGTGGAGAGAAACTGTTTTGAAAGTAGTACAAACTGCTCCTTCCTGGATATTCCAATTTACACACACTCAAAGGTTGTATACGTTTCATGAATCCTGACTTGCCCTATTCAAGTGCCTGAAAGCCTTTCACCACCTCTAGAAACAACAGTTATACCAATCCAATTCAAATCATTTTTTCCAAAGGAATATCTTCTGCCGGGTCAAAAATGCATCTGACAAAGATAGGTGTTTAAAAATTGACTTTGTAGTTTCAGAACATCAACATGACTCTGAAGAGTACAGAAGTAAAATGGTACCATTTCAAAGTTCCTAATACCTCATAAACATCTGAGAGGAAGCATGTAATAAATATACTTATTTTTCTGGAAAATTAAGAGTGAACTTTGGTTTGCACCTCAGATGGAAATCGAACCCACAATTCCTGGCTTAGGAGGCCAGTGCCTTATCCATTAGGCCACTGAGGCACAGATAAATGCCAACAATCTAGAGGCATTATTTAAATGTATTCAATCGTCCAACACTGGTGTCTGCACACAGGATATTTCTCAGTTCTCTCCATAAGTAAACTTCCCATTTTCATCCTCTTCCATCCCCGACTTTAACACTCTGTTCTGTGCTATAATGGAGACTCTGCATTTGTAGCAAGTGCAGAGAAATTGGAGGAGTACCATTTTCGAATCAACACTTCTTCTTCCATGGATGCTTTTCTCATTAAACTGGGCTTTGACAGTGGTATCAAGCCGTCCTTGTCTTCAGCAGGACACAGAAACAGGCACCAAGTCTACTAACCAAGTTCAACCACACTCTGCAACTTAATAGACCAGTGCTTTACAAATTAGCCAACTGTGTCATCAGCAAAGGCAGCCAATGTGCCAATCCTTTATAATTCTTCTGTTGTACTTTTCTTTCTCGTAGGCAAAATTAGCACTTTAACTGCACAAATCATACAGATTTTACACTTGAAGCACTCCATGAACACATACTTACACACCTTGCAGTTCATCTACACACACTTAAGCTAAAAACCCATTCTGTGAAGTCAAAATTCGGCAAACCTAGTACATATTCAGTGCGTGTACATAGAAGCACTTTTTAATGCCACTTAAATGCACTAGATTTTAGACTGAAGATGCAATCTAAATGACTGTGCAGTATGTACTCCACTTTATTATTAATTAGGAATGAGAACATGATGGCTATGAGAGTATTGGAAGAGCCTGCTTCCATTCTGAATGGAAACCTGAATTGTGTGACCATTGGCAAAAACCGACCACGAAGGGACTTGAACCCTCAATCTTCTGATTCGAAGTCAGACGCCTTATCCATTAGGCCACGCGGTCATGTGTCCTGCTGCGTTTATTTATATACTGTAGGTGGTATGCAAGGATGGAAAATATATTATTTATAGTTATTTAGGTTTACAAACCATTGTGGGGTTTTTTCAGCTCCTTTCAATTAAATCACTTTTTTGGAATTTATATAATGAGAATGTCACCAGTACGATAAGCTATTGTTTTCTTTTTTGCATTTAAACCTCTTTCTTCATGAGATTAAAGCTCAGAGTATGCTTTATATAGCTCTGGATGTTTCCAGAAGTGGAGAGAAACTGTTTTGAAAGTAGTACAAACTGCTCCTTCCTGGATATTCCAATTTACACACACTCAAATGTTGTATACGTTTCATGAATCCTGACTTGCCCTATTCAAGTGCCTGAAAGCCTTTCACCACCTCTAGAAACAACAGTTACACCAATCCAATTCAAATCATTTTTTCCAAAGGAATATCTTCTGCCGGGTCAAAAATGCATCTGACAAAGATAGGTGTTTAAAAATTGACTTTGTAGTTTCAGAACATCAACATGACTCTGAAGAGTACAGAAGTAAAATGGTACCATTTCAAAGTTCCTAATACCTCATAAACATCTGAGAGGAAGCATGTAATAAATATACTTATTTGTCTGGAAAAGTAAGAGTGAACTTTAGTTTGCACCTCAGATGGGACTCGAACCCACCATCCCTGGCTTAAGAGGCCAGTGCCTTATCCATTAGGCCACTGAGGCACAGATAAATGCCAGCAATCTAGAGGCATTATTTAAATGTATTCAATCGTCCAACACTGGTGTCTGCACACAGGATATTTCTCAGTTCTCTCCATAAGTAAACTTCCCATTTTCATCCTCTTCCATCCCCGACTTTAACACTCTGTTCTGTGCTATAATGGAGACTCTGCATTTGTAGCAAGTGCAGAGAAATTGGAGGAGTACCACTTTCGAATCAACACTTCTTCTTCCATGGATGCTTTTCTCATTAAACTGGGCTTTGACAGTGGTATCAAGCCGTCCTTGTCTTCAGCAGGACACAGAAACAGGCACCAAGTCTACTAACCAAGTTCAACCACACTCTGCAACTTAATAGACCAGTGCTTTACAAATTAGCCAACTGTGTCATCAGCAAAGGCAGCCAATGTGCCAATCCTTTATAATTCTTCTGTAGTACTTTTCTTTCTCGTAGGCAAAATTAGCACTTTAACTGCACAAATCATAAAGATTTTACACTTGAAGCACTCCATGAACACATACTTACACTCCTTGCAGTTCATCTACACACACTTAAGCTAAAAACCCATTCTGTGAAGTCAAAATTCGGCAAACCTAGTACATATTCAGTGCGTGTACATAGAAGCACTTTTTAATGCCACTTAAATGCACTAGATTTTAGACTGAAGATGCAATCTAAATGACTGTGCAGTATGTACTCCACTTTATTATTAATTAGGAATGAGAACATGATGGCTATGAGAGTATTGGAAAAGCCTGCTTCCATTCTGAATGGAAACCTGAATTGTGTGACCATTGGCAAAAACCGACCACGAAGGGACTCGAACCCTCAATCTTCTGATTCGAAGTCAGACGCCTTATCCATTAGGCCACGCGGTCATGTGTCCTGCTGCGTTTATTTATATACTGTAGGTGGTATGCAAGGATGGAAAATATATTATTTATAGTTATTTAGGTTTACAAACCATTGTGGGGTTTTTTCAGCTCCTTTCAATTAAATCACTTTTTTGGAATTTATATAATGAGAATGTCACCAGTACGATAAGCTATTGTTTTCTTTTTTGCATTTAAACCTCTTCCTTCATGAGATTAAAGCTCAGAGTATGCTTTATATAGCTCTGGATGTTTCCAGAGGTGGAGAGAAACTGTTTTGAAAGTAGTACAAACTGCTCCTTCCTGGATATTCCAATTTACACACACTCAAAGGTTGTATACGTTTCATGAATCCTGACTTGCCCTATTCAAGTGCCTGAAAGCCTTTCACCACCTCTAGAAACAACAGTTATACCAATCCAATTCAAATAATTTTTTCCAAAGGAATATCTTCTGCCGGGTCAAAAATGCATCTGACAAAGATAGGTGTTTAAAAATTGACTTTGTAGTTTCAGAACATCAACATGACTCTGAAGAGTACAGAAGTAAAATGGTACCATTTCAAAGTTCCTAATACCTCATAAACATCTGAGAGGAAGCATGTAATAAATATACTTATTTTTCTGGAAAATTAAGAGTGAACTTTGGTTTGCACCTCAGATGGAAATCGAACCCACAATTCCTGGCTTAGGAGGCCAGTGCCTTATCCATTAGGCCACTGAGGCACAGATAAATGCCAACAATCTAGAGGCATTATTTAAATGTATTCAATCGTCCAACACTGGTGTCTGCACACAGGATATTTCTCAGTTCTCTCCATAAGTAAACTTCCCATTTTCATCCTCTTCCATCCCCGACTTTAACACTCTGTTCTGTGCTATAATGGAGACTCTGCATTTGTAGCAAGTGCAGAGAAATTGGAGGAGTACCATTTTCGAATCAACACTTCTTCTTCCATGGATGCTTTTCTCATTAAACTGGGCTTTGACAGTGGTATCAAGCCGTCCTTGTCTTCAGCAGGACACAGAAACAGGCACCAAGTCTACTAACCAAGTTCAACCACACTCTGCAACTTAATAGACCAGTGCTTTACAAATTAGCCAACTGTGTCATCAGCAAAGGCAGCCAATGTGCCAATCCTTTATAATTCTTCTGTAGTACTTTTCTTTCTCGTAGGCAAAATTAGCACTTTAACTGCACAAATCATACAGATTTTACACTTGAAGCACTCCATGAACACATACTTACACACCTTGCAGTTCATCTACACACACTTAAGCTAAAAACCCATTCTGTGAAGTCAAAATTCGGCAAACCTAGTACATATTCAGTGCGTGTACATAGAAGCACTTTTTAATGCCACTTAAATGCACTAGATTTTAGACTGAAGATGCAATCTAAATGACTGTGCAGTATGTACTCCACTTTATTATTAATTAGGAATGAGAACATGATGGCTATGAGAGTATTGGAAGAGCCTGCTTCCATTCTGAATGGAAACCTGAATTGTGTGACCATTGGCAAAAACCGACCACGAAGGGACTTGAACCCTCAATCTTCTGATTCGAAGTCAGACGCCTTATCCATTAGGCCACGCGGTCATGTGTCCTGCTGCGTTTATTTATATACTGTAGGTGGTATGCAAGGATGGAAAATATATTATTTATAGTTATTTAGGTTTACAAACCATTGTGGGGTTTTTTCAGCTCCTTTCAATTAAATCACTTTTTTGGAATTTATATAATGAGAATGTCACCAGTACGATAAGCTATTGTTTTCTTTTTTGCATTTAAACCTCTTTCTTCATGAGATTAAAGCTCAGAGTATGCTTTATATAGCTCTGGATGTTTCCAGAAGTGGAGAGAAACTGTTTTGAAAGTAGTACAAACTGCTCCTTCCTGGATATTCCAATTTACACACACTCAAAGGTTGTATACGTTTCATGAATCCTGACTTGCCCTATTCAAGTGCCTGAAAGCCTTTCACCACCTCTAGAAACAACAGTTACACCAATCCAATTCAAATCATTTTTTCCAAAGGAATATCTTCTGCCGGGTCAAAAATGCATCTGACAAAGATAGGTGTTTAAAAATTGACTTTGTAGTTTCAGAACATCAACATGACTCTGAAGAGTACAGAAGTAAAATGGTACCATTTCAAAGTTCCTAATACCTCATAAACATCTGAGAGGAAGCATGTAATAAATATACTTATTTTTCTGGAAAAGTAAGAGTGAACCTTGGTTTGCACCTCAGATGGGACTTGAACCCACAATCCCTGGCTTAGGAGGCCAGTGCCTTATCCATTAGGCCACTGAGGCACAGATAAATGCCAGCAATCTAAAGGCATTATTTAAATGTATTCAATCGTCCAACACTGGTGTCTGCACACAGGATATTTCTCAGTTCTCTCCATAAGTAAACTTCCCATTTTCATCCTCTTCCATCCCCGACTTTAACACTCTGTTCTGTGCTATAATGGAGTCTCTGCATTTGTAGCAAGTGCAGAGAAATTGGAGGAGTACCATTTTCGAATCAACACTTCTTCTTCCATGGATGCTTTTCTCATTAAACTGGGCTTTGACAGTGGTATCAAGCCGTCCTTGTCTTCAGCAGGACACAGAAACAGGCACCAAGTCTACTAACCAAGTTCAACCACACTCTGCAACTTAATAGACCAGTGCTTTACAAATTAGCCAACTGTGTCATCAGCAAAGGCAGCCAATGTGCCAATCCTTTATAATTCTTCTGTTGTACTTTTCTTTCTCGTAGGCAAAATTAGCACTTTAACTGCACAAATCATACAGATTTTACACTTGAAGCACTCCATGAACACATACTTACACACCTTGCAGTTCATCTACACACACTTAAGCTAAAAACCCATTCTGTGAAGTCAAAAGTCTGCAAACCTAGTACATATTCAATGCGTGTACATAGAAGCACTTTTTAATGCCACTTAAATGCACTAGATTTTAGACGGAAGATGCAATCTAAATGACTGTGCAGTATGTACTCCACTTTATTATTAATTAGGAATGAGAACATGATGGCTATGAGAGTATTGTAAGAGCCTGCTTCCATTCTGAATGGAAACCTGAATTGTGTGACCATTGGCAAAAACCGACCACGAAGGGACTCAATCCCTCAATCTTCTGATTCGAAGTCAGACGCCTTATCCATTAGGCCACGCGGTCATGTGCCCTGCTGCGTTTATTTATATACTGTAGGTGGTATGCAAGGATGGAAAATATATTATTTATAGTTATTTAGGTTTACAAACCATTGTGGGGTTTTTTCAGCTCCTTTCAATTAAATCACTTTTTTTGGAATTTATATAATGAGAATGTCACCAGTACGATAAGCTATTGTTTTCTTTTTTGCATTTAAACCTCTTTCTTCATGAGATTAAAGCTCAGAGTATGCTTTATATAGCTCTGGATGTTTCCAGAAGTGGAGAGAAACTGTTTTGAAAGTAGTACAAACTGCTCCTTCCTGGATATTCCAATTTACACACACTCAAATGTTGTATACGTTTCATGAATCCTGACTTGCCCTATTCAAGTGCCTGAAAGCCTTTCACCACCTCTAGAAACAACAGTTACACCAATCCAATTCAAATCATTTTTTCCAAAGGAATATCTTCTGCCGGGTCAAAAATGCATCTGACAAAGATAGGTGTTTAAAAATTGACTTTGTAGTTTCAGAACATCAACATGACTCTGAAGAGTACAGAAGTAAAATGGTACCATTTCAAAGTTCCTAATACCTCATAAACATCTGAGAGGAAGCATGTAATAAATATACTTATTTGTCTGGAAAAGTAAGAGTGAACTTTAGTTTGCACCTCAGATGGGACTCGAACCCACCATCCCTGGCTTAAGAGGCCAGTGCCTTATCCATTAGGCCACTGAGGCACAGATAAATGCCAGCAATCTAGAGGCATTATTTAAATGTATTCAATCGTCCAACACTGGTGTCTGCACACAGGATATTTCTCAGTTCTCTCCATAAGTAAACTTCCCATTTTCATCCTCTTCCATCCCCGACTTTAACACTCTGTTCTGTGCTATAATGGAGACTCTGCATTTGTAGCAAGTGCAGAGAAATTGGAGGAGTACCACTTTCGAATCAACACTTCTTCTTCCATGGATGCTTTTCTCATTAAACTGGGCTTTGACAGTGGTATCAAGCCGTCCTTGTCTTCAGCAGGACACAGAAACAGGCACCAAGTCTACTAACCAAGTTCAACCACACTCTGCAACTTAATAGACCAGTGCTTTACAAATTAGCCAACTGTGTCATCAGCAAAGGCAGCCAATGTGCCAATCCTTTATAATTCTTCTGTAGTACTTTTCTTTCTCGTAGGCAAAATTAGCACTTTAACTGCACAAATCATACAGATTTTACACTTGAAGCACTCCATGAACACATACTTACACACCTTGCAGTTCATCTACACACACTTAAGCTAAAAACCCATTCTGTGAAGTCAAAATTCGGCAAACCTAGTACATATTCAGTGCGTGTACATAGAAGCACTTTTTAATGCCACTTAAATGCACTAGATTTTAGACTGAAGATGCAATCTAAATGACTGTGCAGTATGTACTCCACTTTATTATTAATTAGGAATGAGAACATGATGGCTATGAGAGTATTGGAAAAGCCTGCTTCCATTCTGAATGGAAACCTGAATTGTGTGACCATTGGCAAAAACCGACCACGAAGGGACTCGAACCCTCAATCTTCTGATTCGAAGTCAGACGCCTTATCCATTAGGCCACGCGGTCATGTGTCCTGCTGCGTTTATTTATATACTGTAGGTGGTATGCAAGGATGGAAAATATATTATTTATAGTTATTTAGGTTTACAAACCATTGTGGGGTTTTTTCAGCTCCTTTCAATTAAATCACTTTTTTGGAATTTATATAATGAGAATGTCACCAGTACGATAAGCTATTGTTTTCTTTTTTGCATTTAAACCTCTTCCTTCATGAGATTAAAGCTCAGAGTATGCTTTATATAGCTCTGGATGTTTCCAGAGGTGGAGAGAAACTGTTTTGAAAGTAGTACAAACTGCTCCTTCCTGGATATTCCAATTTACACACACTCAAAGGTTGTATACGTTTCATGAATCCTGACTTGCCCTATTCAAGTGCCTGAAAGCCTTTCACCACCTCTAGAAACAACAGTTATACCAATCCAATTCAAATCATTTTTTCCAAAGGAATATCTTCTGCCGGGTCAAAAATGCATCTGACAAAGATAGGTGTTTAAAAATTGACTTTGTAGTTTCAGAACATCAACATGACTCTGAAGAGTACAGAAGTAAAATGGTACCATTTCAAAGTTCCTAATACCTCATAAACATCTGAGAGGAAGCATGTAATAAATATACTTATTTTTCTGGAAAATTAAGAGTGAACTTTGGTTTGCACCTCAGATGGAAATCGAACCCACAATTCCTGGCTTAGGAGGCCAGTGCCTTATCCATTAGGCCACTGAGGCACAGATAAATGCCAACAATCTAGAGGCATTATTTAAATGTATTCAATCGTCCAACACTGGTGTCTGCACACAGGATATTTCTCAGTTCTCTCCATAAGTAAACTTCCCATTTTCATCCTCTTCCATCCCCGACTTTAACACTCTGTTCTGTGCTATAATGGAGACTCTGCATTTGTAGCAAGTGCAGAGAAATTGGAGGAGTACCATTTTCGAATCAACACTTCTTCTTCCATGGATGCTTTTCTCATTAAACTGGGCTTTGACAGTGGTATCAAGCCGTCCTTGTCTTCAGCAGGACACAGAAACAGGCACCAAGTCTACTAACCAAGTTCAACCACACTCTGCAACTTAATAGACCAGTGCTTTACAAATTAGCCAACTGTGTCATCAGCAAAGGCAGCCAATGTGCCAATCCTTTATAATTCTTCTGTTGTACTTTTCTTTCTCGTAGGCAAAATTAGCACTTTAACTGCACAAATCATACAGATTTTACACTTGAAGCACTCCATGAACACATACTTACACACCTTGCAGTTCATCTACACACACTAAAGCTAAAAACCCATTCTGTGAAGTCAAAAGTCTGCAAACCTAGTACATATTCAGTGCGTGTACATAGAAGCACTTTTTAATGCCACTTAAATGCACTAGATTTTAGACTGAAGATGCAATCTAAATGACTGTGCAGTATGTACTCCACTTTATTATTAATTAGGAATGAGAACATGATGGCTATGAGAGTATTGGAAGAGCCTGCTTCCATTCTGAATGGAAACCTGAATTGTGTGACCATTGGCAAAAACCGACCACGAAGGGACTCGAACCCTCAATCTTCTGATTCGAAGTCAGACGCCTTATCCATTAGGCCACGCGGTCATGTGTCCTGCTGCGTTTATTTATATACTGTAGGTGGTATGCAAGGATGGAAAATATATTATTTATAGTTATTTAGGTTTACAAACCATTGTGGGGTTTTTTCAGCTCCTTTCAATTAAATCACTTTTTTTGGAATTTATATAATAAGAATGTCACCAGTACGATAAGCTATTGTTTTCTTTTTTGCATTTAAACCTCTTTCTTCATGAGATTAAAGCTCAGAGTATGCTTTATATAGCTCTTGATGTTTCCAGAAGTGGAGAGAAACTGTTTTGAAAGTAGTACAAACTGCTCCTTCCTGGATATTCCAATTTACACACACTCAAAGGTTGTATACGTTTCATGAATCCTGACTTGCCCTATTCAAGTGCCTGAAAGCCTTTCACCACCTCTAGGAACAACAGTTACACCAATCCAATTCAAATCATTTTTTCCAAAGGAATATCTTCTGCCGGGTCAAAAATGCATCTGACAAAGATAGGTGTTTAAAAATTGACTTTGTAGTTTCAGAACATCAACATGACTCTGAAGAGTACAGAAGTTAAATGGTACCATTTCAAAGTTCCTAATACCTCATAAACATCTGAGAGGAAGCATGTAATAAATATACTTATTTTTCTGGAAAAGTAAGAGTGAACCTTGGTTTGCACCTCAGATGGGACTCGAACCCACAATCCCTGGCTTAGGAGGCCAGTGCCTTATCCATTAGGCCACTGAGGCACAGATAAATGCCAGCAATCTAGAGGCATTATTTAAATGTATTCAATCGTCCAACACTGGTGTCTGCACACAGGATATTTCTCAGTTCTCTCCATAAGTAAACTTCCCATTTTCATCCTCTTCCATCCCCGACTTTAACACTCTGTTCTGTGCTATAATGGAGACTCTGCATTTGTAGCAAGTGCAGAGAAATTGGAGGAGTACCATTTTCGAATCAACACTTCTTCTTCCATGGATGCTTTTCTCATTAAACTGGGCTTTGACAGTGGTATCAAGCCGTCCTTGTCTTCAGCAGGACACAGAAACAGGCACCAAGTCTACTTACCAAGTTCAACCACACTCTGCAACTTAATAGACCAGTGCTTTACAAATTAGCCAACTGTGTCATCAGCAAAGGCAGCCAATGTGCCAATCCTTTATAATTCTTCTGTAGTACTTTTCTTTCTCGTAGGCAAAATTAGCACTTTAACTGCACAAATCATACAGATTTTACACTTGAAGCACTCCATAAACACATACTTACACACCTTGCAGTTCATCTACACACACTTAAGCTAAAAACCCATTCTGTGAAGTCAAAAGTCTGCAAACCTAGTACATATTCAATGCGTGTACATAGAAGCACTTTTTAATGCCACTTAAATGCACTAGATTTTAGACTGAAGATGCAATCTAAATGACTGTGCAGTATGTACTCCACTTTATTATTAATTAGGAATGAGAACATGATGGCTATGAGAGTATTGGAAGAGCCTGCTTCCATTCTGAATGGAAACCTGAATTGTGTGACCATTGGCAAAAACCGACCACGAAGGGACTCGAACCCTCAATCTTCTGATTCGAAGTCAGACGCCTTATCCATTAGGCCACGCGGTCATGTGTCCTGCTGCGTTTATTTATATACTGTAGGTGGTATGCAAGGATGGAAAATATATTATTTATAGTTATTTAGGTTTACAAACCATTGTGGGGTTTTTTCAGCTCCTTTCAATTAAATCACTTTTTTGGAATTTATATAATGAGAATGTCACCAGTACGATAAGCTATTGTTTTCTTTTTTGCATTTAAACCTCTTTCTTCATGAGATTAAAGCTCAGAGTATGCTGTATATAGCTCTGGATGTTTCCAGAAGTGGAGAGAAAATGTTTTGAAAGTAGTACAAACTGCTCCTTCCTGGATATTCCAATTTACACACACTCAAAGGTTGTATACGTTTCATGAATCCTGACTTGCCCTATTCAAGTGCCTGAAAGCCTTTCACCACCTCTAGAAACAACAGTTACACCAATCCAATTCAAATCATTTTTTCCAAAGGAATATCTTCTGCCGGGTCAAAAATGCATCTGACAAAGATAGGTGTTTAAAAATTGACTTTGTAGTTTCAGAACATCAACATGACTCTGAAGAGTACAGAAGTAAAATGGTACCATTTCAAAGTTCCTAATACCTCATAAACATCTGAGAGGAAGCATGTAATAAATATACTTATTTTTCTGGAAAAGTAAGAGTGAACTTTGGTTTGCATCTCAGATGGGACTCGAACCCACAATTCCTGGCTTAGGAGGCCAGTGCCTTATCCATTAGGCCACTGAGGCACAGTTTAATGCCAACAATCTAGAGGCATTATTTAAATGTATTCAATCGTCCAACACTGGTGTCTGCACACAGGATATTTCTCAGTTCTCTCCATAAGTAAACTTCCCATTTTCATCCTCTTCCATCCCCGACTTTAACACTCTGTTCTGTGCTATAATGGAGACTCTGCATTTGTAACAAGTGCAGAGAAATTGGAGGAGTACCATTTTCGAATCAACACTTCTTCCATGGATGCTTTCTCATTAAACTGGGCTTTGACAGTGGTATCAAGCCGTCCTTGTCTTCAGCAGGACACAGAAACAGGCACCAAGTCTACTAACCAAGTTCAACCACACTCTGCAACTTAATAGACCAGTGCTTTACAAATTAGCCAACTGTGTCATCAGCAAAGGCAGCCAATGTGCCAATCCTTTATAATTCTTCTGTTGTACTTTTCTTTCTCGTAGGCAAAATTAGCACTTTAACTGCACAAATCATACAGATTTTACACTTGAAGCACTCCATGGACACATACTTACACACCTTGCAGTTCATCTACACACACTTAAGCTAAAAACCCATTCTGTGAAGTCAAAATTCGGCAAACCTAGTACATATTCAGTGCGTGTACATAGAAGCACTTTTTAATGCCACTTAAATGCACTAGATTTTAGACTGAAGATGCAATCTAAATGACTGTGCAGTATGTACTCCACTTTATTATTAATTAGGAATGAGAACATGATGGCTATGAGAGTATTGGAAGAGCCTGCTTCCATTCTGAATGGAAACCTGAATTGTGTGACCATTGGCAAAAACCGACCACGAAGGGACTCGATCCCTCAATCATCTGATTCGAAGTCAGACGCCTTATCCATTAGGCCACGCGGTCATGTGCCCTGCTGCGTTTATTTATATACTGTAGGTGGTATGCAAGGATGGAAAATATATTATTTATAGTTATTTAGGTTTACAAACCATTGTGGGGTTTTTTCAGCTCCTTTCAATTAAATCACTTTTTTTGGAATTTATATAATGAGAATGTCACCAGTACGATAAGCTATTGTTTTCTTTTTTGCATTTAAACCTCTTTCTTCATGAGATTAAAGCTCAGAGTATGCTTTATATAGCTCTGGATGTTTCCAGAAGTGGAGAGAAACTGTTTTGAAAGTAGTACAAACTGCTCCTTCCTGGATATTCCAATTTACACACACTCAAATGTTGTATACGTTTCATGAATCCTGACTTGCCCTATTCAAGTGCCTGAAAGCCTTTCACCACCTCTAGAAACAACAGTTACACCAATCCAATTCAAATCATTTTTTCCAAAGGAATATCTTCTGCCGGGTCAAAAATGCATCTGACAAAGATAGGTGTTTAAAAATTGACTTTGTAGTTTCAGAACATCAACATGACTCTGAAGAGTACAGAAGTAAAATGGTACCATTTCAAAGTTCCTAATACCTCATAAACATCTGAGAGGAAGCATGTAATAAATATACTTATTTTTCTGGAAAAGTAAGAAGGAACTTTAGTTTGCACCTCAGATGGGACTCGAACCCACCATCCCTGGCTTAAGAGGCCAGTGCCTTATCCATTAGTCCACTGAGGCACAGAAAAATGCCAGCAATCTAGAGGCATTATTTAAATGTATTCAATCGTCCAACACTGGTGTCTGCACACAGGATATTTCTCAGTTCTCTCCATAAGTAAACTTCCCATTTTCATCCTCTTCCATCCCCGACTTTAACACTCTGTTCTGTGCTATAATGGAGACTCTGCATTTGTAGCAAGTGCAGAGAAATTGGAGGAGTACCACTTTCGAATCAACACTTCTTCTTCCATGGATGCTTTTCTCATTAAACTGGGCTTTGACAGTGGTATCAAGCCGTCCTTGTCTTCAGCAGGACACAGAAACAGGCACCAAGTCTACTAACAAAGTTCAACCACACTCTGCAACTTAATAGACCAGTGCTTTACAAATTAGCCAACTGTGTCATCAGCAAAGGCAGCCAATGTGCCAATCCTTTATAATTCTTCTGTAGTACTTTTCTTTCTCGTAGGCAAAATTAGCACTTTAACTGCACAAATCATACAGATTTTACACTTGAAGCACTCCATGAACACATACTTACACACCTTGCAGTTCATCTACACACACTTAAGCTAAAAACCCATTCTGTGAAGTCAAAATTCGGCAAACCTAGTACATATTCAGTGCGTGTACATAGAAGCACTTTTTAATGCCACTTAAATGCACTAGATTTTAGACTGAAGATGCAATCTAAATGACTGTGCAGTATGTACTCCACTTTATTATTAATTAGGAATGAGAACATGATGGCTATGAGAGTATTGGAAGAGCCTGCTTCCATTCTGAATGGAAACCTGAATTGTGTGACCATTGGCAAAAACCGACCACGAAGGGACTCGAACCCTCAATCTTCTGATTCGAAGTCAGACGCCTTATCCATTAGGCCACGCGGTCATGTGTCCTGCTGCGTTTATTTATATACTGTAGGTGGTATGCAAGGATGGAAAATATATTATTTATAGTTATTTAGGTTTACAAACCATTGTGGGGTTTTTTCAGCTCCTTTCAATTAAATCACTTTTTTGGAATTTATATAATGAGAATGTCACCAGTACGATAAGCTATTGTTTTCTTTTTTGCATTTAAACCTCTTTCTTCATGAGATTAAAGCTCAGAATATGCTGTATATAGCTCTGGATGTTTCCAGAAGTGGAGAGAAAATGTTTTGAAAGTAGTACAAACTGCTCCTTCCTGGATATTCCAATTTACACACACTCAAAGGTTGTATACGTTTCATGAATCCTGACTTGCCCTATTCAAGTGCCTGAAAGCCTTTCACCACCTCTAGGAACAACAGTTACGCCAATCCAATTCAAATCATTTTTTCCAAAGGAATATCTTCTGCCGGGTCAAAAATGCATCTGACAAAGATAGGTGTTTAAAAATTGACTTTGTAGTTTCAGAACATCAACATGACTCTGAAGAGTACAGAAGTAAAATGGTACCATTTCAAAGTTCCTAATACCTCATAAACATCTGAGAGGAAACATGTAATAAATATACTTATTTTTCTGGAAAAGTAAGAGTGAACCTTGGTTTGCACCTCAGATGGGACTCGAACCCACAATCCCTGGCTTAGGAGGCCAGTGCCTTATCCATTAGGCCACTGAGGCACAGATAAATGCCAGCAATCTAGAGGCATTATTTAAATGTATTCAATCGTCCAACACTGGTGTCTGCACACAGGATATTTCTCAGTTCTCTCCATAAGTAAACTTCCCATTTTCATCCTCTTCCATCCCCGACTTTAACACTCTGTTCTGTGCTATAATGGAGACTCTGCATTTGTAGCAAGTGCAGAGAAATTGGAGGAGTACCATTTTCGAATCAACACTTCTTCTTCCATGGATGCTTTTCTCATTAAACTGGGCTTTGACAGTGGTATCAAGCCGTCCTTGTCTTCAGCAGGACACATAAACAGGCACCAAGTCTACTAACCAAGTTCAACCACACTCTGCAACTTAATAGACCAGTGCTTTACAAATTAGCCAACTGTGTCATCAGCAAAGGCAGCCAATGTGCCAATCCTTTATAATTCTTCTGTTGTACTTTTCTTTCTCGTAGGCAAAATTAGCACTTTAACTGCACAAATCATACAGATTTTACACTTGAAGCACTCCATGAACACATACTTACACACCTTGCAGTTCATCTACATACACTTAAGCTAAAAACCCATTCTGTGAAGTCAAAAGTCTGCAAACCTAGTACATATTCAGTGCGTGTACATAGAAGCACTTTTTAATGCCACTTAAATGCACTAGATTTTAGACTGAAGATGCAATCTAAATGACTGTGCAGTATGTACTCCACTTTATTATTAATTAGGAATGAGAACATGATGGCTATGAGAGTATTGGAAGAGCCTGCTTCTATTCTGAATGGAAACCTGAATTGTGTGACCATTGGCAAAACCCGACCACGAAGGGACTCGATCCCTCAATCTTCTGATTCGAAGTCAGACGCCTTATCCATTAGGCCACGCGGTCATGTGCCCTGCTGCGTTTATTTATATACTGTAGGTGGTATGCAAGGATGGAAAATATATTATTTATAGTTATTTAGGTTTACAAACCATAGTGGGGTTTTTTCAGCTCCTTTCAATTAAATCACTTTTTTTGGAATTTATATAATGAGAATGTCACCAGTACGATAAGCTATTGTTTTCTTTTTTGCATTTAAACCTCTTTCTTCATGAGATTAAAGCTCAGAGTATGCTTTATATAGCTCTGGATGTTTCCAGAAGTGGAGAGAAACTGTTTTGAAAGTAGTACAAACTGCTCCTTCCTGGATATTCCAATTTACACACACTCAAATGTTGTATACGTTTCATGAATCCTGACTTGCCCTATTCAAGTGCCTGAAAGCCTTTCACCACCTCTAGAAACAACAGTTACACCAATCCAATTCAAATAATTTTTTCCAAAGGAATATCTTCTGCCGGGTCAAAAATGCATCTGACAAAGATAGGTGTTTAAAAATTGACTTTGTAGTTTCAGAACATCAACATGACTCTGAAGAGTACAGAAGTAAAATGGTACCATTTCAAAGTTCCTAATACCTCATAAACATCTGAGAGGAAGCATGTAATAAATATACTTATTTGTCTGGAAAAGTAAGAGTTAACTTTAGTTGCACCTCAGATGGGACTCGATCCCACCATCCCTGGCTTAAGAGGCCAGTGCCTTATCCATTAGGCCACTGAGGCACAGATAAATGCCAGCAATCTAGAGGCATTATTTAAATGTATTCAATCGTCCAACACTGGTGTCTGCACACAGGATATTTCTCAGTTCTCTCCATAAGTAAACTTCCCATTTTCATCCTCTTCCATCCCCGACTTTAACACTCTGTTCTGTGCTATAATGGAGACTCTGCATTTGTAGCAAGTGCAGAGAAATTGGAGGAGTACCACTTTCGAATCAACACTTCTTCTTCCATGGATGCTTTTCTCATTAAACTGGGCTTTGACAGTGGTATCAAGCCGTCCTTGTCTTCAGCAGGACACAGAAACAGGCACCAAGTCTACTAACCAAGTTCAACCACACTCTGCAACTTAATAGACCAGTGCTTTACAAATTAGCCAACTGTGTCATCAGCAAAGGCAGCCAATGTGCCAATCCTTTATAATTCTTCTGTAGTACTTTTCTTTCTCGTAGGCAAAATTAGCACTTTAACTGCACAAATCATACAGATTTTACACTTGAAGCACTCCATGAACACATACCTACACACCTTGCAGTTCATCTACACACACTTAAGCTAAAAACCCATTCTGTGAAGTCAAAATTCGGCAAACCTAGTACATATTCAGTGCGTGTACATAGAAGCACTTTTTAATGCCACTTAAATGCACTAGATTTTAGACTGAAGATGCAATCTAAATGACTGTGCAGTATGTACTCCACTTTATTATTAATTAGGAATGAGAACATGATGGCTATGAGAGTATTGGAAGAGCCTGCTTCCATTCTGAATGGAAACCTGAATTGTGTGACCATTGGCAAAAACCGACCACGAAGGGACTCGAACCCTCAATCTTCTGATTCGAAGTCAGACGCCTTATCCATTAGGCCACGCGGTCATGTGTCCCGCTGCGTTTTTTTATATACTGTAGGTGGTATGCAAGGATGGAAAATATATTATTTATAGTTATTTAGGTTTACAAACCATTGTGGGGTTTTTTCAGGTCCTTTCAATTAAATCACTTTTTTGGAATTTATATAATGAGAATGTCACCAGTACGATAAGCTATTGTTTTCTTTTTTGCATTTAAACCTCTTTCTTCATGAGATTAAAGCTCAGAGTATGCTTTATATAGCTCTGGATGTTTCCAGAAGTGGAGAGAAACTGTTTTGAAAGTAGTACAAACTGCTCCTTCCTGGATATTCCAATTTACACACACTCAAAGGTTGTATACGTTTCATGAATCCTGACTTGCCCTATTCAAGTGCCTGAAAGCCTTTCACCACCTCTAGAAACAACAGTTACACCAATCCAATTCAAATCATTTTTTCCAAAGGAATATCTTCTGCCGGGTCAAAAATGCATCTGACAAAGATAGGTGTTTAAAAATTGACTTTGTAGTTTCAGAACATCAACATGACTCTGAAGAGTACAGAAGTAAAAGGGTACCATTTCAAAGTTCCTAATACCTCATAAACATCTGAGAGGAAGCATGTAATAAATATACTTATTTTTCTGGAAAATTAAGAGTGAACTTTGGTTTGCACCTCAGATGGGACTCGAACCCACAATTCCTGGCTTAGGAGGCCAGTGCCTTATCCATTAGGCCACTGAGGCACAGATAAATGCCAACAATCTAGAGGCATTATTTAAATGTATTCAATCGTCCAACACTGGTGTCTGCACACAGGATATTTCTCAGTTCTCTCCATAAGTAAACTTCCCATTTTCATCCTCTTCCATCCCCGACTTTAACACTCTGTTCTGTGCTATAATGGAGACTCTGCATTTGTAGCAAGTGCAGAGAAATTGGAGGAGTACCATTTTCGAATCAACACTTCTTCTTCCATGGATGCTTTTCTCATTAAACTGGGCTTTGACAGTGGTATCAAGCCGTCCTTGTCTTCAGCAGGACACAGAAACAGGCACCAAGTCTACTAACCAAGTTCAACCACACTCTGCAACTTAATAGACCAGTGCTTTACAAATTAGCCAACTGTGTCATCAGCAAAGGCAGCCAATGTGCCAATCCTTTATAATTCTTCTGTTGTACTTTTCTTTCTCGTAGGCAAAATTAGCACTTTAACTGCACAAATCATACAGATTTTACACTTGAAGCACTCCATGAACACATACTTACACACCTTGCAGTTCATCTACACACACTTAAGCTAAAAACCCATTCTGTGAAGTCAAAAGTCTGCAAACCTAGTACATATTCAGTGCGTGTACATAGAAGCACTTTTTAATGCCACTTAAATGCACTAGATTTTAGACTGAAGATGCAATCTAAATGACTGTGCAGTATGTACTCCACTTTATTATTAATTAGGAATGAGAACATGATGGCTATGAGAGTATTGGAAGAGCCTGCTTCCATTCTGAATGGAAACCTGAATTGTGTGACCATTGGCAAAAACCGACCACGAAGGGACTCGAACCCTCAATCTTCTGATTCGAAGTCAGACGCCTTATCCATTAGGCCACGCGGTCATGTGTCCTGCTGCGTTTATTTATATACTGTAGGTGGTATGCAAGGATGGAAAATATATTATTTATAGTTATTTAGGTTTACAAACCATTGTGGGGTTTTTTCAGCTCCTTTCAATTAAATCACTTTTTTTGGAATTTATATAATGAAAATGTCACCAGTACGATAAGCTATTGTTTTCTTTTTTGCATTTAAACCTCTTTCTTCATGAGATTAAAGCTCAGAGTATGCTTTATATAGCTCTTGATGTTTCCAGAAGTGGAGAGAAACTGTTTTGAAAGTAGTACAAACTGCTCCTTCCTGGATATTCCAATTTACACACACTCAAAGGTTGTATACGTTTCATGAATCCTGACTTGCCCTATTCAAGTGCCTGAAAGCCTTTCACCACCTCTAGGAACAACAGTTACACCAATCCAATTCAAATCATTTTTTCCAAAGGAATATCTTCTGCCGGGTCAAAAATGCATCTGACAAAGATAGGTGTTTAAAAATTGACTTTGTAGTTTCAGAACATCAACATGACTCTGAAGAGTACAGAAGTAAAATGGTACCATTTCAAAGTTCCTAATACCTCATAAACATCTGAGAGGAAGCATGTAATAAATATACTTATTTTTCTGGAAAAGTAAGAGTGAACCTTGGTTTGCACCTCAGATGGGACTCGAACCCACAATCCATGGCTTAGGAGGCCAGTGCCTTATCCATTAGGCCACTGAGGCACAGATAAATGCCAGCAATCTAGAGGCATTATTTAAATGTATTCAATCGTCCAACACTGGTGTCTGCACACAGGATATTTCTCAGTTCTCTCCATAAGTAAACTTCCCATTTTCATCCTCTTCCATCCCCGACTTTAACACTCTGTTCTGTGCTATAATGGAGACTCTGCATTTGTAGCAAGTGCAGAGAAATTGGAGGAGTACCATTTTCGAATCAACACTTCTTCTTCCATGGATGCTTTTCTCATTAAACTGGGCTTTGACAGTGGTATCAAGCCGTCCTTGTCTTCAGCAGGACACAGAAACAGGCACCAAGTCTACTAACCAAGTTCAACCACACTCTGCAACTTAATAGACCAGTGCTTTACAAATTAGCCAACTGTGTCATCAGCAAAGGCAGCCAATGTGCCAATCCTTTATAATTCTTCTGTAGTACTTTTCTTTCTCGTAGGCAAAATTAGCACTTTAACTGCACAAATCATACAGATTTTACACTTGAAGCACTCCATGAACACATACTTACACACCTTGCAGTTCATCTACACACACTTAAGCTAAAAACCCATTCTGTGAAGTCAAAAGTCTGCAAACCTAGTACATATTCAGTGCGTGTACATAGAAGCACTTTTTAATGCCACTTAAATGCACTAGATTTTAGACTGAAGATGCAATCTAAATGACTGTGCAGTATGTACTCCACTTTATTATTAATTAGGAATGAGAACATGATGGCTATGAGAGTATTGGAAGAGCCTGCTTCCATTCTGAATGGAAACCTGAATTGTGTGACCATTGGCAAAAACCGACCACGAAGGGACTCGAACCCTCAATCTTCTGATTCGAAGTCAGACGCCTTATCCATTAGGCCACGCGGTCATGTGTCCTGCTGCGTTTATTTATATACTGTAGGTGGTATGCAAGGATGGAAAATATATTATTTATAGTTATTTAGGTTTACAAACCATTGTGGGGTTTTTTCAGCTCCTTTCAATTAAATCACTTTTTTGGAATTTATATAATGAGAATGTCACCAGTACGATAAGCTATTGTTTTCTTTTTTGCATTTAAACCTCTTTCTTCATGAGATTAAAGCTCAGAGTATGCTGTATATAGCTCTGGATGTTTCCAGAAGTGGAGAGAAAATGTTTTGAAAGTAGTACAAACTGCTCCTTCCTGGATATTCCAATTTACACACACTCAAAGGTTGTATACGTTTCATGAATCCTGACTTGCCCTATTCAAGTGCCTGAAAGCCTTTCACCACCTCTAGAAACAACAGTTACACCAATCCAATTCAAATCATTTTTTCCAAAGGAATATCTTCTGCCGGGTCAAAAATGCATCTGACAAAGATAGGTGTTTAAAAATTGACTTTGTAGTTTCAGAACATCAACATGACTCTGAAGAGTACAGAAGTAAAATGGTACCATTTCAAAGTTCCTAATACCTCATAAACATCTGAGAGGAAGCATGTAATAAATATACTTATTTTTCTGGAAAAGTAAGAGTGAACTTTGGTTTGCATCTCAGATGGGACTCGAACCCACAATTCCTGGCTTAGGAGGCCAGTGCCTTATCCATTAGGCCACTGAGGCACAGTTTAATGCCAACAATCTAGAGGCATTATTTAAATGTATTCAATCGTCCAACACTGGTGTCTGCACACAGGATATTTCTCAGTTCTCTCCATAAGTAAACTTCCCATTTTCATCCTCTTCCATCCCCGACTTTAACACTCTGTTCTGTGCTATAATGGAGACTCTGCATTTGTAGCAAGTGCAGAGAAATTGGAGGAGTACCATTTTCGAATCAACACTTCTTCTTCCATGGATGCTTTTCTCATTAAACTGGGCTTTGACAGTGGTATCAAGCCGTCCTTGTCTTCAGCAGGACACAGAAACAGGCACCAAGTCTACTAACCAAGTTCAACCACACTCTGCAACTTAATAGACCAGTGCTTTACAAATTAGCCAACTGTGTCATCAGCAAAGGCAGCCAATGTGCCAATCCTTTATAATTCTTCTGTAGTACTTTTCTTTCTCGTAGGCAAAATTAGCACTTTAACTGCACAAATCATACAGATTTTACACTTGAAGCACTCCATGAACACATACTTACACACCTTGCAGTTCATCTACACACACTTAAGCTAAAAACCCATTCTGTGAAGTCAAAATTCGGCAAACCTAGTACATATTCAGTGCGTGTACATAGAAGCACTTTTTAATGCCACTTAAATGCACTAGATTTTAGACTGAAGATGCAATCTAAATGACTGTGCCGTATGTACTCCACTTTATTATTAATTAGGAATGAGAACATGATGGCTATGAGAGTATTGGAAGAGCCTGCTTCCATTCTGAATGGAAACCTGAATTGTGTGACCATTGGCAAAACCCAACCACGAAGGGACTCGAACCCTCAATCTTCTGATTCGAAGTCAGACGCCTTATCCATTAGGCCACGCGGTCATGTGTCCTGCTGCGTTTATTTATATACTGCAGGTGGTATGCAAGGATGGAAAATATATTATTTATAGTTATTTAGGTTTACAAACCATTGTGGGGTTTTTTCAGCTCCTTTCAATTAAATCACTTTTTTGGAATTTATATAATGAGAATGTCACCAGTACGATAAGCTATTGTTTTCTTTTTTGCATTTAAACCTCTTTCTTCATGAGATTAAAGCTCAGAGTATGCTGTATATAGCTCTGGATGTTTCCAGAAGTGGAGAGAAAATGTTTTGAAAGTAGTACAAACTGCTCCTTCCTGGATATTCCAATTTACACACACTCAAAGGTTGTATACGTTTCATGAATCCTGACTTGCCCTATTCAAGTGCCTGAAAGCCTTTCACCACCTCTAGAAACAACAGTTACACCAATCCAATTCAAATCATTTTTTCCAAAGGAATATCTTCTGCCGGGTCAAAAATGCATCTGACAAAGATAGGTGTTTAAAAATTGACTTTGTAGTTTCAGAACATCAACATGACTCTGAAGAGTACAGAAGTAAAATGGTACCATTTCAAAGTTCCTAATACCTCATAAACATCTGAGAGGAAGCATGTAATAAATATACTTATTTTTCTGGAAAAGTAAGAGTGAACTTTGGTTTGCACCTCAGATGGGACTCGAACCCACAATTCCTGGCTTAGGAGGCCAGTGCCTTATCCATTAGGCCACTGAGGCACAGATTAATGCCAACAATCTAGAGGCATTATTTAAATGTATTCAATCGTCCAACACTGGTGTCTACACACAGGATATTTCTCAGTTCTCTCCATAAGTAAACTTCCCATTTTCATCCTCTTCCATCCCCGACTTTAACACTCTGTTCTGTGCTATAATGGAGACTCTGCATTTGTAGCAAGTGCAGAGAAATTGGAGGAGTACCATTTTCGAATCAACACTTCTTCTTCCATGGATGCTTTTCTCATTAAACTGGGCTTTGACAGTGGTATCAAGCCGTCCTTGTCTTCAGCAGGACACAGAAACAGGCACCAAGTCTACTAACCAAGTTCAACCACACTCTGCAACTTAATAGACCAGTGCTTTACAAATTAGCCAACTGTGTCATCAGCAAAGGCAGCCAATGTGCCAATCCTTTATAATTCTTCTGTAGTACTTTTCTTTCTCGTAGGCAAAATTAGCACTTTAACTGCACAAATCATACAGATTTTACACTTGAAGCACTCCATGAACACATACTTACACACCTTGCAGTTCATCTACACACACTTAAGCTAAAAACCCATTCTGTGAAGTCAAAATTCGGCAAACCTAGTACATATTCAGTGCGTGTACATAGAAGCACTTTTTAATGCCACTTAAATGCACTAGATTTTAGACTGAAGATGCAATCTAAATGACTGTGCAGTATGTACTCCACTTTATTATTAATTAGGAATGAGAACATGATGGCTATGAGAGTATTGGAAGAGCCTGCTTCCATTCTGAATGGAAACCTGAATTGTGTGACCATTGGCAAAAACCGACCACGAAGGGACTCGAACCCTCAATCTTCTGATTCGAAGTCAGACGCCTTATCCATTAGGCCACGCGGTCATGTGTCCTGCTGCGTTTATTTATATACTGCAGGTGGTATGCAAGGATGGAAAATATATTATTTATAGTTATTTAGGTTTACAAACCATTGTGGGGTTTTTTCAGCTCCTTTCAATTAAATCACTTTTTTGGAATTTATATAATGAGAATGTCACCAGTACGATAAGCTATTGTTTTCTTTTTTGCATTTAAACCTCTTTCTTCATGAGATTAAAGCTCAGAGTATGCTTTATATAGCTCTGGATGTTTCCAGAAGTGGAGAGAAACTGTTTTGAAAGTAGTACAAACTGCTCCTTCCTGGATATTCCAATTTACACACACTCAAAGGTTGTATACGTTTCATGAATCCTGACTTGCCCTATTCAAGTGCCTGAAAGCCTTTCACCACCTCTAGAAACAACAGTTACACCAATCCAATTCAAATCATTTTTTCCAAAGGAATATCTTCTGCCGGGTCAAAAATGCATCTGACAAAGATAGGTGTTTAAAAATTGACTTTGTAGTTTCAGAACATCAACATGACTCTGAAGAGTACAGAAGTAAAATGGTACCATTTCAAAGTTCCTAATACCTCATAAACATCTGAGAGGAAGCATGTAATAAATATACTTATTTTTCTGGAAAAGTAAGAGTGAACTTTGGTTTGCACCTCAGATGGGACTCGAACCCACAATTCCTGGCTTAGGAGGCCAGTGCCTTATCCATTAGGCCACTGAGGCACAGATTAATGCCAACAATCTAGAGGCATTATTTAAATGTATTCAATCGTCCAACACTGGTGTCTACACACAGGATATTTCTCAGTTCTCTCCATAAGTAAACTTCCCATTTTCATCCTCTTCCATCCCCGACTTTAACACTCTGTTCTGTGCTATAATGGAGACTCTGCATTTGTAGCAAGTGCAGAGAAATTGGAGGAGTACCATTTTCGAATCAACACTTCTTCTTCCATGGATGCTTTTCTCATTAAACTGGGCTTTGACAGTGGTATCAAGCCGTCCTTGTCTTCAGCAGGACACAGAAACAGGCACCAAGTCTACTAACCAAGTTCAACCACACTCTGCAACTTAATAGACCAGTGCTTTACAAATTAGCCAACTGTGTCATCAGCAAAGGCAGCCAATGTGCCAATCCTTTATAATTCTTCTGTAGTACTTTTCTTTCTCGTAGGCAAAATTAGCACTTTAACTGCACAAATCATACAGATTTTACACTTGAAGCACTCCATGGACACATACTTACACACCTTGCAGTTCATCTACACACACTTAAGCTAAAAACCCATTCTGTGAAGTCAAAATTCGGCAAACCTAGTACATATTCAGTGCGTGTACATAGAAGCACTTTTTAATGCCACTTAAATGCACTAGATTTTAGACTGAAGATGCAATCTAAATGACTGTGCAGTATGTACTCCACTTTATTATTAATTAGGAATGAGAACATGATGGCTATGAGAGTATTGGAAGAGCCTGCTTCCATTCTGAATGGAAACCTGAATTGTGTGACCATTGGCAAAAACCGACCACGGAGGGACTCGAACCCTCAATCTTCTGATTCGAAGTCAGACACCTTATCCATTAGGCCACGTGTCCTGCTGCGTTTATTTATATACTGCAGGTGGTATGCAAGGATGGAAAATATATTATTTATAGTTATTTAGGTTTACAAACCATTGTGGGGTTTTTTCAGGTCCTTTCAATTAAATCACTTTTTTGGAATTTATATAATGAGAATGTCACCAGTACGATAAGCTATTGTTTTCTTTTTTGCATTTAAACCTCTTTCTTCATGAGATTAAAGCTCAGAGTATGCTTTATATAGCTCTGGATGTTTCCAGAAGTGGAGAGAAACTGTTTTGAAAGTAGTACAAACTGCTCCTTCCTGGATATTCCAATTTACACACACTCAAAGGTTGTATACGTTTCATGAATCCTGACTTGCCCTATTCAAGTGCCTGAAAGCCTTTCACCACCTCTAGAAACAACAGTTACACCAATCCAATTCAAATCATTTTTTCCAAAGGAATATCTTCTGCCGGGTCAAAAATGCATCTGACAAAGATAGGTGTTTAAAAATTGACTTTGTAGTTTCAGAACATCAACATGACTCTGAAGAGTACAGAAGTAAAATGGTACCATTTCAAAGTTCCTAATACCTCATAAACATCTGAGAGGAAGCATGTAATAAATATACTTATTTTTCTGGAAAATTAAGAGTGAACTTTGGTTTGCACCTCAGATGGGACTCGAACCCACAATTCCTGGCTTAGGAGGCCAGTGCCTTATCCATTAGGCCACTGAGGCACAGATAAATGCCAACAATCTAGAGGCATTATTTAAATGTATTCAATCGTCCAACACTGGTGTCTGCACACAGGATATTTCTCAGTTCTCTCCATAAGTAAACTTCCCATTTTCATCCTCTTCCATCCCCGACTTTAACACTCTGTTCTGTGCTATAATGGAGACTCTGCATTTGTAGCAAGTGCAGAGAAATTGGAGGAGTACCATTTTCGAATCAACACTTCTTCTTCCATGGATGCTTTTCTCATTAAACTGGGCTTTGACAGTGGTATCAAGCCGTCCTTGTCTTCAGCAGGACACAGAAACAGGCACCAAGTCTACTAACCAAGTTCAACCACACTCTGCAACTTAATAGACCAGTGCTTTACAAATTAGCCAACTGTGTCATCAGCAAAGGCAGCCAATGTGCCAATCCTTTATAATTCTTCTGTTGTACTTTTCTTTCTCGTAGGCAAAATTAGCACTTTAACTGCACAAATCATACAGATTTTACACTTGAAGCACTCCATGAACACATACTTACACACCTTGCAGTTCATCTACACACACTTAAGCTAAAAACCCATTCTGTGAAGTCAAAAGTCTGCAAACCTAGTACATATTCAGTGCGTGTACATAGAAGCACTTTTTAATGCCACTTAAATGCACTAGATTTTAGACTGAAGATGCAATCTAAATGACTGTGCAGTATGTACTCCACTTTATTATTAATTAGGAATGAGAACATGATGGCTATGAGAGTATTGGAAGAGCCTGCTTCCATTCTGAATGGAAACCTGAATTGTGTGACCATTGGCAAAAACCGACCACGAAGGGACTCGAACCCTCAATCTTCTGATTCGAAGTCAGACGCCTTATCCATTAGGCCACGCGGTCATGTGTCCTGCTGCGTTTATTTATATACTGTAGGTGGTATGCAAGGATGGAAAATATATTATTTATAGTTATTTAGGTTTACAAACCATTGTGGGGTTTTTTCAGCTCCTTTCAATTAAATCACTTTTTTTGGAATTTATATAATGAGAATGTCACCAGTACGATAAGCTATTGTTTTCTTTTTTGCATTTAAACCTCTTTCTTCATGAGATTAAAGCTCAGAGTATGCTTTATATAGCTCTTGATGTTTCCAGAAGTGGAGAGAAACTGTTTTGAAAGTAGTACAAACTGCTCCTTCCTGGATATTCCAATTTACACACACTCAAAGGTTGTATACGTTTTATGAATCCTGACTTGCCCTATTCAAGTGCCTGAAAGCCTTTCACCACCTCTAGGAACAACAGTTACACCAATCCAATTCAAATCATTTTTTCCAAAGGAATATCTTCTGCCGGGTCAAAAATGCATCTGACAAAGATAGGTGTTTAAAAATTGACTTTGTAGTTTCAGAACATCAACATGACTCTGAAGAGTACAGAAGTAAAATGGTACCATTTCAAAGTTCCTAATACCTCATAAACATCTGAGAGGAAGCATGTAATAAATATACTTATTTTTCTGGAAAAGTAAGAGTGAACCTTGGTTTGCACCTCAGATGGGACTCGAACCCACAATCCATGGCTTAGGAGGCCAGTGCCTTATCCATTAGGCCACTGAGGCACAGATAAATGCCAGCAATCTAGAGGCATTATTTAAATGTATTCAATCGTCCAACACTGGTGTCTGCACACAGGATATTTCTCAGTTCTCTCCATAAGTAAACTTCCCATTTTCATCCTCTTCCATCCCCGACTTTAACACTCTGTTCTGTGCTATAATGGAGACTCTGCATTTGTAGCAAGTGCAGAGAAATTGGAGGAGTACCATTTTCGAATCAACACTTCTTCTTCCATGGATGCTTTTCTCATTAAACTGGGCTTTGACAGTGGTATCAAGCCGTCCTTGTCTTCAGCAGGACACAGAAACAGGCACCAAGTCTACTAACCAAGTTCAACCACACTCTGCAACTTAATAGACCAGTGCTTTACAAATTAGCCAACTGTGTCATCAGCAAAGGCAGCCAATGTGCCAATCCTTTATAATTCTTCTGTAGTACTTTTCTTTCTCGTAGGCAAAATTAGCACTTTAACTGCACAAATCATACAGATTTTACACTTGAAGCACTCCATGAACACATACTTACACACCTTGCAGTTCATCTACACACACTTAAGCTAAAAACCCATTCTGTGAAGTCAAAAGTCTGCAAACCTAGTACATATTCAGTGCGTGTACATAGAAGCACTTTTTAATGCCACTTAAATGCACTAGATTTTAGACTGAAGATGCAATCTAAATGACTGTGCAGTATGTACTCCACTTTATTATTAATTAGGAATGAGAACATGATGGCTATGAGAGTATTGGAAGAGCCTGCTTCCATTCTGAATGGAAACCTGAATTGTGTGACCATTGGCAAAAACCGACCACGAAGGGACTCGAACCCTCAATCTTCTGATTCGAAGTCAGACGCCTTATCCATTAGGCCACGCGGTCATGTGTCCTGCTGCGTTTATTTATATACTGTAGGTGGTATGCAAGGATGGAAAATATATTATTTATAGTTATTTAGGTTTACAAACCATTGTGGGGTTTTTTCAGCTCCTTTCAATTAAATCACTTTTTTGGAATTTATATAATGAGAATGTCACCAGTACGATAAGCTATTGTTTTCTTTTTTGCATTTAAACCTCTTTCTTCATGAGATTAAAGCTCAGAGTATGCTGTATATAGCTCTGGATGTTTCCAGAAGTGGAGAGAAAATGTTTTGAAAGTAGTACAAACTGCTCCTTCCTGGATATTCCAATTTACACACACTCAAAGGTTGTATACGTTTCATGAATCCTGACTTGCCCTATTCAAGTGCCTGAAAGCCTTTCACCACCTCTAGAAACAACAGTTACACCAATCCAATTCAAATCATTTTTTCCAAAGGAATATCTTCTGCCGGGTCAAAAATGCATCTGACAAAGATAGGTGTTTAAAAATTGACTTTGTAGTTTCAGAACATCAACATGACTCTGAAGAGTACAGAAGTAAAATGGTACCATTTCAAAGTTCCTAATACCTCATAAACATCTGAGAGGAAGCATGTAATAAATATACTTATTTTTCTGGAAAAGTAAGAGTGAACTTTGGTTTGCATCTCAGATGGGACTCGAACCCACAATTCCTGGCTTAGGAGGCCAGTGCCTTATCCATTAGGCCACTGAGGCACAGTTTAATGCCAACAATCTAGAGGCATTATTTAAATGTATTCAATCGTCCAACACTGGTGTCTGCACACAGGATATTTCTCAGTTCTCTCCATAAGTAAACTTCCCATTTTCATCCTCTTCCATCCCCGACTTTAACACTCTGTTCTGTGCTATAATGGAGACTCTGCATTTGTAGCAAGTGCAGAGAAATTGGAGGAGTACCATTTTCGAATCAACACTTCTTCTTCCATGGATGCTTTTCTCATTAAACTGGGCTTTGACAGTGGTATCAAGCCGTCCTTGTCTTCAGCAGGACACAGAAACAGGCACCAAGTCTACTAACCAAGTTCAACCACACTCTGCAACTTAATAGACCAGTGCTTTACAAATTAGCCAACTGTGTCATCAGCAAAGGCAGCCAATGTGCCAATCCTTTATAATTCTTCTGTAGTACTTTTCTTTCTCGTAGGCAAAATTAGCACTTTAACTGCACAAATCATACAGATTTTACACTTGAAGCACTCCATGAACACATACTTACACACCTTGCAGTTCATCTACACACACTTAAGCTAAAAACCCATTCTGTGAAGTCAAAATTCGGCAAACCTAGTACATATTCAGTGCGTGTACATAGAAGCACTTTTTAATGCCACTTAAATGCACTAGATTTTAGACTGAAGATGCAATCTAAATGACTGTGCCGTATGTACTCCACTTTATTATTAATTAGGAATGAGAACATGATGGCTATGAGAGTATTGGAAGAGCCTGCTTCCATTCTGAATGGAAACCTGAATTGTGTGACCATTGGCAAAACCCGACCACGAAGGGACTCGAACCCTCAATCTTCTGATTCGAAGTCAGACGCCTTATCCATTAGGCCACGCGGTCATGTGTCCTGCTGCGTTTATTTATATACTGCAGGTGGTATGCAAGGATGGAAAATATATTATTTATAGTTATTTAGGTTTACAAATCATTGTGGGGTTTTTTCAGCCCCTTTCAATTAAATCACTTTTTTGGAATTTATATAATGAGAATGTCACCAGTACGATAAGCTATTGTTTTCTTTTTTGCATTTAAACCTCTTTCTTCATGAGATTAAAGCTCAGAGTATGCTGTATATAGCTCTGGATGTTTCCAGAAGTGGAGAGAAAATGTTTTGAAAGTAGTACAAACTGCTCCTTCCTGGATATTCCAATTTACACACACTCAAAGGTTGTATACGTTTCATGAATCCTGACTTGCCCTATTCAAGTGCCTGAAAGCCTTTCACCACCTCTAGAAACAACAGTTACACCAATCCAATTCAAATCATTTTTTCCAAAGGAATATCTTCTGCCGGGTCAAAAATGCATCTGACAAAGATAGGTGTTTAAAAATTGACTTTGTAGTTTCAGAACATCAACATGACTCTGAAGAGTACAGAAGTAAAATGGTACCATTTCAAAGTTCCTAATACCTCATAAACATCTGAGAGGAAGCATGTAATAAATATACTTATTTTTCTGGAAAAGTAAGAGTGAACTTTGGTTTGCACCTCAGATGGGACTCAAACCCACAATTCCTGGCTTAGGAGGCCAGTGCCTTATCCATTAGGCCACTGAGGCACAGATTAATGCCAACAATCTAGAGGCATTATTTAAATGTATTCAATCGTCCAACACTGGTGTCTACACACAGGATATTTCTCAGTTCTCTCCATAAGTAAACTTCCCATTTTCATCCTCTTCCATCCCCGACTTTAACACTCTGTTCTGTGCTATAATGGAGACTCTGCATTTGTAGCAAGTGCAGAGAAATTGGAGGAGTACCATTTTCGAATCAACACTTCTTCTTCCATGGATGCTTTTCTCATTAAACTGGGCTTTGACAGTGGTATCAAGCCGTCCTTGTCTTCAGCAGGACACAGAAACAGGCACCAAGTCTACTAACCAAGTTCAACCACACTCTGCAACTTAATAGACCAGTGCTTTACAAATTAGCCAACTGTGTCATCAGCAAAGGCAGCCAATGTGCCAATCCTTTATAATTCTTCTGTAGTACTTTTCTTTCTCGTAGGCAAAATTAGCACTTTAACTGCACAAATCATACAGATTTTACACTTGAAGCACTCCATGAACACATACTTACACACCTTGCAGTTCATCTACACACACTTAAGCTAAAAACCCATTCTGTGAAGTCAAAATTCGGCAAACCTAGTACATATTCAGTGCGTGTACATAGAAGCACTTTTTAATGCCACTTAAATGCACTAGATTTTAGACTGAAGATGCAATCTAAATGACTGTGCAGTATGTACTCCACTTTATTATTAATTAGGAATGAGAACATGATGGCTATGAGAGTATTGGAAGAGCCTGCTTCCATTCTGAATGGAAACCTGAATTGTGTGACCATTGGCAAAAACTGACCACGAAGGGACTCGAACCCTCAATCTTCTGATTCGAAGTCAGACGCCTTATCCATTAGGCCACGCGGTCATGTGTCCTGCTGCGTTTATTTATATACTGCAGGTGGTATGCAAGGATGGAAAATATATTATTTATAGTTATTTAGGTTTACAAACCATTGTGGGGTTTTTTCAGCTCCTTTCAATTAAATCACTTTTTTGGAATTTATATAATGAGAATGTCACCAGTACGATAAGCTATTGTTTTCTTTTTTGCATTTAAACCTCTTTCTTCATGAGATTAAAGCTCAGAGTATGCTTTATATAGCTCTGGATGTTTCCAGAAGTGGAGAGAAACTGTTTTGAAAGTAGTACAAACTGCTCCTTCCTGGATATTCCAATTTACACACACTCAAAGGTTGTATACGTTTCATGAATCCTGACTTGCCCTATTCAAGTGCCTGAAAGCCTTTCACCACCTCTAGAAACAACAGTTACACCAATCCAATTCAAATCATTTTTTCCAAAGGAATATCTTCTGCCGGGTCAAAAATGCATCTGACAAAGATAGGTGTTTAAAAATTGACTTTGTAGTTTCAGAACATCAACATGACTCTGAAGAGTACAGAAGTAAAATGGTACCATTTCAAAGTTCCTAATACCTCATAAACATCTGAGAGGAAGCATGTAATAAATATACTTATTTTTCTGGAAAAGTAAGAGTGAACTTTGGTTTGCACCTCAGATGGGACTCGAACTCACAATTCCTGGCTTAGGAGGCCAGTGCCTTATCCATTAGGCCACTGAGGCACAGATTAATGCCAACAATCTAGAGGCATTATTTAAATGTATTCAATCGTCCAACACTGGTGTCTACACACAGGATATTTCTCAGTTCTCTCCATAAGTAAACTTCCCATTTTCATCCTCTTCCATCCCCGACTTTAACACTCTGTTCTGTGCTATAATGGAGACTCTGCATTTGTAGCAAGTGCAGAGAAATTGGAGGAGTACCATTTTCGAATCAACACTTCTTCTTCCATGGATGCTTTTCTCATTAAACTGGGCTTTGACAGTGGTATCAAGCCGTCCTTGTCTTCAGCAGGACACAGAAACAGGCACCAAGTCTACTAACCAAGTTCAACCACACTCTGCAACTTAATAGACCAGTGCTTTACAAATTAGCCAACTGTGTCATCAGCAAAGGCAGCCAATGTGCCAATCCTTTATAATTCTTCTGTAGTACTTTTCTTTCTCGTAGGCAAAATTAGCACTTTAACTGCACAAATTATACAGATTTTACACTTGAAGCACTCCATGGACACATACTTACACACCTTGCAGTTCATCTACACACACTTAAGCTAAAAACCCATTCTGTGAAGTCAAAATTCGGCAAACCTAGTACATATTCAGTGCGTGTACATAGAAGCACTTTTTAATGCCACTTAAATGCACTAGATTTTAGACTGAAGATGCAATCTAAATGACTGTGCAGTATGTACTCCACTTTATTATTAATTAGGAATGAGAACATGATGGCTATGAGAGTATTGGAAGAGCCTGCTTCCATTCTGAATGGAAACCTGAATTGTGTGACCATTGGCAAAAACCGACCACGGAGGGACTCGAACCCTCAATCTTCTGATTCGAAGTCAGACACCTTATCCATTAGGCCACGTGTCCTGCTGCGTTTATTTATATACTGCAGGTGGTATGCAAGGATGGAAAATATATTATTTATAGTTATTTAGGTTTACAAACCATTGTGGGGTTTTTTCAGCTCCTTTCAATTAAATCACTTTTTTTGGAATTTATATAATGAGAATGTCACCAGTACGATAAGCTATTGTTTTCTTTTTTGCATTTAAACCTCTTTCTTCATGAGATTAAAGCTCAGAGTATGCTTTATATAGCTCTGGATGTTTCCAGAAGTGGAGAGAAACTGTTTTGAAAGTAGTACAAACTGCTCCTTCCTGGATATTCCAATTTACACACACTCAAAGGTTGTATACGTTTCATGAATCCTGACTTGCCCTATTCAAGTGCCTGAAAGCCTTTCACCACCTCTAGAAACAACAGTTACACCAATCCAATTCAAATCATTTTTTCCAAAGGAATATCTTCTGCCGGGTCAAAAATGCATCTGACAAAGATAGGTGTTTAAAAATTGACTTTGTAGTTTCAGAACATCAACATGACTCTGAAGAGTACAGAAGTAAAATGGTACCATTTCAAAGTTCCTAATACCTCATAAACATCTGAGAGGAAGCATGTAATAAATATACTTATTTTTCTGGAAAAGTAAGAGTGAACTTTAGTTTGCACCTCAGATGGGACTCGAACCCACCATCCCTGGCTTAAGAGGCCAGTGCCTTATCCATTAGGCCAGGGGTGCCCAAACCTGTCCTGGCGGGCCGTATCCATGCCAGATTTTTGGGATATCCCCATCTGGTGATCACGGTTCGATCCCCGGCGCCGGCGGCAGATCAGAGTGCCCAGGACGGGGTCCATGTGACCCGGGCAGTCCTATCCCCTGGGTGTACGTGGTTGTCCGACATGTCGGTCGTATTTGCTTTTACGTACCGGATCGGAATCGGCCCCCATAAAATCGTACGTAAAGTATATAGCAAATCAACCTGAAATCTGCTGGGTCAGAAAGGGCTCGATTCCGATCCGTGTCGGAAGGTTAGGAGTCCGTACGAATTTGTCGGGACGGCATGGCAGAGTGCCCGGGATGGGCTCCATGGCTCTTGGGCAGTCGTCCCCCGGGCGTCCGGGGCTCCATCCAGGCCGACGGCATGGCAGAGTGCCCGGGACGGGCTCCATGCGTCCCGGGCATTCGTCCCCCGGGCGTCCGGGGCTCCATCCAGGCCGGTGGCAAGGCAGTGTGCCCGGGTCGGGCTCCATGCGTCCCGGGCATTCGTCCCCCGGGCGCCTGAAACTGCTGGGTCAGAGAGGGCTCGATTCCGATCCGTGTCGTAAGGTTAGGAGTCCGTACGAATTTGTCGGGACGGCATGGCAGAGTGCCCGGGACGGGCTCCATGCGTCCCGGGCATTCGTCCCCCGGGCGTCTGGGGCTACATCCAGGCTGACGGTATGGCAGAGTGCCCGGGTCGGGCTCCATGGTTTTCACGGTGGTCCTCCCCTGGGTGTCAGGGGGCTCCTGGCCGACGGCATGGAAAAGTACCCAGGACGGGCTCCATGCGTCCCGGGCATTTGTCCCCCCGGCGTCCGGGGCTCCATCCAGGCCGACGGCATGGCAGAGTGCCCGGGTCGGGCTCCATGGTTTCCAGGGTGGTCCTCCCCAGGGTGTCGGGGCGCTCCATGCCGAAGGCATGGAAAAGTGCCCAGGACGGGCTCCATGCGTCCCGGGCATTTGTCCCCCGGGCGTCCGGGGCTCCATCCAGGCCGACGGCATGCAGAGTGCCCGGGTCGGGCTCCATGGCTTTCACGGTGGTCCTCCCCTGGGTGTCTGGGGGCTCCAGGCCGAAGGCATGGAAAAGTGCCCAGGACGGGCTCCATGCGTCCCGGGCACGGGCACGGGGACGGGGACAGGGTCGGGAGAGTCCAGGCGGCTTCACTTCCGTGTCCAGCCATCTGATCGCCCAGATTCCCTCGGCCATCTGGTCGCCCGGATCCCCTCGGGCATCTGGTCGCCCGCAACGCTTTCCTATGGGGCGACCAGATGGCCGAACTTCCCTGGAAGTCCCGATGAGGTGCCATTCGCCGCCCGGATCCCAGCGAGGGCTCCAGGAGGTTGGGTACATTCGCGCCTTGGGTCCCCTCTGTCACCTCGCGTGCACAGATTACAAGAAAAGGGGGTAATTTTCCTCCTGATTACTAGGGAGAAGGGTACGCCCGGACACCCCTCCGAGGCTGGTGGTTCTCTGCCATGGGGACCAGATGGGCTATGCCTGGGCAACACCTCCCTAGGCCACCCGGGGCTTCCTTCCTCCAGGCCAACTGCATGTCAAATTGCCCAGGACGGGCTCCATGGCTCCTGGGCAGTCGTCCCCCGGGCGTCCGGGGCTCCATCCAGGCTGACGGCATTGAAAAGTGCCCAGGACGGGCTCCATGCGTCCCGGGCATTCGTCCCCTGGGCGTCCGGGGCTCCATCTAGGCTGACGGTATGGCAGAGTGCCCGGGTCGGGCTCCATGGTTTTCACGGTGGTCCTCCCCTGGGTGTCTGGGGGCTCCAGGCCGAAGGCATGGAAAAGTGCCCAGGACGGGCTCCATGCGTCCCGGGCATTCGTCCCCCGGGCGTCCGGGGCACCCATCTCCATGAGGCCAACGGCATTGGCAAAGTACCCAGGAAGGGCTCCATGGGTCCCGGGCAGACCTCCCCCCGGGCGCCCGGGGCTCCCACCTCCAGGCCGATGGAATGTCAAAGTACCCAGGACGGGCTCCATGGGTCCCGGGCAGCTTCCCCCGGGGCGTCCAGGGCACCCACCTCCAGGCCGACGGCATGTCAAAGTACCCAGGACGGGCTCCACGGGTCCCGGGCATTCCTCCCCCAGGTCGTCCGGCCCTAGAGCTCCGGTGGTCCAACCTGCGCCTGAGGCCCAGCCGGGGTCCAAGAGCCCTGCCTTGCGTGGGCAGGCAGTCAGGAACCCTACCGCGAAGGCTTGGGATGGATGGGGAGCTGGGGGTCCTTTCGATCCCGGCCCTCTGGTCGCCCGCGATGCTTTCCAATGGGGCGACCAGATGGCCGGGCTTCCCTGGAAGTCCCGATGAGGTGCCATTCGGCTCCTGGATCCCAGCGAGGGCTCCATGAGGTCGGGTTCTTTTACGCCTTGGGTCCCCTCTGTCACCTCGCGTGCACGGATTGCAAGAAAGGGGGGTAATTTCCCTCCGGATTACTAGGGGCAGGGTACGCCCGGACACCTCTCCAGGGCTGGTGGTTCTCTGCCCGGGGGACCAGATGAGATATGCCTGGGCAACACCTCCCCCGGGCGTCTGGGGGCTCCATTCTCCGGGCCAACGGCATTGCTCAATGCCCAGGACGGGCTCCACGTGTCCCGGACAGACCTCCCCTGGGCGTCCGGGGCACCCATCTCCATGAGGCCAACGGGATGGCAAAGTACCCGGGAAGGGCTCCACGGGTCCCGGGCAGCCTTCCCCCGGGCGTCCGGGGCTCCCACCTTTAGGCCGACGGCATGTCACACTGCCCAGGACGGGCTCCATGGGCCCCGGACAGACCTCCCCCGGGCGTCCGGGGCACCCATCTCCAGGAGGCCAACGGGATGGCAAAGTACCCGGGAAGGGCTCCACGGGTCCCGGGCAGCCTTCCCCCGGGCGTCCGGGGCTCCCACCTCCAGGCCGACGGCATGTCACAGTGCCCAGTACGGGCTCCATGGGCCCCGGACAGCCCGCCCCCCGGGCGTTCGGGGCACATATCTCCAGGAGGCCAACGGCGTTGCAAAGTACCCGGAAAGGACTCCACGGGTACCGGGCAGTCCTCCCCCCGGGCGTCCGGGGCACCCATCTCCATGAGGCCAACGGCATTGGCAAAGTACCCGGGAGGGGCTCCACGGGTCCCGGGCAGGCCTCCCCCGGGCGTCCAGGGCACCCACCTCCAGGCCGACGGCATGTAAAAGTGCCCAGGACGGGCTCCATGGGTCCCGGGCAGCCCACCCCCGGGCATCTGGGGCACCCATCTCCAGGAGGCCAACGGCGTTGCAAAGTACCCGGGAAGGGCTCCACGGGTACCGGGCAGTCCTCCCCCGGGCGTCCGGGGGCTCCCTTCTCCAGGCCGACGGCATGGTTCAATGCCCAGGACGGGACGTCAAGTGGCCAGGACGGGCTCCATGCGTCCCGGGCATTCGTCCCGGGACGGGGACGGGGTGGGGAAGAGTCCAGGCGGCTTCACCTCCATGCCCAGCCATCTGGTCGCCCGGATTCCCTCGGCCATCTGGTCGCCTGGATCCCCTCGGGCATCTGGTCGCCCGCAACACTTTCCTATGGGGGGGACCAGATGGCCGAACTTCCCTGGAAGTCTTAATGAGGTGCCATTCGCCTCCCGGATCCCAGCGAGGGCTCCATGAGGTCGGGTTCTTTCACGCCTTGGGTCCCCTCTGTCACCTCGCGTGCACAGATTGCAAGAAAGGGGGGTAATTTGCCTCCGGATTACTATGGGGCAGGGTATGCCCGGACACCCCTCCAGGGTTGGTGGTTCTCTGCCATGGGGACCAGATGGGATATGCCTGGGCAACACCTCCCTAGGCCACCCGGAGCTTCCTTCCTCCAGGCCAACTGCATGTCAAATTGCCCAGGACGGGCTCCATGGCTCTTGGGCAGTCGTCCCCCGGGCGTCCGGTGCTCCATCCAGGCCGACGGCATGGCAGAGTGCCCGGGACAGGCTCCATGCGTCCCGGGCCTTCGCCCCCCCCGGGCGTCCGGGGCTCCATCCAGGCTGACGGCATGGCAGAGTGCCCGGGACGGGCTCCACGGGCCCCGGGCGTCCGGGGCTCCCTTCCCCGGGCCAGCGGCATGTCAGAGTGCCCAGGACGGGCTCCACGGGCCCCGGTCATCCGGGGCACCCTTCCCCGGGCCAGCGGCATGTCAGAGTGCCCAGGACCAGTTCCACGGGTCCCGGGCAGTCCTCCCCCGGGCGTCCGGGGCTCCCTTCCCCGGGCCAAAGCATTTCAGAGTGCCCAGGACGGGCTCCACGGGTTCCGGGCGTCCAGGTCTCCCTTCCCCGGGCCAACGGCTTGTCAGAGTGCCCAGGACGGGCTCCACGGGCCCCGGGCATCCGGGGCACCCTTCCCCGGGCCAGCGGCATGTCAGAGTGCCCAGGACGAGTTCCACGGGTCCCGGGCAGTCCTCCCCCCCGGGTGGCCGGGGCTCCCTTCCCCGGGCCAAAGCATTTCAGAGTGCCCAGGACGGGCTCCACGGGTCCCGGACGTCCGGGGCTCCCTTCCCCGGGCCAACGGCATACAGGAGTGTCCAGGACGGGCTCCACGGGTCCCGGACGTCCGGGGCTCCCTTCCCCGGGCCAACGGCATACAGGAGTGCCCAGGACGGGCTCCACAGGTCCCGGTCGTCTGGGGCTCCCTTCCCCGGGCCAACGGCATACAGGAGTGCCCAGGACGGGCTCCACGGGTCCCGGACGTCCGGGGCTCCCTTCCCCGGGCCAACGGCATACAGGAGTGCCCAGGACGGGCTCCACAGGTCCCGGTCGTCTGGGGTCCCTCCCCCGGGCCAACAGCAGGTCAGAGTGCCCAGGACGGGCTCCACGAGTCCAGGGCAGCCCACCCCCCGGGCGTTCGGGGCACCCATCTCCAGGAGGCCAACGACGTTGCAAAGTACCCGGGAAGGGCTCCACGGGTACCGGGCAGTCCTCCCCCGGGCGTCCGGGGCTCCCTTCTCCAGGCCAACGGCATGGTTCAATGCCCAGGATGGGCTCCATGTGTCCCAGACAGACCTCCCCCGGGCGTCCGGGGCACCCATCTCCAGGCCAACGGCATGGCTCAATGCCCAGGACGGGCTCCATGGGTCCGGGGAGGCGTCCCATGCGCCTCCGGGCTTGGGAGCCCCGGCTGGGTCCAGGGGCCCGGGCGGGCCCCGGGTCGGGTGCTCCGGCCCTGGTCCCTGTCTCCCAGCCTACCGCACTGCCAAGGGCCTAGGAATGGGTTCCGTTGTTCCCGGGGAGCCTCCCCTTGCTTGGCTGGGTTCAGGAGCAGTGGCTAGGGCCCCTGAGGGCCCGGGGAGGGCGGCCTCCCCACCCCGGGCTCTGTCCTTGGTCCTGCTGCGTGGCAGGGTGCCCGGGACGGGGTCCGGAGGGACCGGGGAGGCGTCCCATGCACCTCCGGGCTTGGGAGCCCCGGCTCGGTCCAGGGGCCCGGGCGGGCCCCGGGTCGGGTGCTCCGGCCCTGGTCCCTGTCTCCCAGCCTACCGCACTGCCAAGGGCCTAGGAATGGGTTCCGTTGTTCCCGGGGAGCCTCCCCTTGCTTGGCTGGGTTCAGGAGCAGTGGCTAGGGCCCCTGAGGGCCCGGGGAGGGCGGCCTCCCCACCCCGGGCTCTGTCCTTGGTCCTGCTGCGTGGCAGGGTGCCCGGGACGGGGTCCGGAGGGACCGGGGAGGCGTCCCATGCACCTCCGGGCTTGGGAGCCCCGGCTCGGTCCAGGGGCCCGGGCGGGCCCCGGGTCGGGTGCTCCGGCCCTGGTCCCTGTCTCCCAGCCTACCGCACTGCCAAGGGCCTAGGAATGGGTTCCGTTGTTCCCGGGGAGCCTCCCCTTGCTTGGCTGGGTTCAGGAGCAGTGGCTAGGGCCCCTGAGGGCCCGGGGAGGGCGGCCTCCCCACCCCGGGCTCTGTCCTTGGTCCTGCTGCGTGGCAGGGTGCCCGGGACGGGGTCCGGAGGGACCGGGGAGGCGTCCCATGCACCTCCGGGCTTGGGAGCCCTGGCTGGGTACAGGGGCCCGGCCGGGCCCCGGGTCGGGTGCTCCGGCCCTGGGCCCTGTCTCCCAGCCTGCCGCACTGCCAAGGGCCCGGGAAGGGGTTCCGATGTGCCCGGGGAGCCTCCCCTTGCTTGGCTGGGTTCAGGAGCAGTGGCTAGGGCCCCTGAGGGCCCGGGGAGGGCGGCCTCCCCACCCCGGGCTCTGTCCTTGGTCCTGCTGCGTGGCAGGGTGCCCGGGACGGGGTCCGGAGGGACCGGGGAGGCGTCCCATGCACCTCCGGGCTTGGGAGCCCCGGCTGGGTCCAGGGGCCCGGCCGGGCCCCGGGTCGGGTGCTCCGGCCCTGGGCCCTGTCTCCCAGCCTGCCGCACGGCCAAGGGCCCGGGAAGGGGTTCCGATGTGCCCGGGGAGCCTCCCCTTGCTTGGCTGGGTTCAGGAGCAGTGGCTAGGGCCCCTGAGGGCCCGGGGAGGGCGGCCTCCCCACCCCGGGCTCTGTCCTTGGTCCTGCTGCGTGGCAGGGTGCCCGGGACGGGGTCCGGAGGGACCGGGGAGGCGTCCCATGCGCCTC
>NC_136065.1:1650438058-1650448058 GCF_964261635.1 Lissotriton helveticus | reverse complement strand
TAATAGTCGAGGAAAATGGGCTCCCCGGGCAGGCCGTCGGGGAGTGGACGTGGCCTGGGCTTAACCCTCCTTGGGCCCGGGCGCTGGGGACAAGGCTCCACCGGGGCCCGGGGGGGCTCTCCCCAGCCTGGCTAGGGTTCGGAAGGTGGGACCGGGCCCGGGACTTGAGCTCCGTCCGGCCAGCCACGGGGTGCGCGAGCCCCCTGTCGCGCAGGCCACCAGAGGGTCCGGGTGCTGGGGACGGGGCTCCACTGGGGCCCGGGGAGGCTCTCCCCAGCCTGGCTAGGGTTCGGAAGGTGGGACCGGACCCGGGGCTTGAACTCCATCTGGCCAGGCCCGAGGGTGCTGGAGCCCCCTGTCCCGCAGGCCACCAGTGGGTCCGGGCGCTGGGGACGGGGCTCCACCGGTTCCCGGGGAGGCTCTCCCCAGCCTGGCTAGGGTTCGGAAGGTGGGACCGGACCCGGGGCTTGAACTCCATCTGGCCAGGCCCCGAGGGTGCTGGTACCCCTCCGTCCAGCAATCCGGCCGGGGGTCCGGGGCGCCCGGGACGGAGGGTCCACCGGGGGCCCAGGGGAGGCTCTCCCCGGCCCGGCCTAGGGTTCGGAAAGCCGGGACTGGGGCCGGGGACCGGGCCCGGGGCTTGAGCCCCGTCCGGCAGGGCCCAGTGGTGCGGGAATCCCCCCTCCGTCCTGCAAGCCGGCCGGGGGTCGGATGCGCCCGGGACGGAGGGTCCATCAGGGCCCGGGGAGGCCTGAAGCCCCGGAGCCCTGCAGCCCCAGAGACCTGCAGCTTTGCAGCCCCCGGAACCCTGCAGCCCCAGAGCCCTGCAGCTCCGGGGCAGGCAGATTGGCGTCATTTTGGTCCCGGCCATCTGGTCGCCCCTCTCGCCTCGGCCATCTGGTCGCCCTGGAAGTCATGATGAGGTGCCATTCGCCTCCCGGATCCCAGCGAGGGCTCCAGGAGGTCGGGTACTTTCGCGCCTTGGGTCCCCTCTGTCACCTCGTGTGCACAGATTGCAAGAAAGTCAGGTAATTTCCCTCCGGATTACTAGGGACAGGGTACGCCCGGACACCCCTCCAAGGTTGGTGGTTCTCTGCTAGGGGGACCAGATGGGCTATGCCTGGGTAACACCTCCCTAGGCCACCCGGGGCTTCCTTCCTCCAGGCCAACGGCTTGTCAAATTGCCCAGGACGGGCTCCATGGCTCTTGGGCAGTCGTCCCCCGGGCGTCCGGGGCTCCATCCCTGCCAACGGCATGGAAAAGTGCCCGGGACGGGCTCCATACGTCCCGGGCAGTCCTCCCCCGGGCGTCCGGGGCACCCATCTCCAGGAGGCCAACAGCATGGCAAAGTACCCGGGACGGGCTCCATGGGTCCCGGGCAGTCCTCCCCCAGGCATCCGGGGCTTCCATCTCCAGGCCAACGGCAGGTCAAAGTGCCCAGGACGGGCTCCACGGGTCCCTGGCAGTCCTCCCCCACCGGGCGTCCGGGGCTCCCTTCCCCAGGCCAACGGCATGCCAGAGTGCCCAGGACAGGCTCCACGAGTCCCGGGCGTTCGGGGCTCCCTTCCCCGGGACACCGGCTTGTCAGAGTGCCCATGACGGGCTCCACGGGTCCCGGGTATCTGGGACTCCCTTCCCTGGGCCAACGGCATGCCGGAGTTCCCAGGACAGGCTCCACGGGTCCCGGGCGTCCGGGGCTCCCTTCCCCGGGTCAGCGGCATGTCAGAGTGCCCAGGACGAGTTCCACGGGTCCCGGGCAGTCCTCCCCCGGGCGTCCGGGGCTCCCTTCCCCGGGCCGTCGGCAGGTCAGAGTGCCCAGGATGGGCTCCATGGGTCCCGGGCAGTCCTCCCCCCGGGCGTCCGGGGCTCCCTTCCCCGGGCAGACGGCAGGTCAGAGTGCCCAGGACGGGCTCCACGGGTCCCGGGCAGTCCTCCCCCCGGGCGTCCGGCGCTCCCTTCTCCAGGCCGATGGCAGGTCAGAGTGACCAGGACGGGCTCCACGGGTTCCGGGCAGTCCTCTCCCGGGCGTACGTGGTTGTCCGACAGATTCGGGCAGATGTGCTTTTACGAACCGGATCGGAATCGGCCCAAATAATAATAATAATAATAATAATAATCCACATTTGTAAGGCGCACAATCACCCGTAAGGGTCTCTAGGCGCTAGGGGCCGTTGGGAAGATTAAGCAAGCTATTGCCCAGAGTCACATGGTGCTGGGCTAATCTGCCGCCGGTGCCGGGGATCGAACCGTGATCCCCAGATTCCGGAGTCAGCCGCCCTAGCCGCGGCGCCAGCTATTTCCCAGAGTCACGTGGTGCTGGGCTAATCTGCGGCCGGTGCCGGGGATCGAACCCTGATCTCTGGGATGCTCGAGGGTTACTACGCGCTCTACAAAAACCTTAAATAAAAAAATCTCCAGATTCCGGAGTCAGCCGCCCTAGCCGCGGAGCCAGCTATTTCCCAGAGTCACCTGGTGCTGGGCTAATCTGCCGCCGGTGCCGGGGATCGAACCGTGATCTCCAGATTCCGGAGTCAGCCTCCCTAGCCGCGGCGCCAGCTATTTCCCAGAGTCACGTGGTGCTGGGCTAATCTGCGGCCGGTGCCGGGGATCGAACCCTGATCTCTGGGATGCTCGAGGGTTACTACGCGCTCTACAAAAACCTTAAATAAAAAAATCTCCAGATTCCGGAGTCAGCCGCCCTAGCCGCGGCGCCAGCTATTTCCCAGAGTCACCTGGTGCTGGGCTAATCTGCCACCGGTGCCGGGGATCGAACCGTGATCCCCAGATGGGGATATCCCAAAAATCTGGCATGGATACGGCCCGCCAGGACTGGTTTGGGCACCCCTGATATAGAGGCAGTCAACGCGAAATCTGCTGGGTTCGATTCCGATCCGTGTCAGAAGGACCGTAGGGCTTGGGAGTCCGTACAACAGGGGTGCCCAAACCTGTCCTGGCGGGCCGTATCCATGCCAGGTTTTTGGGATATCCCCATCTGGTGATCACGGTTCGATCCCCGGCGCCGGCGGCAGATCAGAGTGCCCAGGACGGGGTCCATGTGACCCGGGCAGTCCTATCCCCTGGGTGTACGTGGTTGTCCGACATGTCGGTCGTATTTGCTTTTACGTACCGGATCGGAATCGGCCCCCATAAAATCGTACGTAAAGTATATAGCAAATCAACCTGAAATCTGCTGGGTCAGAAAGGGCTCGATTCCGATCCGTGTCGGAAGGTTAGGAGTCCGTACGAATTTGTCGGGACGGCATGGCAGAGTGCCCGGGATGGGCTCCATGGCTCTTGGGCAGTCGTCCCCCGGGCGTCCGGGGCTCCATCCAGGCCGACGGCATGGCAGAGTGCCCGGGACGGGCTCCATGCGTCCCGGGCATTCGTCCCCCGGGCGTCCGGGGCTCCATCCAGGCCGGCGGCAAGGCAGTGTGCCCGGGTCGGGCTCCATGCGTCCCGGGCATTCGTCCCCCGGGCGCCTGAAACTGCTGGGTCAGAGAGGGCTCGATTCCGATCCGTGTCGTAAGGTTAGGAGTCCGTACGAATTTGTCGGGACGGCATGGCAGAGTGCCCGGGACGGGTTCCATGCGTCCCGGGCATTCGTCCCCCGGGCGTCCGGGGCTACATCCAGGCTGACGGTATGGCAGAGTGCCCGGGTCGGGCTCCATGGTTTTCACGGTGGTCCTCCCCTGGGTGTCAGGGGGCTCCTGGCCGACGGCATGGAAAAGTACCCAGGACGGGCTCCATGCGTCCCGGGCATTTGTCCCCCCGGCGTCCGGGGCTCCATCCAGGCCGACGGCATGGCAGAGTGCCCGGGTCGGGCTCCATGGTTTCCAGGGTGGTCCTCCCCAGGGTGTCGGGGCGCTCCATGCCAAAGGCATGGAAAAGTGCCCAGGACGGGCTCCATGCGTCCCGGGCATTTGTCCCCCGGGCGTCCGGGGCTCCATCCAGGCCGACGGCATGGCAGAGTGCCCGGGTTGGGCTCCATGGCTTTCACGGTGGTCCTCCCCTGGGTGTCTGGGGGCTCCAGGCCGAAGGCATGGAAAAGTGCCCAGGACGGGCTCCATGCGTCCCGGGCACGGGCACGGGGACGGGGACAGGGTCGGGAGAGTCCAGGCGGCTTCACTTCCGTGTCCAGCCATCTGATCGCCCAGATTCCCTCGGCCATCTGGTCGCCCGGATCCCCTCGGGCATCTGGTCGCCCGCAACGCTTTCCTATGGGGCGACCAGATGGCCGAACTTCCCTGGAAGTCCCGATGAGGTGCCATTCGCCGCCCGGATCCCAGCGAGGGCTCCAGGAGGTTGGGTACATTCGCGCCTTGGGTCCCCTCTGTCACCTCGCGTGCACAGATTACAAGAAAAGGGGGTAATTTTCCTCCGGATTACTAGGGAGAAGGGTACGCCCGGACACCCCTCCGAGGCTGGTGGTTCTCTGCCATGGGGACCAGATGGGCTATGCCTGGGCAACACCTCCCTAGGCCACCCGGGGCTTCCTTCCTCCAGGCCAACTGCATGTCAAATTGCCCAGGACGGGCTCCATGGCTCCTGGGCAGTCGTCCCCCGGGTGTCCGGGGCTCCATCCAGGCTGACGGCATTGAAAAGTGCCCAGGACGGGCTCCATGCGTCCCGGGCATTCGTCCCCTGGGCGTCCGGGGCTCCATCTAGGCTGACGGTATGGCAGAGTGCCCGGATAGGGCTCCATGGTTTTCACGGTGGTCCTCCCCTGGGTGTCTGGGGGCTCCAGGCCGAAGGCATGGAAAAGTGCCCAGGACGGGCTCCATGCGTCCCGGGCATTCGTCCCCCGGGCGTCCGGGGCACCCATCTCCATGAGGCCAACGGCATTGGCAAAGTACCCAGGACGGGCTCCATGGGTCCCGGGCAGACCTCCCCCCGGGCGCCCGGGGCTCCCACCTCCAGGCCGACGGAATGTCAAAGTACCCAGGACGGGCTCCATGGGTCCCGGGCAGCTTCCCCCGGGGCGTCCAGGGCACCCACCTCCAGGCCGACGGCATGTCAAAGTACCCAGGACGGGCTCCACGGGTCCCGGGCATTCCTCCCCCAGGTCGTCCGGGCCCTAGAGCTCCGATGGTCCAACCTGCGCCTGAGGCCCAGCCGGGGTCCAAGAGCCCTGCCTTGCGTGGGCAGGCAGTCAGGAACCCTACCGCGAAGGCTTGGGATGGATGGGGAGCTGGGAGTCCTTTCGATCCCGGCCCTCTGGTCGCCCGCGATGCTTTCCAATGGGGCGACCAGATGGCCGGGCTTCCCTGGAAGTCCCGATGAGGTGCCATTCGGCTCCTGGATCCCAGCGAGGGCTCCATGAGGTCGGGTTCTTTTACGCCTTGGGTCCCCTCTGTCACCTCGCGTGCACGGATTGCAAGAAAGGGGGGTAATTTCCCTCCGAATTACTAGGGGCAGGGTACGCCCGGACACCTCTCCAGGGCTGGTGGTTCTCTGCCCGGGGGACCAGATGAGATATGCCTGGGCAACACCTCCCCCGGGCGTCTGGGGGCTCCATTCTCCGGGCCAACGGCATGGCTCAATGCCCAGGACGGGCTCCACGTGTCCCGGACAGACCTCCCCTGGGCGTCCGGGGCACCCATCTCCATGAGGCCAACGGGATGGCAAAGTACCCGGGAAGGGCTCCACGGGTCCCGGGCAGCCTTCCCCCGGGCGTCCGGGGCTCCCACCTTTAGGCCGACGGCATGTCACACTGCCCAGGACGGGCTCCATGGGCCCCGGACAGACCTCCCCCGGGCGTCCGGGGCACCCATCTCCAGGAGGCCAACGGGATGGCAAAGTACCCGGGAAGGGCTCCACGGGTCCCGGGCAGCCTTCCCCCGGGCGTCCGGGGCTCCCACCTCCAGGCCGACGGCATGTCACAGTGCCCAGGACGGGCTCCATGGGCCCCGGACAGCCCGCCCCCCGGGCGTTTGGGGCACATATCTCCAGGAGGCCAACGGCGTTGCAAAGTACCCGGAAAGGACTCCACGGGTACCGGGCAGTCCTCCCCCCGGGCGTCCGGGGCACCCATCTCCATGAGGCCAACGGCATTGGCAAAGTACCCGGGAGGGGCTCCACGGGTCCCGGGCAGGCCTCCCCCGGGCGTCCAGGGCACCCACCTCCAGGCCGACGGCATGTAAAAGTGCCCAGGACGGGCTCCATGGGTCCCGGGCAGCCCACCCCCGGGCATCTGGGGCACCCATCTCCAGGAGGCCAACGGCGTTGCAAAGTACCCGGGAAGGGCTCCACGGGTACCGGGCAGTCCTCCCCCGGGCGTCCGGGGGCTCCCTTCTCCAGGCCGACGGCATGGTTCAATGCCCAGGACGGGACGTCAAGTGGCCAGGACGGGCTCCATGCGTCCCGGGCATTCGTCCCGGGACGGGGACGGGGTGGGGAAGAGTCCAGGCGGCTTCACCTCCATGCCCAGCCATCTGGTCGCCCGGATTCCCTCGGCCATCTGGTCGCCCGGATCCCCTCGGGCATCTGGTCGCCCGCAACGCTTTCCTATGGGGGGGACCAGATGGCCGAACTTCCCTGGAAGTCTTAATGAGGTGCCATTCGCCTCCCGGATCCCAGCGAGGGCTCCATGAGGTCGGGTTCTTTCACGCCTTGGGTCCCCTCTGTCACCTCGCGTGCACAGATTGCAAGAAAGGGGGGTAATTTGCCTCCGGATTACTATGGGGCAGGGTATGCCCGGACACCCCTCCAGGGTTGGTGGTTCTCTGCCATGGGGACCAGATGGGATATGCCTGGGCAACACCTCCCTAGGCCACCCGGAGCTTCCTTCCTCCAGGCCAACTGCATGTCAAATTGCCCAGGACGGGCTCCATGGCTCTTGGGCAGTCGTCCCCCGGGCGTCCGGTGCTCCATCCAGGCCGACGGCATGGCAGAGTGCCCGGGACAGGCTCCATGCGTCCCGGGCCTTCGCCCCCCCCGGGCGTCCGGGGCTCCATCCAGGCTGACGGCATGGCAGAGTGCCTGGGACGGGCTCCATGGGCCCCGGGCGTCCGGGGCTCCCTTCCCCGGGCCAGCGGCATGTCAGAGTGCCCAGGACGGGCTCCACGGGCCCCGGTCATCCGGGGCACCCTTCCCCGGGCCAGCGGCATGTCAGAGTGCCCAGGACCAGTTCCACGGGTCCCGGGCAGTCCTCCCCCGGGCGTCCGGGGCTCCCTTCCCCGGGCCAAAGCATTTCAGAGTGCCCAGGACGGGCTCCACGGGTTCCGGGCGTCCAGGTCTCCCTTCCCCGGGCCAACGGCTTGTCAGAGTGCCCAGGACGGGCTCCACGGGCCCCGGGCGTCCGGGGCACCCTTCCCCGGGCCAGCGGCATGTCAGAGTGCCCAGGACGAGTTCCACGGGTCCCGGGCAGTCCTCCCCCCGGGTGTCCGGGGCTCCCTTCCCCGGGCCAAAGCATTTCAGAGTGCCCAGGACGGGCTCCACGGGTCCCGGACGTCCGGGGCTCCCTTCCCCGGGCCAACGGCATACAGGAGTGCCCAGGACGGGCTCCACGGGTCCCGGACGTCCGGGGCTCCCTTCCCCGGGCCAACGGCATACAGGAGTGCCCAGGACGGGCTCCACAGGTCCCGGTCGTCTGGGGCTCCCTTCCCCTCGCCAACGGCATACAGGAGTGCCCAGGACGGGCTCCACGGGTCCCGGACGTCCGGGGCTCCCTTCCCCGGGCCAACGGCATACAGGAGTGCCCAGGACGGGCTCCACAGGTCCCGGTCGTCTGGGGTCCCTCCCCCGGGCCAACAGCAGGTCAGAGTGCCCAGGACGGGCTCCACGGGTCCAGGGCAGCCCACCCCCCGGGCGTTCGGGGCACCCATCTCCAGGAGGCCAACGGCGTTGCAAAGTACCCGGGAAGGGCTCCACGGGTACCGGGCAGTCCTCCCCCGGGCGTCCGGGGCTCCCTTCTCCAGGCCAACGGCATGGTTCAATGCCCAGGACGGGCTCCATGTGTCCCAGACAGACCTCCCCCGGGCGTCCGGGGCACCCATCTCCAGGCCAACGGCATGGCTCAATGCCCAGGACGGGCTCCATGGGTCCGGGGAGGCGTCCCATGCGCCTCCGGGCTTGGGAGCCCCGGCTGGGTCCAGGGGCCCGGGCGGGCCCCGGGTCGGGTGCTCCGGCCCTGGTCCCTGTCTCCCAGCCTACCGCACTGCCAAGGGCCTAGGAATGGGTTCCGTTGTTCCCGGGGAGCCTCCCCTTGCTTGGCTGGGTTCAGGAGCAGTGGCTAGGGCCCCTGAGGGCCCGGGGAGGGCGGCCTCCCCACCCCGGGCTCTGTCCTTGGTCCTGCTGCGTGGCAGGGTGCCCGGGACGGGGTCCGGAGGGACCGGGGAGGCGTCCCATGCACCTCCGGGCTTGGGAGCCCCGGCTCGGTCCAGGGGCCCGGGCGGGCCCCGGGTCGGGTGCTCCGGCCCTGGTCCCTGTCTCCCAGCCTACCGCACTGCCAAGGGCCTAGGAATGGGTTCCGTTGTTCCCGGGGAGCCTCCCCTTGCTTGGCTGGGTTCAGGAGCAGTGGCTAGGGCCCCTGAGGGCCCGGGGAGGGCGGCCTCCCCACCCCGGGCTCTGTCCTTGGTCCTGCTGCGTGGCAGGGTGCCCGGGACGGGGTCCGGAGGGACCGGGGAGGCGTCCCATGCACCTCCGGGCTTGGGAGCCCCGGCTGGGTCCAGGGGCCCGGCCGGGCCCCGGGTCGGGTGCTCCGGCCCTGGGCCCTGTCTCCCAGCCTGCTGCACTGCCAAGGGCCCGGGAAGGGGTTCCGATGTGCCCGGGGAGCCTCCCCTTGCTTGGCTGGGTTCAGGAGCAGTGGCTAGGGCCCCTGAGGGCCCGGGGAGGGCGGCCTCCCCACCCCAGGCTCTGTCCTTGGTCCTGCTGCGTGGCAGGGTGCCCGGGACGGGGTCCGGAGGGACCGGGGAGGCGTCCCATGCACCTCCGGGCTTGGGAGCCCCGGCTGGGTCCAGGGGCCCGGCCGGGCCCCGGGTCGGGTGCTCCGGCCCTGGGCCCTGTCTCCCAGCCTGCCGCACTGCCAAGGGCCCGGGAAGGGGTTCCGATGTGCCCGGGGAGCCTCCCCTTGCTTGGCTGGGTTCAGGAGCAGTGGCTAGGGCCCCTGAGGGCCCGGGGAGGGCGGCCTCCCCACCCCGGGCTCTGTCCTTGGTCCTGCTGCGTGGCAGGGTGCCCGGGACGGGGTCCGGAGGGACCGGGGAGGCGTCCCATGCACCTCCGGGCTTGGGAGCCCCGGCTGGGTCCAGGGGCCCGGCCGGGCCCCGGGTCGGGTGCTCCGGCCCTGGGCCCTGTCTCCCAGCCTGCCGCACTGCCAAGGGCCCGGGAAGGGGTTCCGATGTGCCCGGGGAGCCTCCCCTTGCTTGGCTGGGTTCAGGAGCAGTGGCTAGGGCCCCTGAGGGCCCGGGGAGGGCGGCCTCCCCACCCCGGGCTCTGTCCTTGGTCCTGCTGCGTGGCAGGGTGCCCGGGACGGGGTCTGGAGGGACCGGGGAGGCGTCACATGCGCCTCCGGGCTTGGGAGCCCCGGCTGGGTCCAGGGGCCCGGGCGGGCCCCGGGTCGGGTGCTCCGGCCCTGGGCCCTGTCTCCCAGCCTGCCGCACAGCCAAGGGCCCGGGAAGGGGTTCCGATGTGCCCGGGGAGCCTCCCCTTGCTTGGCTGGGTTCAGGAGCAGTGGCTAGGGCCCCTGAGGGCCCGGGGAGGGCGGCCTCCCCACCCCGGGCTCTGTCCTTGGTCCTGCTGCGTGGCAGGGTGCCCGGGACGGGGTCCGGAGGGACCGGGGAGGCGTCCCATGCGCCTCCGGGCTTGGGAGCCCCGGCTGGGTCCAGGGGCCCGGGCGGGCCCCGGGTCGGGTGCTCAGGCCCTGGGCCCTGTCTCCCAGCCTGCAGCACTGCCAAGGGCCCGGAAAGGGGTTCCGATGTGCCCGGGGAGCCTCCCCTTGCTTGTCTATGTTCAGGAGCTCCATCCGGGGCCCCTGAGGGCCCCGGGGAGGGTGGCCTCCCCACCC
>NC_136065.1:1650408058-1650428058 GCF_964261635.1 Lissotriton helveticus | reverse complement strand
GTGCTGGGGACGGGGCTCCACTGGGGCCCGGGGAGGCTCTCCCCAGCCTGGCTAGGGTTCGGAAGGTGGGACCGGACCCGGGGCTTGAACTCCATCTGGCCAGGCCCCGAGGGTGCTGGAGCCCCCTGTCCCGCAGGCCACCAGTGGGTCCGGGCGCTGGGGACGGGGCTCCACCGGTTCCCGGGGAGGCTCTCCCCAGCCTGGCTAGGGTTCGGAAGGTGGGACCGGACCCGGGGCTTGAACTCCATCTGGCCAGGCCCCGAGGGTGCTGGTACCCCTCCGTCCAGCAATCCGGCCGGGGGTCCGGGGCGCCCGGGACGGAGGGTCCACCGGGGGCCCAGGGGAGGCTCTCCCCGGCCCGGCCTAGGGTTCGGAAAGCCGGGACTGGGGCCGGGGACCGGGCCCGGGGCTTGAGCCCCGTCCGGCAGGGCCCAGTGGTGCGGGAATCCCCCCTCCGTCCTGCAAGCCGGCTGGGGGTCGGAGGCGCCCGGGACGGAGGGTCCATCAGGGCCCGGGGAGGCCTGAAGCCCCGGAGCCCTGCAGCCCCAGAGACCTGCAGCTTTGCAGCCCCCGGAACCCTGCAGCCCCAGAGCCCTGCAGCTCCGGGGCAGGCAGATTGGCGTCATTTTGGTCCCGGCCATCTGGTCGCCCCTCTCGCCTCGGCCATCTGGTCGCCCTGGAAGTCATGATGAGGTGCCATTCGCCTCCCGGATCCCAGCGAGGGCTCCAGGAGGTCGGGTACTTTCGCGCCTTGGGTCCCCTCTGTCACCTCGTGTGCACAGATTGCAAGAAAGTCAGGTAATTTCCCTCCGGATTACTAGGGACAGGGTACGCCCGGACACCCCTCCAAGGTTGGTGGTTCTCTGCTAGGGGGACCAGATGGGCTATGCCTGGGTAACACCTCCCTAGGCCACCCGGGGCTTCCTTCCTCCAGGCCAACGGCTTGTCAAATTGCCCAGGACGGGCTCCATGGCTCTTGGGCAGTCGTCCCCCGGGCGTCCGGGGCTCCATCCCTGCCGACGGCATGGAAAAGTGCCCGGGACGGGCTCCATACGTCCCGGGCAGTCCTCCCCCGGGCGTCCGGGGCACCCATCTCCAGGAGGCCAACAGCATGGCAAAGTACCCGGGACGGGCTCCATGGGTCCCGGGCATTCCTCCCCCAGGCATCCGGGGCTTCCATCTCCAGGCCAACGGCAGGTCAAAGTGCCCAGGACGGGCTCCACGGGTCCCTGGCAGTCCTCCCCCACCGGGCGTCCGGGGCTCCCTTCCCCAGGCCAACGGCATGCCAGAGTGCCCAGGACGGGCTCCACGAGTCCCGGGCGTCCGGGGCTCCCTTCCCCGGGACACCGGCTTGTCAGAGTGCCCATGACGGGCTCCACGGGTCCCGGGTATCTGGGACTCCCTTCCCTGGGCCAACGGCATGCCGGAGTTCCCAGGACAGGCTCCACGGGTCCCGGGCGTCCGGGGCTCCCTTCCCCGGGTCAGCGGCATGTCAGAGTGCCCAGGACGAGTTCCACGGGTCCCGGGCAGTCCTCCCCCGGGCGTCCGGGGCTCCCTTCCCCGGGCCGTCGGCAGGTCAGAGTGCCCAGGACGGGCTCCATGGGTCCCGGGCAGTCCTCCCCCCGGGCGTCCGGGGCTCCCTTCCCCGGGCAGACGGCAGGTCAGAGTGCCCAGGATGGGCTCCACGGGTCCCGGGCAGTCCTCCCCCCGGGCGTCCGGCGCTCCCTTCTCCAGGCCGATGGCAGGTCAGAGTGACCAGGACGGGCTCCACGGGTCCCGGGCAGTCCTCTCCCGGGCGTACGTGGTTGTCCGACAGATTCGGGCAGATGTGCTTTTACGAACCGGATCGGAATCGGCCCAAATAATAATAATAATAATAATAATAATCCACATTTGTAAGGCGCACAATCACCCGTAAGGGTCTCTAGGCGCTAGGGGCCGTTGGGAAGATTAAGCAAGCTATTGCCCAGAGTCACATGGTGCTGGGCTAATCTGCCGCCGGTGCCGGGGATCGAACCGTGATCCCCAGATTCCGGAGTCAGCCGCCCTAGCCGCGGCGCCAGCTATTTCCCAGAGTCACGTGGTGCTGGGCTAATCTGCGGCCGGTGCCGGGGATTGAACCCTGATCTCTGGGATGCTCGAGGGTTACTACGCGCTCTACAAAAACCTTAAATAAAAAAATCTCCAGATTCCGGAGTCAGCCGCCCTAGCCGCGGCGCCAGCTATTTCCCAGAGTCACCTGGTGCTGGGCTAATCTGCCGCCGGTGCCGGGGATCGAACCGTGATCTCCAGATTCCGGAGTCAGCCTCCCTAGCCGCGGCGCCAGCTATTTCCCAGAGTCACGTGGTGCTGGGCTAATCTGCGGCCGGTGCCGGGGATCGAACCCTGATCTCTGGGATGCTCGAGGGTTACTACGCGCTCTACAAAAACCTTAAATAAAAAAATCTCCAGATTCCGGAGTCAGCCGCCCTAGCCGCGGCGCCAGCTATTTCCCAGAGTCACCTGGTGCTGGGCTAATCTGCCACCGGTGCCGGGGATCGAACCGTGATCCCCAGATGGGGATATCCCAAAAATCTGGCATGGATACGGCCCGCCAGGACTGGTTTGGGCACCCCTGCATTAGGCCACTGAGGCACAGAAAATGCCAGCAATCTAGAGGCATTATTTAAATGTATTCAATTGTCCAACACTGGTGTCTGCACACAGGATATTTCTCAGTTCTCTCCATAAGTAAACTTCCCATTTTCATCCTCTTCCATCCCCGACTTTAACACTCTGTTCTGTGCTATAATGGAGACTCTGCATTTGTAGCAAGTGCAGAGAAATTGGAGGAGTACCACTTTCGAATCAACACTTCTTCTTCCATGGATGCTTTTCTCATTAAACTGGGCTTTGACAGTGGTATCAAGCCGTCCTTGTCTTCAGCAGGACACAGAAACAGGCACCAAGTCTACTAACCAAGTTCAACCACACTCTGCAACTTAATAGACCAGTGCTTTACAAATTAGCCAACTGTGTCATCAGCAAAGGCAGCCAATGTGCCAATCCTTTATAATTCTTCTGTAGTACTTTTCTTTCTCGTAGGCAAAATTAGCACTTTAACTGCACAAATCATACAGATTTTACACTTGAAGCACTCCATGAACACATACTTACACACCTTGCAGTTCATCTACACACACTTAAGCTAAAAACCCATTCTGTGAAGTCAAAATTCGGCAAACCTAGTACATATTCAGTGCGTGTACATAGAAGCACTTTTTAATGCCACTTAAATGCACTAGATTTTAGACTGAAGATGCAATCTAAATGACTGTGCAGTATGTACTCCACTTTATTATTAATTAGGAATGAGAACATGATGGCTATGAGAGTATTGGAAGAGCCTGCTTCCATTCTGAATGGAAACCTGAATTGTGTGACCATTGGCAAAAACCGACCACGAAGGGACTCGAACTCTCAATCTTCTGATTCGAAGTCAGACGCCTTATCCATTAGGCCACGCGGTCATGTGTCCTGCTGCGTTTATTTATATACTGTAGGTGGTATGCAAGGATGGAAAATATATTATTTATAGTTATTTAGGTTTACAAACCATTGTGGGGTTTTTTCAGCTCCTTTCAATTAAATCACTTTTTTGGAATTTATATAATGAGAATGTCACCAGTACGATAAGCTATTGTTTTCTTTTTTGCATTTAAACCTCTTTCTTCATGAGATTCAAGCTCAGAGTATGCTTTATATAGCTCTGGATGTTTCCAGAAGTGGAGAGAAACTGTTTTGAAAGTAGTACAAACTGCTCCTTCCTGGATATTCCAATTTACACACACTCAAAGGTTGTATACGTTTCATGAATCCTGACTTGCCCTATTCAAGTGCCTGAAAGCCTTTCACCACCTCTAGAAACAACAGTTACACCAATCCAATTCAAATCATTTTTTCCAAAGGAATATCTTCTGCCGGGTCAAAAATGCATCTGACAAAGATAGGTGTTTAAAAATTGACTTTGTAGTTTCAGAACATCAACATGACTCTGAAGAGTACAGAAGTAAAATGGTACCATTTCAAAGTTCCTAATACCTCATAAACATCTGAGAGGAAGCATGTAATAAATATACTTATTTTTCTGGAAAATTAAGAGTGAACTTTGGTTTGCACCTCAGATGGGACTCGAACCCACAATTCCTGGCTTAGGAGGCCAGTGCCTTATACATTAGGCCACTGAGGCACAGATAAATGCCAACAATCTAGAGGCATTATTTAAATGTATTCAATCGTCCAACACTGGTGTCTGCACACAGGATATTTCTCAGTTCTCTCCATAAGTAAACTTCCCATTTTCATCCTCTTCCATCCCCGACTTTAACACTCTGTTCTGTGCTATAATGGAGACTCTGCATTTGTAGCAAGTGCAGAGAAATTGGAGGAGTACCATTTCGAATCAACACTTCTTCTTCCATGGATGCTTTTCTCATTAAACTGGGCTTTACAGTGGTATCAAGCCGTCCTTGTCTTCAGCAGGACACAGAAACAGGCACCAAGTCTACTAACCAAGTTCAACCACACTCTGCAACTTAATAGACCAGTGCTTTACAAATTAGCCAACTGTGTCATCAGCAAAGGCAGCCAATGTGCCAATCCTTTATAATTCTTCTGTTGTACTTTTCTTTCTCGTAGGCAAAATTAGCACTTTAACTGCACAAATCATACAGATTTTACACTTGAAGCACTCCATGAACACATACTTACACACCTTGCAGTTCATCTACACACACTTAAGCTAAAAACCCATTCTGTGAAGTCAAAAGTCTGCAAACCTAGTACATATTCAGTGCGTGTACATAGAAGCACTTTTTAATGCCACTTAAATGCACTAGATTTTAGACTGAAGATGCAATCTAAATGACTGTGCAGTATGTACTCCACTTTATTATTAATTAGGAATGAGAACATGATGGCTATGAGAGTATTGGAAGAGCCTGCTTCCATTCTGAATGGAAACCTGAATTGTGTGACCATTGGCAAAAACCGACCACGAAGGGACTCGAACCCTCAATCTTCTGATTCGAAGTCAGACGCCTTATCCATTAGGCCACGCGGTCATGTGTCCTGCGGCGTTTATTTATATACTGTAGGTGGTATGCAAGGATGGAAAATATATTATTTATAGTTATTTAGGTTTACAAACCATTGTGGGGTTTTTTCAGCTCCTTTCAATTAAATCACTTTTTTTGGAATTTATATAATGAGAATGTCACCAGTACGATAAGCTATTGTTTTCTTTTTTGCATTTAAACCTCTTTCTTCATGAGATTAAAGCTCAGAGTATGCTTTATATAGCTCTGGATGTTTCCAGAAGTGGAGAGAAACTGTTTTGAAAGTAGTACAAACTGCTCCTTCCTGGATATTCCAATTTACACACACTCAAATGTTGTATACGTTTCATGAATCCTGACTTGCCCTATTCAAGTGCCTGAAAGCCTTTCACCACCTCTAGAAACAACAGTTACACCAATCCAATTCAAATCATTTTTTTCCAAAGGAATATCTTCTGCCGGGTCAAAAATGCATCTGACAAAGATAGGTGTTTAAAAATTGACTTTGTAGTTTCAGAACATCAACATGACTCTGAAGAGTACAGAAGTAAAATGGTACCATTTCAAAGTTCCTAATACCTCATAAACATCTGAGAGGAAGCATGTAATAAATATACTTATTTTTCTGGAAAATTAAGAGTGAACTTTGGTTTGCACCTCAGATGGGACTCGAACCCACAATTCCTGGCTTAGGAGGCCAGTGCCTTATCCATTAGGCCACTGAGGCACAGATAAATGCCAACAATCTAGAGGCATTATTTAAATGTATTCAATCGTCCAACACTGGTGTCTGCACACAGGATATTTCTCAGTTCTCTCCATAAGTAAACTTCCCATTTTCATCCTCTTCCATCCCCGACTTTAACACTCTGTTCTGTGATATAATGGAGACTCTGCATTTGTAGCAAGTGCAGAGAAATTGGAGGAGTACCATTTCGAATCAACACTTCTTCTTCCATGGATGCTTTTCTCATTAAACTGGGCTTTACAGTGGTATCAAGCCGTCCTTGTCTTCAGCAGGACACAGAAACAGGCACCAAGTCTACTAACCAAGTTCAACCACACTCTGCAACTTAATAGACCAGTGCTTTACAAATTAGCCAACTGTGTCATCAGCAAAGGCAGCCAATGTGCCAATCCTTTATAATTCTTCTGTTGTACTTTTCTTTCTCGTAGGCAAAATTAGCACTTTAACTGCACAAATCATACAGATTTTACACTTGAAGCACTCCATGAACACATACTTACACACCTTGCAGTTCATCTACACACACTTAAGCTAAAAACCCATTCTGTGAAGTCAAAAGTCTGCAAACCTAGTACATATTCAGTGCGTGTACATAGAAGCACTTTTTAATGCCACTTAAATGCACTAGATTTTAGACTGAAGATGCAATCTAAATGACTGTGCAGTATGTACTCCACTTTATTATTAATTAGGAATGAGAACATGATGGCTATGAGAGTATTGGAAGAGCCTGCTTCCATTCTGAATGGAAACCTGAATTGTGTGACCATTGGCAAAAACCGACCACGAAGGGACTCGAACCCTCAATCTTCTGATTCGAAGTCAGACGCCTTATCCATTAGGCCACGCGGTCATGTGTCCTGCGGCGTTTATTTATATACTGTAGGTGGTATGCAAGGATGGAAAATATATTATTTATAGTTATTTAGGTTTACAAACCATTGTGGGGTTTTTTCAGCTCCTTTCAATTAAATCACTTTTTTTGGAATTTATATAATGAGAATGTCACCAGTACGATAAGCTATTGTTTTCTTTTTTGCATTTAAACCTCTTTCTTCATGAGATTAAAGCTCAGAGTATGCTTTATATAGCTCTGGATGTTTCCAGAAGTGGAGAGAAACTGTTTTGAAAGTAGTACAAACTGCTCCTTCCTGGATATTCCAATTTACACACACTCAAATGTTGTATACGTTTCATGAATCCTGACTTGCCCTATTCAAGTGCCTGAAAGCCTTTCACCACCTCTAGAAACAACAGTTACACCAATCCAATTCAAATCATTTTTTTCCAAAGGAATATCTTCTGCCGGGTCAAAAATGCATCTGACAAAGATAGGTGTTTAAAAATTGACTTTGTAGTTTCAGAACATCAACATGACTCTGAAGAGTACAGAAGTAAAATGGTACCATTTCAAAGTTCCTAATACCTCATAAACATCTGAGAGGAAGCATGTAATAAATATACTTATTTTTCTGGAAAAGTAAGAGTGAACTTTAGTTTGCACCTCAGATGGGACTCAAACCCACAATCCCTGGCTTAAGAGGCCAGTGCCTTATCCATTAGGCCACTGAGGCACAGATAAATGCCAGCAATCTAGAGGCATTATTCAAATGTGTTCAATCGTCCAACACTGGTGTCTGCACACGGGATATTTCTCAGTTCTCTCCATAAGTAAACTTCCCATTTTCATCCTCTTCCATCCCCGACTTTAACACTCTGTTCTGTGCTATAATGGAGACTCTGCATTTGTAGCAAGTGCAGAGAAATTGGAGGAGTACCATTTTCGAATCAACACTTCTTCTTCCATGGATGCTTTTCTCATTAAACTGGGCTTTGACAGTGGTATCAAGCCGTCCTTGTCTTCAGCAGGACACAGAAACAGGCACCAAGTCTACTAACCAAGTTCAACCACACTCTGCAACTTAATAGACCAGTGCTTTACAAATTAGCCAACTGTGTCATCAGCAAAGGCAGCCAATGTGCCAATCCTTTATAATTCTTCTGTTGTACTTTTCTTTCTCGTAGGCAAAATTAGCACTTTAACTGCACAAATCATACAGATTTTACACTTGAAGCACTCCATGAACACATACTTACACACCTTGCAGTTCATCTACACACACTTAAGCTAAAAACCCATTCTGTGAAGTCAAAAGTCTGCAAACCTAGTACATATTCAGTGCGTGTACATAGAAGCACTTTTTAATGCCACTTAAATGCACTAGATTTTAGACTGAAGATGCAATCTAAATGACTGTGCAGTATGTACTCCACTTTATTATTAATTAGGAATGAGAACATGATGGCTATGAGAGTATTGGAAGAGCCTGCTTCCATTCTGAATGGAAACCTGAATTGTGTGACCATTGGCAAAAACCGACCACGAAGGGACTCGATCCCTCAATCTTCTGATTCGAAGTCAGACGCCTTATCCATTAGGCCACGCGGTCATGTATCCTGCTGCGTTTATTTATATACTGTAGGTGGTATGCAAGGATGGAAAATATATTATTTATAGTTATTTAGGTTTACAAACCATTGTGGGGTTTTTTCAGCTCCTTTCAATTAAATCACTTTTTTGGAATTTATATAATGAGAATGTCACCAGTACGATAAGCTATTGTTTTCTTTTTTGCATTTAAACCTCTTTCTTCATGAGATTAAAGCTCAGAGTATGCTGCATATAGCTCTGGATGTTTCCAGAAGTGGAGAGAAAATGTTTTGAAAGTAGTACAAACTGCTCCTTCCTGGATATTCCAATTTACACACACTCAAAGGTTGTATACGTTTCATGAATCCTGACTTGCCCTATTCAAGTGCCTGAAAGCCTTTCACCACCTCTAGAAACAACAGTTACACCAATCCAATTCAAATCATTTTTTCCAAAGGAATATCTTCTGCCGGGTCAAAAATGCATCTGACAAAGATAGGTGTTTAAAAATTGACTTTGTAGTTTCAGAACATCAACATGACTCTGAAGAGTACAGAAGTAAAATGGTACCATTTCAAAGTTCCTAATACCTCATAAACATCTGAGAGGAAGCATGTAATAAATATACTTATTTTTCTGGAAAAGTAAGAGTGAACTTTGGTTTGCACCTCAGATTGGACTCGAACCCACAATTCCTGGCTTAGGAGGCCAGTGCCTTATCCATTAGGCCACTGAGGCACAGATTAATGCCAACAATCTAGAGGCATTATTTAAATGTATTCAATCGTCCAACACTGGTGTCTGCACACAGGATATTTCTCAGTTCTCTCCATAAGTAAACTTCCCATTTTCATCCTCTTCCATCCCCGACTTTAACACTCTGTTCTGTGCTATAATGGAGACTCTGCATTTGTAGCAAGTGCAGAGAAATTGGAGGAGTACCATTTTCGAATCAACACTTCTTCTTCCATGGATGCTTTTCTCATTAAACTGGGCTTTGACAGTGGTATCAAGTCGTCCTTGTCTTCAGCAGGACACAGAAACAGGCACCAAGTCTACTAACCAAGTTCAACCACACTCTGCAACTTAATAGACCAGTGCTTTACAAATTAGCCAACTGTGTCATCAGCAAAGGCAGCCAATGTGCCAATCCTTTATAATTCTTCTGTTGTACGTTTCTTTCTCGTAGGCAAAATTAGCACTTTAACTGCACAAATCATACAGATTTTACACTTGAAGCACTCCATGAACACATACTTACACACCTTGCAGTTCATCTACACACACTTAAGCTAAAAACCCATTCTGTGAAGTCAAAAGTCTGCAAACCTAGTACATATTCAGTGCGTGTACATAGAAGCACTTTTTAATGCCACTTAAATGCACTAGATTTTAGACTGAAGATGCAATCTAAATGACTGTGCAGTATGTACTCCACTTTATTATTAATTAGGAATGAGAACATGATGACTATGAGAGTATTGGAAGAGCCTGCTTCCATTCTGAATGGAAACCTGAATTGTGTGACCATTGGCAAAAACCGACCACGAAGGGACTCGATCCCTCAATCTTCTGATTCGAAGTCAGACGCCTTATCCATTAGGCCACGCAGTCATGTGCCCTGCTGCGTTTATTTATATACTGTAGGTGGTATGCAAGGATGGAAAATATATTATTTATAGTTATTTAGGTTTACAAACCATTGTGGGGTTTTTTCAGCTCCTTTCAATTAAATCACTTTTTTTGGAATTTATATAATGAGAATGTCACCAGTACGATAAGCTATTGTTTTCTTTTTTGCATTTAAACCTCTTTCTTCATGAGATTAAAGCTCAGAGTATGCTTTATATAGCTCTGGATGTTTCCAGAAGTGGAGAGAAACTGTTTTGAAAGTAGTACAAACTGCTCCTTCCTGGATATTCCAATTTACACACACTCAAATGTTGTATACGTTTCATGAATCCTGACTTGCCCTATTCAAGTGCCTGAAAGCCTTTCACCACCTCTAGGAACAACAGTTACAGCAATCCAATTCAAATCATTTTTTCCAAAGGAATATCTTCTGCCGGGTCAAAAATGCATCTGACAAAGATAGGTGTTTAAAAATTGACTTTGTAGTTTCAGAACATCAACATGACTCTGAAGAGTACAGAAGTAAAATGGTACCATTTCAAAGTTCCTAATACCTCATAAACATCTGAGAGGAAGCATGTAATAAATATACTTATTTTTCTGGAAAAGTAAGAGTGAACTTTGGTTTGCACCTCAGATGGGACTCGAACCCAGAATCCCTGGCTTAGGAGGCCAGTGCCTTATCCATTAGGCCACTGAGGCACCGATAAATGCCAGCAATCTAGAGGCATTATTTAAATGTATTCAATCGTCCAACACTGGTGTCTGCACACAGGATATTTCTCAGTTCTCTCCATAAGTAAACTTCACATTTTCATCCTCTTCCATCCCCGACTTTAACACTCTGTTCTGTGCTATAATGGAGACTCTGCATTTGTAGCAAGTGCAGAGAAATTGGAGGAGTACCACTTTCGAATCAACACTTCTTCTTCCATGGATGCTTTTCTCATTAAACTGGGCTTTGACAGTGGTATCAAGCCGTCCTTGTCTTCAGCAGGACACAGAAACAGGCACCAAGTCTACTAACCAAGTTCAACCACACTCTGCAACTTAATAGACCAGTGCTTTACAAATTAGCCAACTGTGTCATCAGCAAAGGCAGCCAATGTGCCAATCCTTTATAATTCTTCTGTAGTACTTTTCTTTCTCGTAGTCAAAATTAGCACTTTAACTGCACAAATCATACAGATTTTACACTTGAAGCACTCCATGAACACATACTTACACACCTTGCAGTTCATCTACACACACTTAAGCTAAAAACCCATTCTGTGAAGTCAAAATTCTGCAAACCTTTTACGTATTCAGTGCGTGTACATAGAAGCACTTTTTAATGCCACTTAAATGCACTAGATTTTAGACTGAAGATGCAATCTAAATGACTGTGCAGTATGTACTCCACTTTATTATTAATTAGGAATGAGAACATGATGGCTATGAGAGTATTGGAAGAGCCTGCTTCCATTCTGAATGGAAACCTGAATTGTGTGACCATTGGCAAAAACCGACCACGAAGTGACTCGAACCCTCAATCTTCTGATTCGAAGTCAGACGCCTTATCCATTAGGCCACGCGGTCATGTGTCCTGCTGCGTTTATTTATATACTGTAGGTGGTATGCAAGGATGGAAAATAAATTATTTATAGTTATTTAGGTTTACAAACCATTGTGGGGTTTTTTCAGCTCCTTTCAATTAAATCACTTTTTTGGAATTTATATAATGAGAATGTCACCAGTACGATAAGCTATTGTTTTCTTTTTTGCATTTAAACCTCTTTCTTCATGAGATTAAAGCTCAGAGTATGCTTTATATAGCTCTGGATGTTTCCAGAAGTGGAGAGAAACTGTTTTGAAAGTAGTACAAACTGCTCCTTCCTGGATATTCCAATTTACACACACTCAAAGGTTGTATACGTTTCATGAATCCTGACTTGCCCTATTCAAGTGCCTGAAAGCCTTTCACCACCTCTAGAAACAACAGTTACACCAATCCAATTCAAATCATTTTTTCCAAAGGAATATTTTCTGCCGGGTCAAAAATGCATCTGACAAAGATAGGTGTTTAAAAATTGACTTTGTAGTTTCAGAACATCAACATGATTCTGAAGAGTACAGAAGTAAAATGGTACCATTTCAAAGTTCCTAATACCTCATAAACATCTGAGAGGAAGCATGTAATAAATATACTTATTTTTCTGGAAAAGTAAGAGTGAACTTTAGTTTGCACCTCAGATGGGTTTCGAACCCACAATCCCTTGCTCAGGAGGCCAGTGCCTTATCCATTAGTCCACTGAGGAACAGATAAATGCCAGCAATCTAGAGGCATTATTTAAATGTATTCAATCGTCCAACACTGGTGTCTGCACACAGGATATTTCTCAGTTCTCTCCATAAGTAAACTTCCCATTTTCATGCTCTTCCATCCCCGACTTTAACACTCTGTTCTGTGCTATAATGGAGACTCTGCATTTGTAGCAAGTGCAGAGAAATTGGAGGAGTACCATTTTCGAATCAACACTTCTTCTTCCATGGATGCTTTTCTCATTAAACTGGGCTTTGACAGTGGTATCAAGCCGTCCTTGTCTTCAGCAGGACACAGAAACAGGCACCAAGTCTACTAACCAAGTTCAACCACACTCTGCAACTTAATAGACCAGTGCTTTACAAATTAGCCAACTGTGTCATCAGCAAAGGCAGCCAATGTGCCAATCCTTTATAATTCTTCTGTTGTACTTTTCTTTCTCGTAGGCAAAATTAGCACTTTAACTGCACAAATCATACAGATTTTACACTTGAAGCACTCCATGAACACATACTTACACACCTTGCAGTTCATCTACACACACTTAAGCTAAAAACCCATTCTGTGAAGTCAAAAGTCTGCAAACCTAGTACATATTCAGTGCGTGTACATAGAAGCACTTTTTAATGCCACTTAAACGCACTAGATTTTAGACTGAAGATGCAATCTAAATGACTGTGCAGTATGTACTCCACTTTATTATTAATTAGTAATGAGAACATGATGGCTATGAGAGTATTTGAAGAGCCTGCTTCCATTCTGAATGGAAACCTGAATTGTGTGACCATTGGCAAAAACCGACCACGAAGGGACTCGAACCCTCAATCTTCTGATTCGAAGTCAGACGCCTTATCCATTAGGCCACGCGGTCATGTGTCCTGCTGCGTTTATTTATATACTGTAGGTGGTATGCAAGGATGGAAAATATATTATTTATAGTTATTTAGGTTTACAAACCATTGTGGGGTTTTTTCAGCTCCTTTCAATTAAATCACTTTTTTGGAATTTATATAATGAGAATGTCACCAGTACGATAAGCTATTGTTTTCTTTTTTGCATTTAAACCTCTTTCTTCATGAGATTAAAGCTCAGAGTATGCTGTATATAGCTCTGGATGTTTCCAGAAGTGGAGAGAAAATGTTTTGAAAGTAGTACAAACTGCTCCTTCCTGGATATTCCAATTTACACACACTCAAAGGTTGTATACGTTTCATGAATCCTGACTTGCCCTATTCAAGTGCCTGAAAGCCTTTCACCACCTCTAGAAACAACAGTTACACCAATCCAATTCAAATCATTTTTTCCAAAGGAATATCTTCTGCCGGGTCAAAAATGCATCTGACAAAGATAGGTGTTTAAAAATTGACTTTGTAGTTTCAGAACATCAACATGACTTTGAAGAGTACAGAAGTAAAATGGTACCATTTCAAAGTTCCTAATACCTCATAAACATCTGAGAGGAAGCATGTAATAAATATACTTATTTTTCTGGAAAAGTAAGAGTGAACTTTGGTTTGCACCTCAGATGGGACTCGAACCCACAATTCCTGGCTTAGGAGGCCAGTGCCTTATCCATTAGGCCACTAAGGCACAGATTAATGCCAACAATCTAGAGCAGGGGTGCCCAAACCTGTCCTGGCGGGCCGTATCCATGCCAGGTTTTTGGGATATCCCCATCTGGTGATCACGGTTCGATCCCCGGCGCCGGCGGCAGATCAGAGTGCCCAGGACGGGGTCCATGTGACCCGGGCAGTCCTATCCCCTGGGTGTACGTGGTTTTCCGACATGTCGGTCGTATTTGCTTTTACGTACCGGATCGGAATCGGCCCCCATAAAATCGTACGTAAAGTATATAGCAAATCAACCTGAAATCTGCTGGGTCAGAAAGGGCTCGATTCCGATCCGTGTCGGAAGGTTAGGAGTCCGTACGAATTTGTCGGGACGGCATGGCAGAGTGCCCGGGATGGGCTCCATGGCTCTTGGGCAGTCGTCCCCCGGGCGTCCGGGGCTCCATCCAGGCCGACGGCATGGCAGAGTGCCCGGGACGGGCTCCATGCGTCCCGGGCATTCATCCCCCGGGCGTCCGGGGCTCCATCCAGGCCGGCGGCAAGGCAGTGTGCCCGGGTCGGGCTCCATGCGTCCCGGGCATTCGTCCCCCGGGCGCCTGAAACTGCTGGGTCAGAGAGGGCTCGATTCCGATCCGTGTCGTAAGGTTAGGAGTCCGTACGAATTTGTCGGGACGGCATGGCAGAGTGCCCGGGACGGGCTCCATGCGTCCCGGGCATTCGTCCCCCGGGCGTCTGGGGCTACATCCAGGCTGACGGTATGGCAGAGTGCCCGGGTCGGGCTCCATGGTTTTCACGGTGGTCCTCCCCTGGGTGTCAGGGGGCTCCTGGCCGACGGCATGGAAAAGTACCCAGGACGGGCTCCATGCGTCCCGGGCATTTGTCCCCCGGGCGTCCGGGGCTCCATCCAGGCCGACGGCATGGCAGAGTGCCCGGGTCGGGCTCCATGGTTTCCAGGGTGGTCCTCCCCAGGGTGTCGGGGCGCTCCAGGCCGAAGGCATGGAAAAGTGCCCAGGACGGGCTCCATGCGTCCCGGGCATTTGTCCCCCCGGGCGTCCGGGGCTCCATCCAGGCCGACGGCATGGCAGAGTGCCCGGGTCGGGCTCCATGGCTTTCACGGTGGTCCTCCCCTGGGTGTCTGGGGGCTCCAGGCCGAAGGCATGGAAAAGTGCCCAGGACGGGCTCCATGCGTCCCGGGCACGGGCACGGGGACGTGGACAGGGTCGGGAGAGTCCAGGCGGCTTCACTTCCGTGTCCAGCCATCTGATCGCCCAGATTCCCTCGGCCATCTGGTCGCCCGGACCCCCTCGGGCATCTGGTCGCCCGCAACGCTTTCCTATGGGGCGACCAGATGGCCGAACTTCCCTGGAAGTCCCGATGAGGTGCCATTCGCCGCCCGGATCCCAGCGAGGGCTCCAGGAGGTTGGGTACATTCGCGCCTTGGGTCCCCTCTGTCACCTCGCGTGCACAGATTACAAGAAAAGGGGGTAATTTTCCTCCGGATTACTAGGGAGAAGGGTACGCCCGGACACCCCTCCGAGGCTGGTGGTTCTCTGCCATGGGGACCAGATGGGCTATGCCTGGGCAACACCTCCCTAGGCCACCCGGGGCTTCCTTCCTCCAGGCCAACTGCATGTCAAATTGCCCAGGACGGGCTCCATGGCTCCTGGGCAGTCGTCCCCCGGGCGTCCGGGGCTCCATCCAGGCTGACGGCGTTGCAAAGTACCCGGAAAGGACTCCACGGGTACCGGGCAGTCCTCCCCCGGGCGTCCGGGGCACCCATCTCCATGAGGCCAACGGCATTGGCAATTTACCCGGGAGGGGCTCCACGGGTCCCGGGCAGGCCTCCCCCGGGCGTCCGGGGCACCCACCTCCAGGCCGACGGCATGTAAAAGTGCCCAGGACGGGCTCCATGGGTCCCGGGCAGCCCACCCCCGGGCATCTGGGGCACCCATCTCCAGGAGGCCAACGGCGTTGCAAAGTACCCGGGAAGGGCTCCACGGGTACCGGGCAGTCCTCCCCCGGGCGTCCGGGGGCTCCCTTCTCCAGGCCGACGGCATGGTTCAATGCCCAGGACGGGACGTCAAGTGGCCAAGACGGGCTCCATGCGTCCCGGGCATTCGTCCCGGGACGGGGACGGGGTGGGGAAGAGTCCAGGCGGCTTCACCTCCATGCCCAGCCATCTGGTCGCCCGGATTCCCTCGGCCATCTGGTCGCCCGGATCCCCTCGGGCATCTGGTCGCCCGCAACGCTTTCCTATGGGGGGGACCAGATGGCCGAACTTCCCTGGAAGTCTTAATGAGGTGCCATTCGCCTCCCGGATCCCAGCGAGGGCTCCATGAGGTCGGGTTCTTTCACGCCTTGGGTCCCCTCTGTCACCTCGCGTGCACAGATTGCAAGAAAGGGGGGTAATTTGCCTCCGGATTACTATGGGGCAGGGTATGCCCGGACACCCCTCCAGGGTTGGTGGTTCTCTGCCATGGGGACCAGATGGGATATGCCTGGGCAACACCTCCCTAGGCCACCCGGAGCTTCCTTCCTCCAGGCCAACTGCATGTCAAATTGCCCAGGACGGGCTCCATGGCTCTTGGGCAGTCGTCCCCCGGGCGTCCGGTGCTCCATCCAGGCCGACGGCATGGCAGAGTGCCCGGGACAGGCTCCATGCGTCCCGGGCCTTCGCCCCCCCGGGCGTCCGGGGCTCCATCCAGGCTGACGGCATGGCAGAGTGCCCGGGACGGGCTCCACGGGCCCCGGGCGTCCGGGGCTCCCTTCCCCGGGCCAGCGGCATGTCAGAGTGCCCAGGACGGGCTCCACGGGCCCCGGTCATCCGGGGCACCCTTCCCCGGGCCAGCGGCATGTCAGAGTGCCCAGGACCAGTTCCACGGGTCCCGGGCAGTCCTCCCCCCGGGCGTCCGGGGCTCCCTTCCCCGGGCCAAAGCATTTCAGAGTGCCCAGGACGGGCTCCACGGGTTCCGGGCGTCCAGGTCTCCCTTCCCCGGGCCAACGGCTTGTCAGAGTGCCCAGGACGGGCTCCACGGGCCCCGGGCGTCCGGGGCACCCTTCCCCGGGCCAGCGGCATGTCAGAGTGCCCAGGACCAGTTCCACGGGTCCCGGGCAGTCCTCCCCCCCGGGTGTCCGGGGCTCCCTTCCCCGGGTCAAAGCATTTCAGAGTGCCCAGGACGGGCTCCACGGGTCCCGGACGTCCGGGGCTCCCTTCCCCGGGCCAACGGCATACAGGAGTGCCCAGGACGGGCTCCACGGGTCCCGGACGTCCGGGGCTCCCTTCCCCGGGCCAACGGCATACAGGAGTGCCCAGGACGGGCTCCACAGGTCCCGGTCGTCTGGGGCTCCCTTCCCCGGGCCAACGGCTTGTCAGAGTGCCAAGGACGGGCTCCACGGGTCCCGGTCGTCTGGGGTCCCTCCCCCGGGCCAACAGCAGGTCAGAGTGCCCAGGACGGGCTCCACGGGTCCCGGGCAGCCCACCCCCCCGGGCGTTCGGGGCACCCATCTCCAGGAGGCCAACGGCGTTGCAAAGTACCCGGGAAGGGCTCCACGGGTACCGGGCAGTCCTCCCCCGGGCGTCCGGGGCTCCCTTCTCCAGGCCAACGGCATGGTTCAATGCCCAGGACGGGCTCCATGTGTCCCAGACAGACCTCCCCCGGGCGTCCGGGGCACCCATCTCCAGGCCAACGGCATGGCTCAATGCCCAGGACGGGCTCCATGGGTCCGGGGAGGCGTCCCATGCGCCTCCGGGCTTGGGAGCCCCGGCTGGGTCCAGGGGCCCGGCCGGGCCCCGGGTCGGGTGCTCCGGCCCTGGGCCCTGTCTCCCAGCCTGCCGCACTGCCAAGGGCCCGGGAAGGGGTTCCGATGTGCCCGGGGAGCCTCCCCTTGCTTGGCTGGGTTCAGGAGCAGTGGCTAGGGCCCCTGAGGGCCCGGAGAGGGCGGCCTCCCCACCCCGGGCTCTGTCCTTGGTCCTGCTGCGTGGCAGGGTGCCCGGGACGGGGTCCGGAGGGACCGGGGAGGCGTCCCATGCACCTCCGGGCTTGGGAGCCCCGGCTGCGTCCAGGGGCCCGGCCGGGCCCCGGGTCGGGTGCTCCGGCCCTGGGCCCTGTCTCCCAGCCTGCCGCACTGCCAAGGGCCCGGGAAGGGGTTCCGATGTGCCCGGGGAGCCTCCCCTTGCTTGGCTGGGTTCAGGAGCAGTGGCTAGGGCCCCTGAGGGCCCGGGGAGGGCGGCCTCTCCACCCCGGGCTCTGTCCTTGGTCCTGCTGCGTGGCAGGGTGCCCGGGACGGGGTCCGGAGAGACCGGGGAGGCGTCCCATGCACCTCCGGGCTTGGGAGCCCCGGCTGCGTCCAGGGGCCCGGCCGGGCCCCGGGTCGGGTGCTCCGGCCCTGGGCCCTGTCTCCCAGCCTGCCGCACTGCCAAGGGCCCGGGAAGGGGTTCCGATGTGCCCGGGGAGCCTCCCCTTGCTTGGCTGGGTTCAGGAGCAGTGGCTAGGGCCCCTGAGGGCCCGGGGAGGGCGGCCTCCCCACCCCGGGCTCTGTCCTTGGTCCTGCTGCGTGGCAGGGTGCCCGGGACGGGGTCCGGAGGGACCGGGGAGGCGTCCCATGCGCCTCCGGGCTTGGGAGCCCCGGCTGGGTCCAGGGGCCCGGGCGGGCCCCGGGTCGGGTGCTCCGGCCCTGGGCCCTGTCTCCCAGCCTGCCGCACGGCCAAGGGCCCGGGAAGGGGTTCCGATGTGCCCGGGGAGCCTCCCCTTGCTTGGCTGGGTTCAGGAGCAGTGGCTAGGGCCCCTGAGGGCCCGGGGAGGGCGGCCTCCCCACCCCGGGCTCTGTCCTTGGTCCTGCTGCGTGGCAGGGTGCCCGGGACGGGGTCCGGAGGGACCGGGGAGGCGTCCCATGCGCCTCCGGGCTTGGGAGCCCCGGCTGGGTCCAGGGGCCCGGGCGGGCCCCGGGTCGGGTGCTCAGGCCCTGGGCCCTGTCTCCCAGCCTGCCGCACTGCCAAGGGCCCGGAAAGGGGTTCCGATGTGCCCGGGGAGCCTCCCCTTGCTTGTCTGTGTTCAGGAGCTCCATCCGGGGCCCCTGAGGGCCCCGGGGAGGGTGGCCTCCCCACCCCGGGCTCCGTCCTGGGTCCTGCCGCGGGGCAGGGTGCCCGGGACGGGGTCCGGCGGGCCCGGGGAGGCTTCCACTGTGCCTCCGGGCCTGGGAGCCCCGGCTGGGTCCAGGGGCCCGGTCGGGGCCCCGGGTCGGGCGCTCCGGCCCTGGGCCCGGTCCCCCGGGCTGCCGCTCCACCCAGGGCCCAGGACAGGGGTCCGTCGGTCCCTTGCAGGACTCCCCTGCTTGTCAAGGTGTAAGCGGGCCCCGGGTCGGAGGGCCCGCCTGCCCCTGGCAGCCTCCATGGCTGTGGCCCGGCTGGGGCCCCGGGCCTCCGGCCCGCCATGCCCCGGGCGCCCGCTCCCTCCTTCGTGGGGGCACGGGGCGACCGGATGGCGTCCCTTTCGTGCCCGGCCATCTGGTCGCCCGGATCCCCTCGGCCATCTGGTCTCCCGGATCCCCTCGGCCATCTGGTCTCCAGGATCCCCTCGGCCATCTGGTCTCCCGGATCGCCTCGGCCATCTGGTCGCCCGCAATGCTTTCCAATGGGGGCGACCAGATGGCCGAACTTCCCTGGAAGTCCCGATGAGGTGCCATTTGCCTCCCGGATCCCAGCGAGGGCTCCAGGAGGTCGGGTACTTTCGCGCCTTGGGTCCCCTCTGTCACCTCTAGTGCACGGATTACAAGAAAGGGGGGTAATTTTCCTCCGGATTACTAGGGAGAGGGTCAGTCAGACCTCCGTGTGGTCTGGCGATTCTGAATCAGGGGAAGGCAGGACCCGGGCCCTCCCGCCGGGGCCCCCAGGGGCCTGGGTACGCACCTGCTGCTTAGCCCCCTTGCCGATGGGCCTTTTCCTCCGAGTTTGCTCAGGCAGGTCCCCGCGAGGTCTGGCCATGCTGAGACGGGGCCAGGCAGCACCCGGGCCCGCCCGCCGGGGCCCCCAGGGGCCCGGGAATGCACCTGCCTCTCAGCCCTTTCCCGATGGTCCTTTTTCTCCGAGTTTTTTTCCACAGTCTGACCTCCGATAGGTCCGGCGGTTCCGAATCAGGGGAAGGCAGGACCCGGGCCCGCCCGCCGGGGCCCCCAGGGGCCCGGGTACGCACCTGCCGCTCAGCCCCCTTGCCGATGGGCCTTTTCC
>NC_136065.1:1650380558-1650398058 GCF_964261635.1 Lissotriton helveticus | reverse complement strand
CGTCATTTTGGTCCCGGCCATCTGGTCGCCCCTCTCGCCTCGGCCATCTGGTCGCCCTGGAAGTCATGATGAGGTGCCATTCGCCTCCCGGATCCCAGCGAGGGCTCCAGGAGGTCGGGTTCTTTCGCGCCTTGGGTCCCCTCTGTCACCTCGTGTGCACAGATTGCAAGAAAGTCAGGTAATTTCCCTCCGGATTACTAGGGACAGGGTACGCCCGGACACCCCTCCAAGGTTGGTGGTTCTCTGCTAGGGGGACCAGATGGGCTATGCCTGGGTAACACCTCCCTAGGCCACCCGGGGCTTCCTTCCTCCAGGCCAACGGCTTGTCAAATTGCCCAGGACGGGCTCCATGGCTCTTGGGCAGTCGTCCCCCGGGCGTCCGGGGCTCCATCCCTGCCGACGGCATGGAAAAGTGCCCGGGACGGGCTCCATACGTCCCGGGCAGTCCTCCCCCGGGCGTCCGGGGCACCCATCTCCAGGAGGCCAACAGCATGGCAAAGTACCCGGGACGGGCTCCATGGGTCCCGGGCAGTCCTCCCCCAGGCATCCGGGGCTTCCATCTCCAGGCCAACGGCAGGTGAAAGTGCCCAGGACGGGCTCCACGGGTCCCTGGCAGTCCTCCCCCACCGGGCGTCCGGGGCTCCCTTCCCCAGGCCAACGGCATGCCAGAGTGCCCAGGACGGGCTCCACGAGTCCCGGGCGTCCGGGGCTCCCTGCCCCGGGACACCGGCTTGTCAGAGTGCCCATGACGGGCTCCACGGGTCCCGGGTATCTGGGACTCCCTTCCCTGGGCCAACGGCATGCCGGAGTTCCCAGGACAGGCTCCACGGGTCCCGGGCGTCCGGGGCTCCCTTCCCCGGTCCGACGGCTTGTCAGAGTGCCCAGGACGGGCTCCACGGCTCCCGGGCGTCCGGGGTTCCCTTCCCCGGGTCAGCGGCATGTCAGAGTGCCCAGGACGAGTTCCACGGGTCCCGGGCAGTCCTCCCCCGGGCGTCCGGGGCTCCCTTCCCCGGGCCGTCGGCAGGTCAGAGTGCCCAGGACGGGCTCCATGGGTCCCGGGCAGTCCTCCCCCCGGGCGTCCGGGGCTCCCTTCCCCGGGCAGACGGCAGGTCAGAGTGCCCAGGACGGGCTCCACGGGTCCCGGGTAGTCCTCCCCCCGGGCGTCCGGTGCTCCCTTCTCCAGGCCGATGGCAGGTCAGAGTGACCAGGACGGGCTCCACGGGTCCCGGGCAGTCCTCTCCCGGGCGTACGTGGTTGTCCGACAGATTCGGGCAGATGTGCTTTTACGAACGGGATCGGAATCGGCCCAAATAATAATAATAATAATAATAATAATCCACATTTGTAAGGCGCACAATCACCCGTAAGGGTCTCTAGGCGCTAGGGGCCGTTGGGAAGATTAAGCAAGCTATTGCCCAGAGTCACATGGTGCTGGGCTAATCTGCCGCCGGTGCCGGGGATCGAACCGTGATCCCCAGATTCCGGAGTCAGCCGCCCTAGCCGCGGCGCCAGCTATTTCCCAGAGTCACGTGGTGCTGGGCTAATCTGCGGCCGGTGCCGGGGATCGAACCCTGATCTCTGGGATGCTCGAGGGTTACTACGCGCTCTACAAAAACCTTAAATAAAAAAATCTCCAGATTCCGGAGTCAGCCGCCCTAGCCGCGGCGCCAGCTATTTCCCAGAGTCACCTGGTGCTGGGCTAATCTGCCGCCGGTGCCGGGGATCGAACCGTGATCTCCAGATTCCGGAGTCAGCCTCCCTAGCCGCGGCGCCAGCTATTTCCCAGAGTCACGTGGTGCTGGGCTAATCTGCGGCCGGTGCCGGGGATCGAACCCTGATCTCTGGGATGCTCGAGGGTTACTACGCGCTCTACAAAAACCTTAAATAAAAAAATCTCCAGATTCCGGAGTCAGCCTCCCTAGCCGCGGCGCCAGCTATTTCCCAGAGTCACCTGGTGCTGGGCTAATCTGCCGCCGGTGCCGGGGATCGAACCGTGATCCCCAGATGGGGATATCCCAAAAATCTGGCATGGATACGGCCCGCCAGGACTGGTTTGGGCACCCCAGCTTCTGAGAGGAAGCATGTAATAAATATATTTATTTTTCTGGAAAAGTAAGAGTGGACATTGGTTTGCACCCCAGATAGGACTCGAACCCACAATCACTGGATTAGGAGGCCAGTGCCTTATCCATTTGGCCACTGAGGCACAGATAAATACCAGCTATCTAGAGGCATTATTTAAATGTATTCAATCGTCCAACACTGGTGTCTGCACACAGGACATTTCTCAGTTCTCTCCTTAAGTAAACTTCCCATTTTCATCCTCTTCCATCCCCGACTTTAACACTCTGTTCTGTGCTATAATGGAGACTCAGTATTTCTAGCAAGTGGAGAGAAATTGGAGGAGAACTATTTTCGAATCAACACTTCTTCTTCCATGGATGCTTTTCTCAATAAACTGGGCTTTGACAGTGGTATCAAGCCGTCCTTGTCTTCAGCAGGACACAGAAACAGGCACCAAGTCTACTAACCAAGTTCAACCACACTCTGCAACTTAATAGACCAGTGCTTTACAAATAAGCCATCTGTGTCATCAGCAAAGGCAGCCAATGTGCCAATCTTTTATAATTCTTCTGTAGTACTTTTCTTTCTCGTAGGCAAAATGAGCATTTTAACTGCACAAATCATACAGATTTTACACTTGAAGCACTACATGAACACATACTTACACACCTTGCAGTTCATCTACACACACTTAAGCTAAAACCCATTCTGTCAAGTCAGAATTCTGCAAACCTAGTACATATTCAGTGCATGTACATAGAAGCACTTTTTAATGCCACTTAAATGCACTAGATTTTAGACTGAAGATGCAATCTAAATGACTGTGCAGTATGTACTCCACTTTATTATTAATTAGGAATGAGAACATGATGGCTATAAGAGTATTGGAAGAGCCTGCTTCCATTCTGAATGGAAACCTGAATTGTGTGGCCATTGTCAAAAACCGACCATGAAGGGACTCGAACCCTCAATCTTCTGATCCGAAGTCAGACGCCTTATCCATTAGGCCACGTGGTCATGTGTCCTGTGTGTTTATTTTTATACTGTAGGTGGTATGCAAGGATGGAAAATATATTATTTATAGTTATTTAGGTTTACATCCCATTGTGTTGTTTTTCAGCTCCTTTCAATTAAAGCACTTTTTTGGAATCTATATAATGAGAATGTCACCAGTACGATAATCTTTTGTTTTCTTTTTTGCATTTAAATCTCTTTCTTCATGAGATTAAATCTCAGTAAATGCTTTACTTAGCTCTGGATGTTTCCAGAAGTGGAGAGAAACTGTTTTGAAAGTTGTACAAACTGCTCCTTCCTGGATATTCCAATTTACACACACTCAAAGGTTGTATACATTTCATGAATCCTGACTTGCCCTATTCAAGTAGCTGAAAGCCTTTCACCACCTCTAGAAACAACAGTTACACCAATCCAATTCAAATCATTTTTCCAAAGGAATATCTTCTGCCGGGTCAAAAATGCATCTGACAAAGATAGGTGTTTAAAAATCTACTTTGTAGTTTCAGAACATCAACATGACTCTGAAGAGTACAGAAGTAAAATGGTACCATTTCAAAGTTCCTAATACCTCATAAGCTTCTGAGAGGAAGCATGTAATAAATATATTTATTTTTCTGGAAAAGGAAGAGTGGACATTGGTTTGCACCTCAGATGGGATACGCACAATCCCTGGCTTAGGAGGCCAGTGCCTTATCCATTGGGCCACTGAGGCACAGATAAATGCCAGTAATCTAGAGGTATTATTTAAATGTATTCAATCGTCCAACACTGGTGTCTGAACACAGGACATTTCTTAGTTCTCTCCATAAGTAAACTTCCAATTTTCATCCTCTTCTATCCCCGACTTTAACACTCTGTTCTGTGCTATAATGGAGACTCTGTATTTCTAGCAAGTCAAGAGATATTGGAGGAGAACCATTTTCGAATCAACATTTCTTCTTCCATGGATGCTTTTCTCAATAAACTGGGCTTTGGCAGTGGTATCAAGCCGTCCTCGTCTTCAGCAGGACACAGAAACAGGCACCAAGTCTACTAACCAAGTTCAACCACACTCTGCAACTTAATAGACCAGTGCTTTACAAATAAGCCATCTGTGTCATCAGCAAAGGCAGCCAATGTGCCAATCCTTTATAATTCTTCTGTAGTACTTTTCTTTCTCGTAGGCAAAATGAGCATTTTAACTGCACAAATCATACAGATTTTACACTTGAAGCACTACATAAACACATACTTACACACCTTGCAGTTCATCTACACACACTTAAGCTAAAACCCATTCTGTCAAGTCAGAATTCTGCAAACCTAGTACATATTCAGTGCATGTACATAGAAGCACTTTTTAATGCCACTTAAATGCACTAGATTTTAGACTGAAGATGCAATCTAAATGACTGTGCAGTATGTACTCCACTTTATTATTAATTAGGAATAAGAACATGATGGCTATAAGAGTATTGGAAGAGCCTGCTTCCATTATGAATGGAAACCTGAATTGTGTGGCCATTGTCAAAAAGCGACTCGAACCCTCAATCTTCTGATCCGAAGTCAGAAGCCTTATCCATTAGGCCATGCGGTCATGTGTCCTGCTGTGTTTATTTTTATACTGTAGGTGGTATGCAAGGATGGAAAATATATTATTTATAGTTGTTTAGGTTTACATCCCATTGTGTTTTTTCAGCTCCTTTCAATTAAAGCACTTTTTTGGAATCTATATAATGAGAATGTCACCAGTACGATAATCTTTTGTTTTCTTTTTTGCATTTAAACCTCTTTCTTTATGAGATTAAAGCTCAGTAAATGCTTTACATAGCTCGGGATGTTTCCAGAAGTGGAGAGAAACTGTTTTGAAAGTAGTACAAACTGCTCCTTCCTGGATATTCCAATTTACACACACTCAAAGGTTGTATACGTTTCATGAATCCTGACTTACCCTATTTAAGTAGCTGAAAGCCTTTCACCACCTCTAGAAACAACAGTTACACCAATCCAATTCAAATGATTTTTTCCAAAGGAATATCTTCTGCCGTGTCAAAAATGCATCTGACAAAGATAGGTGTTTCAAAGATCGACTTTGTAGTTTCAGAACATCAACATGACTCTGAAGAGTACAGAAGTAAAATGGTACCATTTCAAAGTTCCTAATACCTTATAAGCTTCTGAGAGGAAGCATGTAATAAGTATATTTATTTTTCTGGAAAAGTAAGAGTGGACATAGGTTTGCACCTCAGATGGGACTCGAACCCACAATCCCTGGCTTTGGAGGCCAGTGCCTTATCCATTAGGCCACTGAGGCACAGATAGATGACAGCAATCTAGAGGCATTATGTAAATGTATTCAATCGTCCAACACTGGTGTCTGCACACAGGACATTTCTCAGATCTCTCCATATGTAAACTTCCCATTTTCATCCTCTTCCATCCCCGACTTTAACACTCTGTTCTGTGCTATAATGGAGACTCTGTATTTCTAGCAAGTGGAGAGAAATTGGAGGAGAACCATTTTCGAATCAACACTTCTTCTTCCATGAATGCTTTTCTCAATAAACTGGGCTTTGACAGTGATATCAAGCCGTCCTTGTCTTCAGCAGGACACAGAAACAGGCACCAAGTCTACTAACCAAGTTCAACCACACTCTGCAACTTAATAGACCAGTGTTTTACAAATAAGCCATCTGTGTCATCAGCAAAGGCAGCCAATGTGCCAATCCTTATAATTCTTCTGTAGTACTTTTCATTCTCGTAGGCAAAATGAGCATTTTAACTGCACAAATCATACAGATTTTACACTTGAAGCACTACATGAACACATACTTACACACCTTGCAGTTCATCTACACACACTTAAGCTAAAACCCATTCTGTCAAGTCAGAATTCTGCAAACCTAGTACATATTCAGTGCATGTACATAGAAGCACTTTTTAATGCCACTTAAATGCACTAGATTTTAGACTGAAGATGCAATCTAAATGACTGTGCAGTATGTACTCCACTTTATTATTAATTAGGAATGAGAACATGGTGGCTATAAGACTATTGGAAGAGCTTGCTTCCATTCTGAATGGAAACCTGAATTGTGTGGCCATTGTCAAAAACCGACCACGAAGGGACTCGAACCCTCAATCTTCTGATCCGAAGTCAGACGCCTTATCCATTAGGCCACGCGGTCATGTGTCCTGCGTGTTTATTTTTATACTGTAGGTGGTATGCAAGGATGGAAAATATATTATTTATAGTTATTTAGGTTTACATCCCATTGTGTTATTTTTCAGCTCCTTTCAATTAAAGCACTTTTTTGGAATCTATATAATGAGAATGTCACCAGTACGATAATCTTTATTTTCTTTTTTGCATTTAAACCTCTTTCTTCATGAGATTAAAGCTCAGTAAATGCTTTACATAGCTCTGGATGTTTCCAGAAGTGGAGAGAAACTGTTTTGAAAGTTGTACAAACTGCTCTTTCCTGGATATTCCAATTTACACACACTCAAAGGTTGTATACATTTCATGAATCCTGACTTGCCCTATTCAAGTAGCTGAAAGCCTTTCACCACCTCTAGAAACAACAGTTACACCAATTCAATTCAAATCACTTTTTTCCAAAGGAATATCTTCTGCCGGGTCAAAAATGCATCTGACAAAGATAGGTGTTTAAAAATCTACTTTGTAGTTTCAGAACATCAACATGACTCTGAAGAGTACAGAAGTAAAATGGTACCATTTCAAAGTTCCTAATACCTCATAAGCTTCTGAGAGGAAGCATGTAATAAATATATTTATTTTTCTGGAAAAGGAAGAGTGGACATTGGTTTGCACCTCAGATGGGACTCGAACCCACAATCCCTGGCTAAGGAGGCCAGTGCCTTATCCATTAGGCCACTGAGGCACAGATATATGCCAGTAATCTAGAGGCATTATTTAAATGTATTCAATCGTCCAACACTGGTGTCTGCACACAGGACATTTCTCAGTTCTCTCCATAAGTAAACTTCCAATTTTCATCCTCTTCCATCCCCGACTTTAACACTCTGTTCTGTGCTATAATGGAGACTCTGTATTTCTAGCAAGTGGAGAGATATTGGAGGAGAACCATTTTCGAATCAACACTTCTCCTTCCATGGATGCTTTTCTCAATAAACTGGGCTTTGACAGTGGTATCAAGCCGTCCTTGTCTTCAGCAGGACACAGAAACAGGCACCAAGTCTACTAACCAAGTTCAACCACACTCTGCAACTTAATAGACCAGTGCTTTACAAATAAGCCATCTGTGTCATCAGCAAAGGCAGCCAATGTGCCAATCCTTTATAATTGTTCTGTAGTACTTTTCTTTCTCGTAGGCAAAATGAGCATTTTAACTGCACAAATCATACAGATTTTACACTTGAAGCACTACATGAACACATACTTACACACCTTGCAGTTCATCTACACACACTTAAGCTAAAATCCATTCTCTCAAGTCAGAATTCTGCAAACCTAGTGCATATTCAGTGCATGTACATAGAAGCACTTTTTAATGCCACTTAAATGCACTAGATTTTAGACTGAAGATGCAATCTAAATGACTGTGCAGTATGTACTCCACTTTATTATTAATTAGGAATGAGAACATGATGGCTATAAGAGTATTGGAAGAGCTTGCTTCCATTCTGAATGGAAACCTGAATTGTGTGGCCATTGTCAAAAAGCGACTTGAACCCTCAATCTTCTGATCCGAAGTCAGATGCCTTATCCATTAGGCCATGCGGTCATGTGTCCTGCTGTGTTTATTTTTATACTGTAGGTGGTATGCAAGGATGGAAAATATATTATTTATAGTTTTTTAGGTTTACATCCCATTGTGTTTTTTTCAGTTCCTTTCAATTAAAGCACTTTTTTGGAATCTATATAATGAGAATGTCACCAGTACGATAATCTTTTGTTTTCTTTTTTGCATTTAAACCTCTTTCTTCATGAGATTAAAGCTCAGTGTATGCTTTATATAGCTCTGGATGTTTCCAGAAGTGGAGAGAAACTGTTTTGAAAGTAGTACAAACTGCTCCTTCCTGGATATTCCAATTTACACACACTCAAAGGTTGTATACATTTCATGAATCCTGACTTACCCTATTTAAGTAGCTGAAAGCCTTTCACCACCTCTAGAAACAACAGTTACACCAATCCAATTCAAATGATTTTTTCCAAAGGAATATCTTCTGCCGGGTCAAAAATGCATCTGACAAAGAGAGGTGTTTCAAAAATCGACTTTGTAGTTTCAGAACATCAACATGACTCTGAAGAGTACAGAAGTAAAATGGTACCATTTCAAAGTTCCTAATACCTTATAAGCTTCTGAGAGGAAGCATGTAATAAATATATTTATTTTTCTGGAAAAGTAAGAGTGGACATAGGTTTGCACCTCAGATGAGACTCAAACCCACAATCCCTGACTTAGGAGGCCAGTGCCTTATCCATTAGGCCACTGAGGTACAGATAAATGCCAGTAATCGAGAGGCATTATTTAAATGTATTCAATCGTCCAACACTGGTGTCTGCACACAGGACATTTCTCAGTTCTCTCCATAAGTAAACTTCCAATTTTCATCCTCTTCCATCCCCGACTTTAATACTCTGTTCTGTGCTATAATGGAGACTCTGTATTTCTAGCAAGTGGAGAGATATTGGAGGAGAACCATTTTCGAATCAACACTTCTTCTTCCATGGATGCTTTTCTCAATAAACTGGGCTTTGACAGTGGTATCAAGACGTCCTTGACTTCAGCAGGACACAGAAACAGGCACCAAGTCTACTAACCAAGTTCAACCACACTCTGCAACTTAATAGACCAGTGCTTTACAAATAAGCCATCTGTGTCATCAGCAAAGGCAGCCAATGTGCCAATCCTTTATAATTCTTCTGTAGTACTTTTCTTTCTCGTAGGCAAAATGAGCACTTTAACTGCACAAATCATACAGATTTTACACTTGAAGCACTACATGAACACATACTTACACACCTTGCAGTTCATCTACACACACTTAAGCTAAAACCCATTCTGTCAAGTCAGAATTCTGCAAACCTAGTACATATTCAGTGCATGTACATAGAAGCACTTTTTAATGCCACTTAAATGCACTAGATTTTAGACTGAAGATGCAATCTAAATGACTGTGCAGTATGTACTCCACTTTATTATTAATTAGGAATGAGAACATGATGGCTATAAGACAGGGGTGCCCAAACCTGTCCTGGCGGGCCGTATCCATGCCAGATTTTTGGGATATCCCCATCTGGTGATCACGGTTCGATCCCCGGCGCCGGCGGCAGATCAGAGTGCCCAGGACGGGGTCCATGTGACCCGGGCAGTCCTATCCCCTGGGTGTACGTGGTTGTCCGACATGTCGGTCGGATGTGCTTTTACGTACCGGATCGGAATCGGCCCCCATAAAATCGTACGTAAAGTATATAGCAAATCAACCTGAAATCTGCTGGGTCAGAAAGGGCTCGATTCCGATCCGTGTCGGAAGGTTAGGAGTCCGTACGAATTTGTCGGGACGGCATGGCAGAGTGCCCGGGATGGGCTCCATGGCTCTTGGGCAGTCGTCCCCCGGGCGTCCGGGGCTCCATCCAGGCTGACGGCATGGCAGAGTGCCCGGGACGGGCTCCATGCGTCCCGGGCATTCGTCCCCCGGGCGTCCGGGGCTCCATCCAGGCCGGCGGCATGGCAGAGTGCCCGGGTCGGGCTTCATGCGTCCCGGGCATTCGTCCCCCGGGCGCCTGAAACTGCTGGGTCAGAAAGGGCTCGATTCCGATCCGTGTCAGAAGGTTAGGAGTCCGTACGAATTTGTCGGGACGGCATGGCAGAGTGCCCGGGATGGGCTCCATGGCCCTTGGGCAGTCGTCCCCCGGGCGTCCGGGGCTCCATCCAGGCTGACGGCATGGCAGAGTGCCCGGGACGGGCTCCATGCGTCCCGGGCATTCGTCCCCTGGGTGTCCGGGGCTCCATCCAGGCCGGCGGCATGGCAGAGTGCCCGGGTCGGGCTCCATGCGTTCCGGGCATTCGTCCCCCGGGCGCCTGAAACTGCTGGGTCAGAAAGGGCTCGATTCCGATCCGTGTCGGAAGGTTAGGAGTCCGTACGAATTTGTCGGGACGGCATGGCACAGTGCCCGGGATGGGCTCCATGGCTCTTGGGCAGTCGTCCCCCGGGCGTCCGGGGCTCCATCCAGGCTGACGGCATGGCAGAGTGCCCGGGACGGGCTCCATGCGTCCCGGGCATTCGTCCCCCGGGCGCCCGGGGCTACATCCAGGCTGACGGTATGGCATAGTGCCCGGGTCGGGCTCCATGGTTTTCACGGTGGTCCTCCCCTGGGTGTCAGGGGGCTCCTGGCCGACTGCATGGAAAAGTGCCCAGGACGGGCTCCATGCATCCCGGGCATTCGTCCCCCGGGCGTCTGGGGCTCCATCCAGGCCGACGGCATGGCAGAGTGCCCGGGTCGGGCTCCATGGTTTCCAGGGTGGTCCTCCCCAGGGTGTTGGGGCGCTCCAGGCCGACGGCATGAAAAAGTGCCCAGGACGGGCTCCATGCGTCCTGGGCATTCGTCCCGGGACGGGGACGGGGTGGGGAAGAGTCCAGGCGGCTTCACCTCCATGCCCGGCCATCTGATCACCCAGATTTCCTCGGCCATCTGGTCGCCCGCAACGCTTTCCTATGGGGGGGGACCAGATGGCCGAACTTCCCTGGAAGTCCCGATGAGGTGCCATTCACCTCCCGGATCCCAGCGAGGGCTCCATGAGGTCGGGTTCTTTCACGCCTTGGGTCCCCTCTGTCACCTCACGTGCACAGATTGCAAGAAAGGGGGGTAATTTCCCTCCGGATTACTAGGGGCAGGGTACGCCTGGACACCCCTCCAGGGCTGGTGGTTCTCTGCCATGGGGACCAGATAGGCTATGCCTGGGCAACACCTCCCTAGGCCACCCGGGGCTTCCTTCCTCCAGGCCAACTGCATGTCAAATTGCCCAGGACGGGCTCCATGGCTCTTGGGCAGTCGTCCCCCGGGCGTCCGGGGCTCCATCCAGGCTGACAGCATGGCAGAGTGCCCGGGTCGGGCTCCATGGTTTTCAGGGTGGTCCTCCCCTGGGTGTCGGGGCGCTCCAGGCCAATGGCATGGAAAAGTGCCCAGGACGGCCTCCATGCGTCCCGGGCATTCGTCCCCCGGGCGTCCGGGGCTCCATCCAGGCTGACGGCATGGGAGAGTGCCCGAGTCGGGCTCCATGGTTTTCAGGGTGGTCCTCCCCTGGGTGTCGGGGCGCTCCAGGCCAATGGCATGGAAAAGTGCCCAGGACGGGCTCCATGCGTCCCGGGCATTCGTCCCGGGACGGGGACGGGGACAGGGTCGGGAGAGTCCAGGCGGCTTCTCTTCCATGTCCAGCCATCTGATCGCCCAGATTCCCTCGGCCATCTGGTCGCCCGCATCCCCTCGGGCATCTGGTCGCCCGCAACGCTTTCCTATGGGGCGACCAGATGGCCGAACTTTCCTGGAAGTCCCGATGAGGTGCCATTCGGGCTCCATGGCTCCTGGGCAGTCGTCCCCCGGGCGTCCGGGGCTCCATCCAGGCTGACGGCATGGAAAAGTGCCCAGGACAGGCTCCATGCGTCCCGGGCATTCATCCCCCGGGCGTCCGGGGCTCCATCTAGGCTGACGGTATGGAAGAGTGCCCAGGTCGGGCTCCATGGTTTTCACGGTGGTCCTCCCCTGGGTGTCTGGGGGCTCCAGGCCAAATGCATGGAAAAGTGCCCAGGACGGGCTCCATGCGTCCAGGGCATTCGTCCCCAGGGCGTCCGGGGCTCCATCTAGGCTGACGGTATGGCAGAGTGCCCAGGTCGGGCTCCATGGTTTTCACGGTGGTCCTCCCCTGGGTGTCTGGGGGGCTCCAGGCCGAAGGCACGGAAAAGTGCCCAGGACGGGCTCCATGCGTCCCGGGCATTTGTCCCCCGGGCGTCCGGGGCTCCATCCAGGCTGACGGCATGACAGAGTGCCCGGGTCGGGCTCCATGGGTCCCGGGCAGCCCTCCCCCGGGCGTCCGGGGCTCCCACCGCCAGGCCGACGGCATGTCAAAGTGCCCAGGACGGGCTCCATGAGTCCGGGACAGTCCTCCCCCGGGCGTCCGGGACACCCATCTCCAGGAGGCCAACGGCATTGGCAAAGTACCCAGGACGGGCTCCATGGGTCCCGGGCAGACCTCCCTCGGGCGTCCTGGGCACCCATCTCCATGAGGCCAACGGCATTGGCAAAGTACCCAGGACGGGCTCCATGGGTCCCGGGCAGACCTCCCCCCGGGCGTCCGGGGCTCCATCCTCCAGGCCGACGGAATGTCAAAGTACCCAGGACGGGCTCCATGGGTCTCGGGCAGCTTCCCCCGGGCGTCCGGGGCACCCACCTCCAGGCCGACGGCATGTCAAAGTACCCAGGACGGGCTCCACGGGTCCCGGGCATTCCTCCCCCAGGTCGTCCGGGCCCTAGAGCTCCGGTGGGCCAACCTGCGCCTGAGGCCCAGCCAGGGTCCAAGAGCCCTGCCTTGCGTGGGCAGGCAGTCAGGAACCCTACCGCGAAGGCTTGGGATGGATGGGGAGCTGGGAGTCCTTTCGATCCCGGCCCTCTGGTCGCCCGCGATGCTTTCCAATGGGGCGACCAGATGGCCAGGCTTCCCTGGAAGTCCCGATGAGGTGCCATTCGGCTCCCGGATCCCAGCTAGGGCTCCATGAGGTCGGGTTCTTTTACGCCTGTTTTACGCCTTGGGTCCCCTCTGTCACCTCGCGTGCACGTATTGCAAGAAAGGGGGGTAATTTCCCTCTGGATTACTAGGGGCAGGGTACGCCCGGACACCTCTCCAGGGCTGGTGGTTCTCTGCCCGGGGGACCAGATGAGATATGCCTGGGCAACACCTCCCCCGGGCGTCTGGGGGCTCCATTCTCCGGGCCAACGGCATGGCTCAATGCCCAGGACGGGCTCCACGTGTCCCGGACAGACCTCCCCTGGGCGTCCGGGGCACCCATCTCCAGGAGGCCAACGGGATGGCAAAGTACCCGGGAAGGGCTCCACTGGTCCCGGGCAGCCTTCCCCCGGGCGTCCAGGGCTCCCACCTCCAGGCCGACGGCATGTCACACTGCCCAGGACGGGCTCCATGGGCCCCGGACAGACCTCCCCCGGGCGTCCGGGGCACCCATCTCCAGGAGGCCAACGGGATGGCAGAGTAACCGGGAAGGGCTCCATGGGTCCCGGGCAGCCCTCCCCCGGGCGTCCGGGGCTCCCACCTCCAGGACGACGGCATGTCAAAGTGCCCAGGGCGGGCTCCACGGGCCCCGGGCAGCCCTTCCGCCGGGCGTTCGGGGCACACATCTCCAGGAGGCCAACGGCGTTGCAAAGTACCCGGAAAGGGCTCCACGGGTACCGGGCAGTCCTCCCCCGGGCGTCCGGGGCACCCATCTCCATGAGGCCAACGGCATTGGCAAAGTACCAGGGAAGGGCTCCACGGGTCCCGACCAGGCTTCCCACGGGCGTCCCGGGCACCCTCCTCCAGACCGACGGCATGTCAAAGTGTCCAGGTTGGGCTCCATGGGTCCCGGGCAGCCCGCTCCCGGGCGTCCGGGGCTCCCACCTCCAGGCCGACGGCATGTCAAAGAGCCCAGGACGGGATCCACGGGTACCGGGCAGTCCTCCCCCGGGCGTCCGGGGCTCCCATCTCCAGGCCAACGGCATGGCTCAATGCCCAGGACGGGCTCCATGGGTCCCGCGCAGGCCTCCCCCAGGCGTCCGGGGCAACCATCTCCATGAGGCCAACGGCATTGGCAAAGTACCCGGGAAGGGCTCCACGGGTCCCGGGCAGGCCTCCCCCGGGCGTTCAGGGCACCCACCTCCAGGCCGACGGCATGTAAAAGTGCCCAGGACGGGCTCCATGGGTCCCGGGCAGCCCGCCCCCGGGCATCTGGGGCACCCATCTCCAGGAGGCCAACGGAGTTGCAAAGTACCCGGGAAGGGCTCCACGGGTACCGGGCAGTCCTCCCCCGGGCATCCGGGGGCTCCCTTCTCCAGGCCGACGGCATGGTTCAATGCCCAGGACGGGACGTCAAGTGGCCAGGACGGGCTCCATGCGTCCCGGGCATTCGTCCCGGGACGGGGACGGGGTGGGGAAGAGTCCAGGCGGCTTCACCTCCATGCCCGGCCATCTGGTCGCCCGGATTCCCTCGGCCATCTGGTCGCCCGGATCCCCTTGGGCATCTGGTCGCCCGCAACGCTTTCCTATGGGGGGGACCAGATGGCCGAACTTCCCTGGAAGTCTTAATGAGGTGCCATTCGCCTCCCGGATCCCAGCGAGGGCTCCATGAGGTCGGGTTCTTTCACGCCTTGGGTCCCCTCTGTCACCTCGCGTGCACAGATTGCAAGAAAGGGGGGTAATTTGCCTCCGGATTACTATGGGGCAGGGTATGCCCGGACACCCCTCCAGGGTTGGTGGTTCTCTGCCATGGGGACCAGATGGGATATGCCTGGGCAACACCTCCCTAGGCCACCCGGAGCTTCCTTCCTCCAGGCCAACTGCATGTCAAATTGCCCAGGACGGGCTCCATGGCTCTTGGGCAGTCGTCCCCCGGGCGTCCGGTGCTCCATCCAGGCCGACGGCATGGCAGAGTGCCCGGGACAGGCTCCATGCGTCCCGGGCCTTCGTCCCCCCGGGCGTCCGGGGCTCCATCCAGGCTGACGGCATGGCAGAGTGCCCGGGTCGGGCTCCATGGTTTCCACTGTGGTCCTCCCCTGGGTGTCGGGGTGCTCCAGGCCGACGGCATGGCAGAGTGCCCGGGACGGGCTCCGTGCGTCCCGGGCCTTCGTCCCCCGGGCGTCCGGGGCTCCATCCGGGCTGACGGCATGGCAGAGTGCCCAGGACGGGCTCCATGCGTCCCGGGCATTCGTCCCCCGGGCGTCCGGGGCTCCATCCGGGCTGACGGCATGTCAGAGTGCCCAGGACGGGCTCCACGGGTCCCCAGCGTCCGGGGCTCCTTTTCCCCGGGCCAACGGCTTGTCAGAGTGCCCAGGACGGGCTCCACGGGCCCCGGGCGTCCGGGGCTCCCTTCCCCGGGCCAGCGGCATGTCAGAGTGCCCAGGACGGGCTCCACGGGTCCCGGTCATCCGGGGCACCCTTCCCCGGGCCAGCGGCATGTCAGAGTGCCCAGGACCAGTTCCACGGGTCCCGGGCAGTCCTCCCCCGGGGCTCCCTTCCCCGGGCCAAAGCATTTCAGAGTGCCCAGGACGGGCTCCACGGGTCCCGGGCGTCCAGGGCTCCCTTCCCCGGGCCAACGGCTTGTCAGAGTGCCCAGGACGGGCTCCACAGGTCCCGGGCGTCCGGGGCACCCTTCCCCGGGCCAGCGGCTTGTCAGAGTGCCAAGGACGGGCTCCACTGGTCCCGGTCGTCTTGGGCTCCCTTCCCCGGGCCAACAGCTTGTCAGAGTGCCCAGGACGGGCTCCACGGGTCCCGGGCAGTCCTCCCCCGGGCCAACAGCAGGTCAGAGTGCCCAGGACGGGCTCCACGGGTCCCGGGCAGCCCGCCCCCCGGGCGTTCGGGGCACCCATCTCCAGGAGGCCAACGGCGTTGCAAAGTACCCGGGAAGGGCTCCACGGGTACCGGGCAGTCCTCCCCCGGGCGTCCGGGGGCTCCCTTCTCCAGGCCAACGGCATGGTTCAATGCCCAGGACGGGCTGCATGTGTCCCGGACAGACCTCCCCCGGGCGTCCGGGGCACCCATCTCCAGGCCAACGGCATGGCTCAATGCCCAGGACAGGCTCCATGGGTCCGGGGAGGCGTCCCATGCGCCTCCGGGCTTGGGAGCCCCGGCTGGGTCCAGGGGCCCAGCCGGGCCCGGGTCGGGTGCTCCGGCCCTGGTCCCTGTCTCCCAGCCTACCGCACTGCCAAGGGCCTAGGAAGGGGTTCCGTTGTGCCCGGGGAGCCTCCCCTTGCTTGTCTGGGTTCAGGAGCTCTGTCCGGGGCCCCTAGGGGCCCGGGGGAGGGCGGCCTCCCCACCCCGGGCTCTGTCCTTGGTCCTGCTGCGTGGCAGGGTGCCCGGGACGGGGTCCGGAGGGACCGGGGAGGCGTCCCATGCACCTCCGGGCTTGGGAGCCCCGGCTGCGTCCAGGGGCCCGGCCGGGCCCCGGGTCGGGTGCTCCGGCCCTCGGCCCTGGGCCCTGTCTCCCAGCCTGCCGCACTGCCAAGGGCCCGGGAAGGGGTTCCGATGTGCCCGGGGAGCCTCCCCTTGCTTGGCTGGGTTCAGGAGCAGTGGCTAGGGCCCCTGAGGGCCCGGAGAGGGCGGCCTCCCCACCCCGGGCTCTGTCCTTGGTCCTGCTGCGTGGCAGGGTGCCCGGGACGGGGTCCGGAGGGACCGGGGAGGCGTCCCATGCGCCTCCGGGCTTGGGAGCCCCGGCTGGGTCCAGGGGCCCGGGCGGGCCCCGGGTCGGGTGCTCCGGCCCTGGGCCCTGTCTCCCAGCCTGCCGCACTGCCAAGGGCCCGGAAAGGGGTTCCGATGTGCCCGGGGAGCCTCCCCTTGCTTGTCTGTGTTCAGGAGCTCCATCCGGGGTCCCTGAGGGCCCGGGGATGGCGGCCTCCCCACCACGGGCTCCGTCCTGGGTCCTGGCGCGTGGCATGGTGCCCGGGACGGGGTCCGGCGTGCCAGGGGAGGCTCGCCCTGCGCCTCCGGGCCTGGGAGCCCCGGCTGGGTCCAGGGGCCCGGCCGGGGCCCCGGGTGGGGCGCTCCGTCCCTGGGCCCTGTCCCCAGGCCTGCCGCACTGCCAAAGTCCTGGGACGGGGTTCCGTGGTGCCCGAGGAGCCTCCCCGTGCTTGGCTGGGTTCAGGACCCACACCCGGGGCCCCTGAGGGCCCCGGGGAGGGTGGCCTCCCCACCCCGGGCTCCGTCCTGGGTCCTGCCGCGGGGCAGGGTGCCCGGGACGGGGTCCGGCGGGCCCGGGGAGGCTTCCCCTGTGCCTCCGGGCCTGGGAGCCCCGGCTGGGTCCAGGGGCCCGGTCGGGGCCCTGGGTCGGGCGCTCCGGCCCTGGGCCCGGTCCCCCGGGCTGCCGCTCCACCCAGGGCCCAGGACAGGGGTCCGTCGGTCCCTTGCAGGCCTCCCCTGCTTGTCAAGGTGTAAGCGGGCCCCGGGTCGGAGGGCCTGCCGGCCCCTGGCAGCCTCCATGGCTGTGGCCCGGCTGGGGCCCCGGGCCTCCGGCCCGCAATGCCCCGGGCGCCCGCTCCCTCCTTCGTGGGGGCACGGGGCGACTGGATGGCGTCCCTTTCGTGCCCGGCCATCTGGTCGCCCGGATCCCCTCGGCCATCTGGTCTCCCGGATCCCCTCGGCCATCTGGTCTCCCGGATCCCCTCGGCCATCTGGTCTCCCGGATCGCCTCGGCC
>NC_136065.1:1650208058-1650370558 GCF_964261635.1 Lissotriton helveticus | reverse complement strand
CTGGTACCCCTCCGTCCAGCAATCCGGCCGGGGGTCCGGGACGCCCGGGACGGAGGGTCCACCGGGGGCCCAGGGGAGGCTCTCCCCGGCCCGGCCTAGGGTTCGGAAAGCCGGGACTGGGGCCGGGGACCGGGCCCGGGGCTTGAGCCCCGTCCGGCAGGGCCCAGTGGTGCGGGAATCCCCCCTCAGTCCTGCAAGCCGGCCGGGGGTCGGAGGCGCCCGGGACGCAGGGTCCATCAGGGCCCGGGGAGGCCTGAAGCCCCGGAGCCCTGCAGCCCCAGAGACCTGCAGCTCTGCAGCCCCCGGAACCCTGCAGCCCCAGAGCCCTGCAGCTCCGGGGCAGGCAGATTGGCGTCATTTTGGTCCCGGCCATCTGGTCGCCCCTCTCGCCTCGGCCATCTGGTCGCCCTGGAAGTCATGATGAGGTGCCATTCGCCTCCCGGATCCCAGCGAGGGCTCCAGGAGGTCGGGCACATTCACGCCTTGGGTCCCCTCTGTCACCTCGCGTGCACAGATTACAAGAAAAGGGGGTAATTTTCCTCCGGATTACTAGGGAGAAGGGTACGCCCGGACACCCCTCCGAGGCTGGTGGTTCTCTGCCATGGGGACCAGATGGGCTATGCCTGGGCAACACCTCCCTAGGCCACCCGGGGCTTCCTTCCTCCAGGCCAACTGCATGTCAAATTGCCCAGGACGGGCTCCATGGCATCTGGGCAGTCGTCCCCCGGGCGTCCGGGGCTCCATCCAGGCTGACGGCATGGAAAAGTGCCCAGGACAGGCTCCATGCGTCCCGGGCATTCATCCCCCGGGCGTCCGGGGCTCCATCTAGGCTGACGGTATGGAAGAGTGCCCAGGTCGGGCTCCATGGTTTTCACGGTGGTCATCCCCTGGGTGTCTGGGGGCTCCAGGCCAAATGCATGGAAAAGTGCCCAGGACGGGCTCCATGCGTCCAGGGCATTCGTCCCCTGGGCGTCCGGGGCTCCATCTAGGCTGACGGTATGGCAGAGTGCCCAGGTCGGGCTCCATGGTTTTCACGGTGGTCCTCCCCTGGATTTCTGGGGGGGCTCCAGGCCGAAGGCACGGAAAAGTGCCCAGGACGGGCTCCATGCGTCCCGGGCATTCGTCCCCAGAGCGTCCGGGGCTCCATCCAGGCTGACGGCATGACAGAGTGCCCGGGTCGGGCTCCATGGGTCCCGGGCAGCCCTCCCCCGGGCGTCCGGGGCTCCCACCGCCAGGCCGACGGCATGTCAAAGTGCCCAGGACGGGCTCCATGAGTCCGGGACAGTCCTCCCCCAGGCATCCGGGGCTTCCATCTCCAGGCCAACGGCAGGTCAAAGTGCCCAGGACGGGCTCCACGGGTCCCTGGCAGTCCTCCCCCCCCCGGGCGTCCGGGGCTCCCTTCCCCAGGCCAACGGCATGTCAAAGTGCCCAGGATGGGCTCCACAGGCCCCGGGCGTCCGGGGCTCTCTTCCCCAGGCCAACGGCATGCCAGAGTGCCCAGGACGGGCTCCACGAGTCCCGGGCGTCCGGGGCTCCCTTCCCCGGGACACCGGCTTGTCAGAGTGCCCATGACGGGCTCCACGGGTCCCGGGTATCTGGGACTCCCTTCCCCGGGCCAACGGCATGCCGGAGTTCCCAGGACAGGCTCCACGGGTCCCGGGCATCCGGGGCTCCCTTCCCCGGTCCGACGGCTTGTCAGAGTGCCCAGGACGGGCTCCACGGTTCCCGGGCGTCCGGGGTTCCCTTCCCCGGGTCAGCGGCATGTCAGAGTGCCCAGGACGAGTTCCACGGGTCCCGGGCAGTCCTCCCCCGGGCGTCCGGGGCTCCCTTCCCCGGGCCGTCGGCAGGTCAGAGTGCCCAGGACGGGCTCCATGGGTCCCGGGCAGTCCTCCCCCCGGGCGTCCGGGGCTCCCTTCCCCGGGCCGACGGCAGGTCAGAGTGCCCAGGACGGGCTCCACGGGTCCCGGGCAGTCCTCCCCCCGGGCGTCCGGCGCTCCCTTCTCCAGGCCGATGGCAGGTCAGAGTGACCAGGACGGGCTCCACGGGTCCCGGGCAGTCCTCTCCCGGGCGTACGTGGTTGTCCGACAGATTCGGGCAGATGTGCTTTTACGAACCGGATCGGAATCGGCCCAAATAATAATAATAATAATAATCCACATTTGTAAGGCGCACAATCACCCGTAAGGGTCTCTAGGCGCTAGGGGCCGTCGGGAAGATTAAGCAAGCTATTGCCCAGAGTCACATGGTGCTGGGCTAATCTGCCGCCGGTGCCGGGGATCGAACCGTGATCCCCAGATTCCGGAGTCAGCCGCCCTAGCCGCGGCGCCAGCTATTGCCCAGAGTCACATGGTGCTGGGCTAATCTGCGGCCGGTGCCGGGGATCGAACCCTGATCTCTGGGATGCTCGAGGGTTACTACGCGCTCTACAAAAACCTTAAATAAAAAAATCTCCAGATTCCGGAGTCAGCCGCCCTAGCCGCGGCGCCAGCTATTTCCCAGAGTCACCTGGTGCTGGGCTAATCTGCTGCCGGTGCCGGGGATCGAACCGTGATCTCCAGATTCCGGAGTCAGCCTCCCTAGCCGCGGCGCCAGCTATTTCCCAGAGTCACGTGGTGCTGGGCTAATCTGCGGCCGGTGCCGGGGATCGAACCCTGATCTCTGGGATGCTCGAGGGTTACTACGCGCTCTACAAAAACCTTAAATAAAAAAATCTCCAGATTCCGGAGTCAGCCGCCCTAGCCGCGGCGCCAGCTATTTCCCAGAGTCACCTGGTGCTGGGCTAATCTGCCGCCGGTGCCGGGGATCGAACCGTGATCCCCAGATGGGGATATCCCAAAAATCTGGCATGGATACGGCCCGCCAGGACAGGTTTGGGCACCCCTGCTATAGAGTCTTTACTTCTTTTCAGGATCTGCGTGTCCGACTCTTCCAGGTGCAAATATCACAATCCTATTCGATGCTCCTTATAAACATTCCATGATGTGCCGTCTTGCATAGCATGCAAACACCACATCAGTGCATTTAAAAATACAATTGTAGAATAATAAATATGATGAAAACATTGTTGTCACGGGATAACCATATACTGAGGAGCTGCAAACAGTGCTGTATCAGCTACTTACAATACAATTTAACTGAAAGACATATCAAAAGAAGAGCGTCATCATAATAATGTTTCTAGTCAACATAAGAGTTGCACCATAGCAGCTTATGGTGCTTTCTGCTCAGATTGTGCCTCCAATCCCACATTGATTTTTTAATTCTTTGCAGTTTAAAAAAACACAATTCATGCTCAAAGTTAACTTTTTAAAACCATTCAACCTATTAGATTTATTTCTTTAACTTGTGAATGTGGTCCATGTTCTCTTTTCCTCATCCCCATCACGATTCTCCTTTTCCCGAAATCAGGTTCACTTCTTTATCCAGCCCACCCATCCAAGGTCACCAAATCTATGAAGCGATTCTGCTTTTTCTCACATTCTCTCTATGTACAAGATACCTTGTATCATTTGAATGGACAGCAGGAGAGTCGGATATTTATGGTTAGTGGGGGTGGGGTTTTGAAGATTAACCTCATTTGACTAAGAGCCGGGGCATCTGGGAGGAAAAGTTTTTTAAGGGGGGATGAAGTTCACATCTCCTTGGGGTAAATTTCTAGATCCTTATTTCATCCTTTCTGTGGATGCAGACTCAGTCGGAACAGAGGTCATAGTCCTCGCTCTGACTTTCAAAGGAACTTCAAATATGCATGGCTTATTTGGCTTTGCCCGGCAGGGCTTGCCCGGCGGGGTGAGAATGGCGTTTGTCAGGAGTTCGTCAGGCGATCTGAAGGGGTGAGTCAATAGTTTATGGTTCAATGGTTTTCATGAAGTCTTCTTGATACGATGAAAGCAGGAAAGGGAAGCTTGTCAATAAGCAAACTTAAGACAAGGTGTGACTCCTAGAAAGAATGACTTGGAAACAACATACAGAAACTCACATATAAAAAGGCCCTGATGAGGCTTGAACTCATGACCCCTGGTTTACAAGACCAGTGCTCTGCCACTGAGCTACAAGGCCAGCCTGCCTGCAGTATGTAAATCGCTTCATGTATTCTTACTGCGGTATGAAGATATCTATGATTTTGAGACTCTGTATGGAAATGCAGTTGCATTTGAATGTCTACATGTGTGCACAAATTGAAGAGCATGCTTAAGACACTTTTCTTGGAAGTAGGAAAAACTCCATTTTGATTTAAGAACATAAGAGTATTCACATTTATGACCATACTGATAGCTCTAGTTAGAATGTCCGCAATCAGTGACAGATAGAGAACTCACTTATTAGAAGTGATCTGTCTCTGTGGGGCAGACATATGTCAACAGTCATACACTTGAGATGGCTGAAACTTTAGGAGTAAGAGCTGCTTTCTTATCAGTCTATCTATCCAAACTGGTTAGAAGGCCAGGAGTGAGGGAAAGGCAATCCTCTGGACACTTCATGAAAGATCTAATTTCAATTAAGCACAAAACACATCCCTTAATTTGACATAATTGCCAAAATGGAATAGTCAGTTGGGCCCTTCTAGTGGATTATGGCTGTGTCTTGAAAGAGAGTGTAATTGTACTACAAGACATGCCCACCTACAAAAGAGTGTCTGATGGCGTTCCGACAAAGGTGGGATTCGAACCCATGCGTGCAGAGCACAATGGATTAGCAGTCCATCGCCTTAACCACTCGGCCACCTCGTCTGCCTTAGGTGACTATGTTTCATTTTTTAGGAAATTCTTACTATGTGCTAATTACAAATAATCATAAGTTTCTCCTAGACTGTGTCAGAACTGGCAAATGTATGTGGTGTTCAATAGACAGAGCACATGATATAGCAGAATTATCAAATCTGTTCCATTAGGACTGTAGTTTTTAATAGTCATGATAACATGCTAGCATGTGAGTCGATCTTGCACAGTGAATAAGGGAGCAGTGCCAGTATCTACTTGGTCAGCTCTAGATGGCTCAACTGGGGAGATATGAGAACAGTAAGCTCCAGTGGTGCAATCGGTTAGCGCGCTGTACTTATACAGCAGTACTTGCTTTGAGGCATGCCGAGGTTGTGAGTTCGAGCCTCACCTGGAGCAGCTTACTGGTTTTTCATAAACCATTTCACTAAAAGTAAAGATTAAACTCAGGGTAAAGACGGCCCTTGCTAGAGAGTCTTTACTTCTTTTCAGGAATTGCGTGTCCGACTCTTCCAGGTGCAAATATCACAATCCTATTCGATGCTCCTTATAAACATGCCATGATGTGCCGTCTTGCATAGCATGCAAACACCACATCAGTGCATTTAAAAATACATTTGTAGAATAATAAATATGATGAAAACATTGTTGTCACGGGATAACCATATACTGAGGAGCTGCAAACAGTGCTGTATCAGCTACTTACAATACAATTTAACTGAAAGACATATCAAAAGAAGAGCGTCATCATATTAATGTTTTTAGTCAACATAAGAGTTGCACCATAGCAGCTTATGGTGCTTTCTGCTCAGATTGTGCCTCCAATCCCACATTGATTTTTTAATTCTTTGCAGTTTAAAAAACACAATTCATGCTCAAAGTTAACTTTTTAAAACCATTCAACCTATTACATTTATTTCTCTAACTTGTGAATGTGGTCCATGTTCTCTTTTCCTCATCCCCATCACGATACTCCTTTTCCCGAAATCAGGTTCACTTCTTTATCCAGCCGACCCTTCCAAGGTCACCAAATCTATGAAGCGATTCTGCTTTTTCTCACATTCTCTCTATGTACAAGATACCTTGTATCATTTGAATGGACAGCAGGAGAGTCGGATATTTATGGTTAGTGGGGGTGGGGTTTTGAAGATTAACCTCATTTGACTAAGAGCCGGGGCATCTGGGAGGAAAAGTATTTTAAGGGGGATGAAGTTCACATCTCCTTGGTGAAATTTCTAGATCCTTATTTCATCCTTTCTGTGGATGCAGACTCAGTTGGAACAGAGGTCATAGTCCTCGCTCTGACTTTCAAAGGAACTTCAAATATGCTTGGCTTTGCCCCGCGAGGTGAGAATGGCGTTTGTCAGGCGATCGGAAGGGGTGAGGCAATAGTTTATGGTTCAATGGTTTTCATGAAGTCTTCTTGATACGATGAAAGCAGGAAAGGGAAGCTTGTCAATAAGCAAACTTAAGACAATGTGTGACTCCTAGAAAGAATGACTTGGAAACAACATACAGAAAATCACATATTAAAAGGCCCTGATGAAGCTTGAACTCATGACCCCTGGTTTACAAGACCAGTGCTCTGCCACTGAGCTACAAGGCCAGCCTGCCTGCAGTATGTAAATCGCTTCATGTATTCTTACTGCGGTATGAAGATATCTATGATTTTGAGACTCTGTATGGAAATGCAGTTGCATTTGAATGTCTACATGCGTGCACAAATTGAAGAGCATGCTGAAGACACTTTTCTTGGAAGTAGGAAAAACTCCATTTTGATTTGAGAACATAAGAGTATTCACATTTATGACCATACTGATAGCTCTAGTTAGTATGTCCGCAATCAGTGACAGATAGAGAACTCACTTATTAGAAGAGATCTGTCTCTGTGGGGCAGACATATGTCAACAGTCATACACTTGAGATGGCTGAAACTTTAGGAGTAAGAGCTGCTTTTTTATCAGTCTATCTATCCAAACTGGTTAGAAGGCCAGGAGTGAGGGAAAGGCAATGCTCTGGACACTTCATGAAAGATCTAATTTCAATTAAGCACAAAACACTTCCCTTAATTTGACATAATTGCCAAAATGGAATAGTCAGTTGGGCCCTTCTAGTGGATTATAGCTGTGTCTTGAAAGAGAGTGTAATTGTACTACGAGACATGCCGACATGCCCACCTTCAAAAGAGTGTCTGATGGTGTTCCGACAAAGGTGGGATTCGAACCCACACGTGCAGAGCACAATGGATTAGCAGTCCATCGCCTTAACCACTCGGCCACCTCGTCTGCCTTAGGTGACTATGTTTCATTTTTTAGGAAATTCTTACTATGTGCTAATTACAAATAATCATAAGTTTCTCCTAGACTGTGTCAGAACTGGCAAATGTATGTGGTGTTCAATAGACAGAGCACGTGATATAGCAGAATTATCAAATCTGTTCCATTAGGACTGTAGTTTTTAATAGTCATGATAACATGCTAGCATGTGAGTCGATCTTGCACAGTGAATAAGGGAGCAGTGCCAGAATCTACTTGGTCAGCTCTAGATGGCTCAACTGGGGAGACATGAGAACAGTGAGCACCAGTGGCGCAAGCGGTTAGCGCGCGGTACTTATACAGCAGTACTTGCATTGAGGCATGCCGAGGTTGTGAGTTCGAGCCTCACCTGGAGCAGCTTACTGGTTTTTCATAAAGCATTTCACTAAAAGTAAAGATTAAACTTAAACTCAGGGTAAAGACGGCCCTTGCTAGAGAGTCTTTAATTCTTTTCAGGATCTGCGTGTCCGACTCTTCCGGGTGCAAATATCACAATCCTATTCGATGCTCCTTATAAACATTCCATGATGTGCCGTCTTGCATAGCATGCAAACACCACATCAGTGCATTTAAAAATACATTTGTAGAATAATAAATATGATGAAAACATTGTTGTCACGGGATAACCATATACTGAGGAGCTGCAAACAGTGCTGTATCAGCAACTTACAATACAATTTACCTGAAAGACATATCAAAAGAAGAGCGTCATCATATTAATGTTTCTAGTCAACATAAGAGTTGCACCATAGCAGCTTATGGCGCTTTCTGCTCAGATTGTGCCTCCAATCCCACATTGATTTTTTAATTCTTTGCAGTTTAAAAAACACAATTCATGCTCAAAGTTAACTTTTTAAAACCATTCAACCTATTACATTTATTTCTTTAACTTGTGAATGTGGTCCATGTTCTCTTTTCCACATCCCCATCACGATACTCCTTTTCCCGAAATCAGGTTCACTTCTTTATCCAGCTGACCCTTCCAAGGTCACCAAATCTATGAAGCGATTCTGCTTTTTCTCACATTCTCTCTATGTACAAGATACCTTGTATCATTTGAATGGACAGCAGGAGAGTCGGATATTTATGGTTGGTGGGGGTGGGGTTTTGAAGATTACCCTCATTTGACTAAGAGCCGGGGCATCTGGGAGGAAAAGTATTTTAAGGGGGATGACGTTCACATCTCCTTGGTGAAATTTCTAGATCCTTATTTCATCCTTTCTGTGGATGTGTAGAAAAGTCAGCCCATAACGCACCGGATGCCCAGGCTGCTGGTGCAGGGCGACTCTTCGTTTCCATCTTGAATAATTACCAAATAAAGAGACGGGCACTGGAAGCAGGAAGACAAGGACAGAGTTTATTTCTCATGAGGAGAGCATGTCATTTGGGACACTCGCATAGTGTCTTTGGGAGGTGCTCTAACAAGTTTCTCTGAGGCTTCGCCTTTTATACACAGGTTCGTGGCACACAGGCATCCTTTATTACAATCAATACATTGTGAAGTATGAAGATGTTCCAACACGTGGTTACAGTAGGGGCCCTTATCCTCCATGCAATAGGAGGGGGCTGTCACGCAGCTGAGTGTTCTGCTGATTCCATTGGAATGTGTGTGCCTGATCGAATCTCAGGGGGTGGGGCGGTCATGATCAATAGTGGCTTCTTTCAAGAGAGACGAGTGCATACAGTAGTGGGCAATAAACTGTATCCTCAGGCTAAGGGATGACCAGCGGTCCGTGCAGACATTCAGGCTCAGAGGTCGGGGTCATCAAAGGAGGGGTATTCATGGAAGGAAAGGAGGTGTTGGTCAGGCGCGGGGTGCGACTCTCAGAGACAGAGTCATGCGGGAAGGGAGGGCTCATGACTTGTACATGTGAGAGCGGGGGCTGTCAGGGTGCATGGGGGAAGCTTGCAGGGTCAGGGAAGGGGCGCTGGTGATCAATCGCAAGCAGAGAGACCATGGTACCTAAAATGGCTGTCGAGTACGTGTGTGCATGGGTCTATGCTAGCGGGATAACACAGTCAGTGTTTTAGCGATATCTGTTCTGCTTACAACAAGGGGTGCAGTGAACACAAATGAACGCCGCTTATGTGTATATACAATGCCAATTTCAACAGTCGCCGCTTTTTAAACATAGCTAGTACATTTGTGTTTACCCCAACTGATGGAGTGTACATATGGTCATGTGTGGCCAATGAAATAACGTTCGTCAAATGCTAGCAAATTGCGTGTAGCCATATGCAGTCGATACAATTGGCGGAATACGGTACATATGAATTTACATTCGCTGCGTTATTCATACAAATCTAGAGATCGGCATAACACGTAGTCGAGGGCAATCAGGAAAAACGTTCCGACATATTATAGACTCAGGTTCTGACTTTCTTTTCAATGACATCAACATATAGTAAAAAGTGCTATATGAGACTTTTGGACTTAAGTGACCGAAAACATTTTTGAAAGCAACAGGAATTTAGGGAGAAAGTTCAGGAAGGGGGTCTTAGTGAAAATGTCTTTTTCAACGACGAGCCACCACTGGTAGACTCTGTTAGTCCGTTTTTCTTTTCGTTGGCGCTTTTGAGCACCGGCGGTGGAGCTATAAGTCCAGCTCGGAATCATCCTTACGCGTTGCAGGGTGCGATCAGTCCTCTGCTGTTAGATCACAGTCCTGTTTCCTAACTCATTTTCTTAGGGGTGCCTCATGCTGGACACCTGCGTGTCTTTCTTTTTCCGTGGCAAAATCCCAGTCCATAGTCAAAGTTTATATGAAAGAGTTTGTTGAATAATCGAGGGAAGAGAGGGCGGAGTGGGGCCAGATCTTCGAACACACCAAGGGACCAAGGGAGCAAAGGACAATGAGCAGGCAGGCCCATCAGTCAGACTCAAAAGGGGACGGGGACTTCAGGCACGAGTGGGTCAGCAAGTCGAGGGCTTCAAGGCAGCGCTTCATTTCTTCATCAGCTGAGTTTGAAAGTTGTGCCTCGTCCCGCGTCTCGTTGCTCTGCGGCTCCACCTTTGGTTGCGGTCACATGTGCTTCATGATCTGTGGCCAGGCTGTGCGTCACGTCCAGCTCCTCTCCTCCGGTGATCGAATCTTTGAATGGGTAGAAAACAATTTTTAGAAAAACTGGCAGGAGAAGACATTTATACATCTCAATTCCGTCCCCAATCCTATGTAGGTGGGGGATAAGTTCATCGGTCACAGTCAGAAGTCGTCACTTATGGTGTCTGTAGGAGTGCATTGCTATGGCATTAATAAACCTGTTCGGTGCTCATTTGTGACGTATGTGGAGAGAAATTGGACCTTTATACGCAGTGTATTATATCAAACTCAAAATCGAGTCCTTATGTAGAGACTCGCCCTTCCCTTTAACCCAAGTATCGACACTCTTACATTTCCCCTCGGGGTCGGCTAACTCTGGTAAGCGAGGCGTTATCGTCATGAAGAAGGGGGAGGGGGTGCACGTAAAACAGGCTTTTCTTGGGGGGTGAACGTTAATCAAGGTCATCAATTTCGCTTTCGAGGGTAGATGACATGAAGCTGGGGTTAATCGGAGAAAAGGGGGCGTTTTGGACAGGGAGCTGGGGTCGATCGGGAGAATTGGGGGTACTCTGGACATCCACACTTAAGTGCAGAGGAGTGAAGTAATCTGTGCATTGGGAATTGCATTTTTAGCGAACTGAGAAACAGGAGGCCATTGACGTTATAGTCCCCCTATAAAGGCCAGATTAGGGGACGTTAGTCGTCTGACCCGTCCTTTCTTTCATGACCAACTCGGGTTCTATTGTTTTGCAGAAAGGAGAGGTAGTAATATGGCAAGTTACAGTCGTTTTAGTTCCTGTCAATTTTTCCAAACACCTTTGTGTTCGAGGAAACCCAATTAGGTGTTGTGCCGGGAGGGGCACAACGTTACCATACAAGGAAAGGGGGAACGGGTGGCTTTAGAGAGTGAGAGTGAGAGAGAGAGAGAGAGAGAGAGAGAGAGTGAGGGAGAGAGTGAGAGAGAGAGAGAGAGAGAGGGAGAGAGAGAGAGAGAGAGAGAGAGAGAGAGAGAGAGAGAGAGAGAGAGAGAGATCGCACTCTAAAATGGTCCATTCTGTACACGCATGACATGGAACGAGAGAGAGAGAGAGAGAGAGAGGTGTGTACAATAATGGGCCATTCAGCACACACACAACACAGAACAACAGGGATTAAGTACTACGGAAACACAGGCAGAGGGGTGACGTAGATCCATGCATCACGTATACATAAACTCAGACGGGGAAGACAGTACATGTATTATGTACAAAAATCCAAGACAAAACATAAAACAGTTATTGGCCAAAATTATCCCTTTCTGTATGCTGTGCATTCTTAGCATCCTAAGCTCTTTTTACCTTTTTCTTCTCCTTTATTCGTTGGCTGCCTTTTGCTGGTGGCTTTGATTGTACACACTTACGCCTTTGGCAATTGGTCACGAACTACCCTGGTCGGGCTAATGCTCACGGTGGTTTATTCGAGTCATTTTTAGCAAATGCGTTTCCAGGCTGAGACAACGGTTGGTGTCAGTTGGAGAACAGTGGGGCAGCTTGGAGTTACATGTCTAGGAGGGTGCGAAGAAGGATGCAGTAAATTTTATATGTACCTCACCTCAAAATATTCCTTAACTTTCCCTATTTAATTAATTGTAGGATGCTCATTCATTAGTGCACGTCATTTTAGTTGTACTATTCGGGGTGCCAAGCGAAGTTATATTTTGTGGTTTCCCCTTCAGGCTGCCCTCTCAGGCGCTAAGTTCAGAGAGAGAAAAATAGTCATGGTTTGCTTGTTGCGGTTAGGTACCATAATCAAAACCCTTTTTCCCGTCTCTTCCTCCGCTAGATCACCGTTTTTCATACATTGATCGATATTCCGATGTGACCTGCAGAGAGAGGGAAAAAGAAGGGGGCAGGGGCTACATTGATAGACACATTAGCGTGCATAAACCCAGAAAGGCTTTTACTTACTGCATACTCGGCCTATCTCCACGGGATGCAGTCCCTGCCAACTGGGCGTTTAAGCCCCGGTGGACCGTTAGTGTGACTCTTTTTATACAGGTAGCATATAAAGTATAGGCTAAATACCAGGATTTTTAGCGGTGGCTTTTTGGCTGTCCAAAAAGGAAAAACGCACACAGAGAAAACTTGGACCCATCATTTTTGCAATATTTCAACGTACTATACTTTTTAATCCTTTAAACAGTGGTCGTTTATTCGAAAATTACCAATTCACACGTGACAACTATGTTTGCTTTTTCCAAAAATCTTTAATAAGAATGTCGGTGCATAAATATGGGCCTACAACCCCATGGGCCGGCCACGGAGCAGGCTGGAACTGTAGATGTGGGGATACTTTATTAGTAAAAAACTTTAGTGGAGTCAGTGGTCGTTTATTTCATAATAAAGGTGCGAAAAGCGCAATAAAATCATGTCGAGACTTCAGTGTGAGCGAGTGTCATAAGTGTTGGGCTTCCAACTTTCAATAATCATGATGTGCAAAACTTAAACAACAATTCATTGTCCGAATGTTCAATTAATACCCATCTGATGTCAATTTGCCGTCTGAACACATGATCAGTACCCATCCAATATCAATTCATTGTCCGAACCTATAACCAGTACCCATCCCATATCAATTCATTTCCCGAACTGACAGTACACATCCTGATTCCATTAATTGTCCGAACATATAATCAGTACACATCCTATATCACTTCATGTGGTTAAAAAAACCTTCATACATATCTCATGACACCAGGGCTGAACATTCGGGGTACAACAAGGAGTTGGAAGTTTCATTTGCATCGGCGCCATTTTGGGTGCAGTCAGGCAGATCCAGGCATAGTCTAAATGTCTACTAACTCGTGGTTGGCCCAGAGCTTCTTTTGGCAGTCCAAAAGTTCCGTTAAAGGGTAAAAGAAGGGATCGGTGGTCTGAACCATCAATCAAAAAGGGAGGGAGGCAACAATGTTCCTACCGGGTCATACTGTGCTTTCACCGGAACTGATCCGAACTGTAGTCTGCAGGATTCTAGTCATTCAAACTGAGGCCCGCGTCAGCATGGGAGCGCCGATGTCCTGCGGCTACATTTCCATCGTTTCGTGGGCAATCATGGCAGTCATTCCCCATCGGGGGTATCTGCGGGGGTCGGGGACTCCCGCGGCTCCTCTAGAATCTTCAAGGTCGTGGAGGACTATGGTGGTGGAGTCAACTGGTGACCGGGCCATTCCTTCATGCTGGGCCCGCTCTTGCCAGGTCGATCGCCATTTTGAGAGTTCGGCAGCTACCGGCGATCGCGGGGTCAAATGAGCGGACGGGCTCCACCCTGCCGGGCGAGGCGTTGCAGCATCGCCACAGTGGAAGAACCCTTTTCCGGGCGCCTGGAGCGCTGAGGGTGCAGCTGGGAAGCCTCCACCTGGGGAGGTGGGAGAGGCTTGTTCGCACCACCTCTCCCTCCCAGTGCACCCCACGGCGTCTCGCTTGACATTTGTTATGGCCGGACCAGGCGATGAGGACGAGGGGGGGGGGTCGGAGGCATGTGCAAGACATCCCCCCCACAGTGTTGTCGCTGCCAGTATGGAAGAAAAAAGAAATGTCCCGTCCGTCTTTGGGCCAGGCCTCTGGTTGATGGTGGCCGGACGCTCCTTGCCACGGCTGGGAGAGAGAGAGGGGGGTCGAGGACACGGACATCCCCCCCCTGCAACTCTCCAGTGTTGTAGTAGCAGCCGCTGCGACCGGATCCCGTCGGCCTCGACCTCTCTTCAGGCCCTTCATGGATGTTGGTTCAGACTGGGAGAGAGAGGGGAGGGTCGAGGACATAGACATTCCCCCCCCTTGCAACTCTCCAGGGTTGTCGTAGCAGTCCCCTTGGCCGGGTCCCTTCGGCCTCGGCCTCTCCTCCGGCTACACCCTACATGATGATCTCCGGCCGACTGTTGGCAGCAGGACCCGCCCTATATGTGTTGTTCCCGGCTGGGCATAGCCGTAAACCTGTTGCACTTTGGAAGTTTCCAGAATGGGGGCGGATGTCTGTTGCTTTGTATCTTTCTCAGGTTGCCGTTATTGGGCGTGGCAGGCGGTGGGACAGACATGTTTGGGGCAGTGAGGGGCGAAGAAGCCTCGTTGCCTTGTGACCGTTGCAATGTCACGCTTGGTTTCTCTTACTGTTTTCATGTTTCTTATTACGGACTTATTTCTAACCTTTCTTGTTTCTAGGACAATCATAGGTTTTATCATTAGGTATTGTTATCGTTTCCTTGTTCGTTCTTTAATAAAAAGTTCATCAGTGGCCTACTGATTTTCGTTTTCCTATTCCTTTCTTTCCAGGTTGTTTCATGCTAAAGTTTCTGTTAACAGGATACAGTGATCACTTCGTTATTGTTGTATATGTCCTTTTCACTATGGGTGCTCTCTGGTCGGGCCAGATGACCTACCTCTAGTAAATGGTCCGGGTGAGACTGGCGTATCAATCAGTGGGGAGTAGATAGGCATGACAGATTACAACGGGGGACAAAGGTCCGCATTACCTACCCTTCACTACTTGCAAAGACTAGACAGAGCATGGCGACTCTGTGTTTGTTTGCAAATAGAGAATACCTCCAAAAAGAACCAATTCCAAACAGTCAATGTTCGGACAATCAATCAATCAATGAGGAATGAAATAGGTACGACGTGTTAAAGGCTTGCGTTACCTACCCTTCACTATCGGCAAAGGGAGAGAGAATATTCCTATTCTTCCCCGTTTGCAGGCAGAGAAGATCCTTAAGAGAACCAACTTCGAACAATTCAATGCTCGATTCAATCAATCAATCAATGGGGAGAAAAATAGGTATGACGGATTACCATGGGGACAAAAGTCTGCATTACCTATCCTTCACTATCTGCAAAGACTAAACAGAGTATGGCGACTCTGTGCTTGTTTGCAAATAGAGAATCTCTCAGAGACAATCAATAAGTAATACAAGTATTTTCAAACAATCAATCAATCAATTTCGCAATTTGTCGTGTGTCACGACCTTACCCGGACCGGACCATGTGGACAGTTCTTCGCCTTCCTTTTTCCAGCGCCCGATCGGTCTCTTTCTCCATGTTTTTACCGCAGCATTCCTGTGGGATTCCAGTCAGGACAATAGGTCACTTGAGAGAGGTCCGTTCGGAATCGGTGAAGTTCATTCAATCGGCAGCCGGACGAGGGCCCTCTCAAGGCAGGTATACTCCAATCATTTAGATGTTCACCCCATCGCCTGGACCTCTCTTACCGGACCTTATGTCGCTGATGGACCCCGCGTTGGGGCGCCAATTGTAGAAAAGTCAGCCCATAACGCACCGGATGCCCAGGCTGCTGGTGCAGGGCGACTCTTCGTTTCCATCTTGAATAATTACCAAATAAAGAGACGGGCACTGGAAGCAGGAAGACAAGGACAGAGTTTATTTCTCATGAGGAGAGCATGTCATTTGGGACACTCGCATAGTGTCTTCGGGAGGTGCTCTAACAAGTTTCTCTAAGGCTTCGCCTTTTATACACAGGTTCGTGGCACACAGGCATCCTTTATTACAATCAATACATTGTGAAGTATGAAGATGTTCCAACACGTGGCTACAGTAGGGGCCCTTATCCTCCATGCAATAGGAGGGGGCTGTCACGCAGCTGAGTGGTCTGCTGATTCCATTGGAATGTGTGTGCCTGATCGAATCTCAGGGGGTGGGGCGGTCATGATCAATAGTGGCTTCTTTCAAGAGAGACGAGTGCATACAGTAGTGGCCAATAAACTGTATCCTCAGGCTAAGGGATGACCAGCGGTCCGTGCAGACATTCAGGCTCAGAGGTCAGGGTCATCAAAGGAGGGGTATTCATGGAAGGAAAGGAGGTGTTGGTCAGGCGCGGGGTGCGATTCTCAGAGACAGAGTCATGCAGGAAGGGAGGGCTCATGACTTGTACATGTGAGAGCGGGGGCGGTCAGGGTGCATGGGGGAAGCTTGCAGGGTCAGGGAAGGGGCGCTGGTGATCAATCGCAAGCAGAGAGACCATGGTACCTAAAATGGCTGTCGAGTACGTGTGTGCATGGGTCTATTCTAGCGGGATAACACAGTCAGTGTTTTAGCGATATCTGTTCTGCTTACAACAAGGGGTACAGTGAACACAAATGAACGCCGCTTATGTGTATATACAATGCCAATTTCAACAGATGCAGACTCAGTCGGAACAGAGGTCATAGTCCTCGCTCTGACTTTCAAAGGAACTTCAAATATGCATGGCTTATTTGGCTTTGCCCGGCAGGGCTTGCCCGGCGGGGTGAGAATGGTGTTTTTCAGGAGTTCGTCAGGCGATCGGAAGGGGTGAGTCAATAGTTTATGGTTCAATGGTTTTCATGAAGTCTTCTTGATACGATGAAAGCAGGAAAGGGAAGCTTGTCAATAAGCAAACTTAAGACAATGTGTGACTCCTAGAAAGAATGACTTGGAAACAACATACAGAAACTCACATATAAAAAGGCCCTGATGAGGCTTGACCGCATGACCCCTGGTTTACAAGAGCAGTGCTCTGCCACTGAGCTACAAGGACAGCCTGCCTGCAGTATGTAAATCGCTTCATGTATTCTTACTGCGGTATGAAGATATCTATGATTTTGAGACTCTGTATGGGAATGCAGTTGCATTTGAATGTCTACATGCGTGCACAATTTGAAGAGCATGCGTAAGACACTTTTCTTGGAAGTAGGAAAAACTCCATTTTGATTTGAGAACATCAGAGTATTCACATTTATGACCATACTGATAGCTCTAGTTAGTATGTCCGCAATCAGTGACAGATAGAGAACTCACTTATTAGAAGTGATCTGTCTCTGTGGGGCGGACATATGTCAACAGTCATACACTTGAGATGGCTGAAACTTTAGGAGTAAGAGCTGCTTTCTTATCAGTCTATCTATCCAAACTGGTTAGAAGGCCAGGAGTGAGGGAAAGGCAATCCTCTGGACACTTCATTAAAGATCTAATTTCAATTAAGCACAAAACACATCCCTTAATTTGACATAATTGCCAAAATGGAATAGTCAGTTGGGACCTTATAGTGGATTATGGCTGTGTCTTGAAAGAGAGTGTAATTGTACTACGAGACATGCCCACCTTCAAAAGAGTGTCTGATGGCGTTCCGATGAAGGTGGGATTCGAACCCACGCGTGCAGAGCACAATGGATTAGCAGTCCATCGCCTTAACCACTCGGCCACCTCGTCTGCCTTAGGTGACTATGTTTCATTTTTTAGGAAATTCTTACTATGTGCTAATTACAAATAATCATAAGTTTCTCCTAGACTGTGTCAGAACTGGCAAATCTATGTGGTGTTCAATAGACAGAGCACATGATATAGCAGAATTATCAAATCTGTTCCATTAGGACTGTAGTTTTTAATAGTCATGATAACATGCTAGCATGTGAGTCGATCTTGCACAGACCATCTACTTGGTCAGCTCTAGATGGCTCAACTGGGGAGATATGAGAACAGTGAGCTCCAGTGGCGCAATCGGTTAGCGCGCGGTACTTATACAGCAGTACTTGCATTGAGGCATGCCGAGTTTGTGAGTTGGAGCCTCACCTGGAGCAGCTTAATGGTTTTTCATAAACCATTTCACTAAAAGTAAAGATTAAACACAGGGTAAAGACGGCCCTTGCTAGAGAGTCTTTACTTCTTTTCAGGATCTCCGTGTCCGACTCTTCCAGGTGCAAATATCACAATCCTATTCGATGCTCCTTATAAACATTCCATGATGTGCCGTCTTGCATAGCATGCAAACACCACATCAGTGCATTTAAAAATACATTTGTAAAATAAGAAATATGATGAAAACATTGTTGTCACGGGATAACCATATACTGAGGAGCTGCAAACAGTGCTGTATCAGCTACTTACAATACAATTTACCTGAAAGACATATCAAAAGAAGAGCGTCATCATATTAATGTTTCTAGTCAACATAAGAGTTGCACCATAGCAGCTTATGGTGCTTTCTGCTCAGATTGTGCCTCCAATCCCACATTGATTTTTTAATTCTTTGCAGTTTAAAAAACACAATTCATGCTCAAAGTTAACTTTTTAAAACCATTCAACCTATTACATTTATTTCTTTAACTTGTGAATGTGGTCCATGTTCTCTTTTCCTCATCCCCATCACGATACTCCTTTTCCCGAAATCAGGTTCAATTCTTTATCCAGCCGACCCTTCCAAGGTCACCAAATCTATGAAGCGATTCTGCTTTTTCTCACATTCTCTCTATGTACAAGATACCTTGTATCATTTGAATGGACAGCAGGAGAGTCGGATATTTATGGTTAGTGGGGGTGGGGTTTTGAAGATTAACCTCATTTGACTAAGAGCCGGGGCATCTGGGAGGAAAAGTTTTTTAAGGGGGATGAAGTTCACATCTCCTTGGTGAAATTTCTAGATCCTTATTTCATCCTTTCTGTGGATGCAGACTCAGTCGGAACAGAGGTCATAGTCCTCGCTCTGACTTTCAAAGGAACTTCAAATATGCATGGCTTATTTGGCTTTGCCCGGCAGGGCTTGCCCAGCGGGGTGAGAATGGCGTTTGTCAGGAGTTCGTCAGGCGATCGGAAGGGGTGAGGCGATAGTTTATGGTTCAATGGTTTTCATGAAGTCTTCTTGATACGATGAAAGCAGGAAAGTGAAGCCTGTCAATAAGCAAACTTAAGACAATGTGTGACTCCTAGAAAGAATGACTTGGAAACAACATACAGAAACTCACATATAAAAAGGGCCTGATGAGGCTTGAACTCATGACCCCTGGTTTACAAGAGCAGTGCTCTGCCACTGAGCTACAAGGACAGACTGCCTGCAGTATGTAAATCGCTTCATGTATTCTTACTGCGGTATGAAGATATCTATGATTTTGAGACTCTGTATGGAAATGCAGTTGCATTTGAATGTCTACATGCGTGCACAATTTGAAGAGCATGCTTAAGACACTTTTCTTGGAAGTAGGAAAAACTCCATTTTGATTTGAGAACATCAGAGTATTCACATTTATGACCATACTGATAGCTCTAGTTAGTATGTCCGCAATCAGTGACAGATAGAGAACTCACTTATTAGAAGTGATCTGTCTCTGTGGGGCGGACATATGTCAACAGTCATAGACTTGAGATGGCTGAAACTTTAGGAGTAAGAGCTGCTTTCTTATCAGTCTATCTATCCAAACTGGTTAGAAGGCCAGGAGTGAGGGAAAGGCAATCCTCTGGACACTTCATGAAAGATCTAATTTCAATTAAGCACAAAACACTTCCCTTAATTTGACATAATTGCCAAAATGGAATAGTCAGTTGGGCCCTTCTAGTGGATTATGGCTGTGTCTTGAAAGAGAGTGTAATTGTACTACGAGACATGCCCACCTTCAAAAGAGTGTCTGATGGCGTTCCGACGAAGGTGGGATTCAAACCCACACGTGCAGAGCACAATGGATTAGCAGTCCATCGCCTTAACCACTCGGCCACCTCGTCTGCCTTAGGTGACTATGTTTAATTTTTTTAGGAAATTCTTACTATGTGCTAATTACAAATAATCATAAGTTTCTCCTAGACTGTGTCAGAACTGGCACATGTATGTGGTGTTCAATAGACAGAGCACATGATATAGCAGAATTATCAAATCTGTTCCATTAGGACTGTAGTTTTTATTAGTCATGATAACATGCTAGCATGTGAGTCGATCTTGCACAGTGAATAAGGGAGCAGTGCCAGTATCTACTTGGTCAGCTCTAGATGGCTCAACTGGGGAGATATGAGAACAGTGAGCTCCAGTGGCGCAATCGGTTAGCGCGCGGTACTTATACAGCAGTACTTGCATTGAGGCATGCTGAGGTTGTGAGTGCGAGCCACACCTGGAGCAGCTTACTGGTTTTTCATAAACCATTTCACTAAAAGTAAAGATTAAACTCAGGGTAAAGACGGCCCTTGCTAGAGAGTCTTTACTTCTTTTCAGGATCTGCGTGTCCGACTCTTCCAGGTGCAAATATCACAATCATATTCGATGCTCCTTATAAACATTCCATGATGTGCCGTCTTGCATAGCATGCAAACACCACATCAGTGCATTTAAAAATACATTTGTAGAATAATAAATATGATGAAAACATTGTTGTCACGGGATAACCATATACTGAGGAGCTGCAAACAGTGCTGTATCAGCTACTTACAATACAATTTAACTGAAAGACATATCAAAAGAAGAGCGTCATCTTATTAATGTTTCTAGTCAACATAAGAGTTGCACCATAGCAGCTTATGGTGCTTTCTGCTCAGATTGTGCCTCCAATCCCACATTGATTTTTTAATTCTTTGCAGTTTAAAAAACACAATTCATGCTCAAAGTTAACTTTTTAAAACCATTCAACCTATTACATTTATTTCTCTAACTTGTGAATGTGGTCCATGTTCTCTTTTCCTCATCCCCATCACGATACTACTTTTCCCGAAATCAGGTTCACTTCTTTATCCAGCCGACCCTTGCAAGGTCACCAAATCTATGAAGCGATTCTGCTTTTTCTCACATTTTCTCTATGTACAAGATACCTTGTATCATTTGAATGGACAGCAGGAGAGTCGGATATTTATGGTTAGTGGGGGTGGGGTTTTGAAGATTAACCTCATTTGACTAAGAGCCGGGGCATCTGGGAGGAAAAGTATTTTAAGGGGGATGAAGTTCACATCTCCTTGGTGAAATTTCTAGATCCTTATTTTATCCTTTCTGTGGATGCAGACTCAGTCGGAACAGAGGTCATAGTCCTCGCTCTGACTTTCAAAGGAACTTCATATATGCATGGCTTATTTGGCTTTGCCCGGTAGGGCTTGCCCGGCGGGGTGAGAATGGTGTTTGTCAGGCGTTCGTCAGGCAATCGGAAGGGGTGAGGCAATAGTTTATGGTTCAATGGTTTTCATGAAGTCTTCTTGATACGATGAAAGCAGGAAAGGGAAGCTTGTCAATAAGCAAACTTAAGATAAGGTGTGACTCCTAGAAAGAATGACTTGGAAACAACATACAGAAACTCACATATAAAAAGGCCCTGATGAGGCTTGAACTCATGACCCCTGGTTTACAAGACCAGTGCTCTGCCACTGAGCTACAAGGCCAGCCTGCCTGCAGTATGTAAATCGCTTCATGTATTCTTACTGCGGTATGAAGATATCTATGATTTTGAGACTCTGTATGGAAATGCAGTTGCATTTGAATGTCTACATGCGTGCACAAATTGAAGAGCATGCTTAAGACACTTTTCTTGGAAGTAGGAAAAACTCCATTTTGATTTGAGAACATAAGAGTATTCACATTTATGACCATACTGATAGCTCTAGTTAGTATGTCCGCAATCAGTGACAGATAGAGAACTCACTTATTAGAAGTGATCTGTCTCTGTGGGGCAGACATATGTCAACAGTCATACACTTGAGATGGCTGAAACTTTAGGAGTAAGAGCTGCTTTCTTATCAGTCTATCTATCCAAACTGGTTAGAAGGCCAGGAGTGAGGGAAAGGCAATCCTCTGGACACTTCATGAAAGATCTAATTTCAATTAAGCACAAAATACTTCCCTTAATTTGACATAATTGCCAAAATGGAATAGTCAGTTGGGCCCTTCTAGTGGATTATGGCTGTGTCTTGAAAGAGAGTGTAATTGTACTACGAGACATGCCCACCTTCAAAAGGGTGTCTGATGGCGTTCCGACGAAGGTGGGATTCGAACCCACGCGTGCAGAGCACAATGGATTAGCAGTCCATCGCCTTAACCACTCGGCCACCTTGTCTGCCTTAGGTAACTATGTTTCATTTTTTAGGAAATTCTTACTATGTGCTAATTACAAATAATCATAAGTTTCTCCTAGACTGTGTCAGAATTGGCAAGTGTATGTGGTGTTCAATAGACAGAGCACATGATATAGCAGAATTATCAAATCTGTTCCATTAGGACTGTAGTTTTTAAAAGACATGATAACATGCTAGCATGTGAGTCGATCTTGCACAGTGAATAAGGGAGCAGTGCTAGTATCTACTTGGTCAGCTCTAGATGGCTCAACTGGGGAGATATGAGAACAGTGAGCTCCAGTGGCGCAATCGGTTAGCGCGCGGTACATATACAGCAGTACTTGCATTATGGCATGCCGAGGTTGTGAGTTCGAGCCTCACCTGGAGCAGCTTACTGGTTTTTCATAAACCATTTCACTAAAAGTAAAGATTAAACTCAGGGTAAAGACGGCCCTTGCTAGAGAGTCTTTACTTCTTTTCGGGATCTGCGTGTCCGACTCTTCCAGGTGCAAATATCACAATCCTATTCGATGCTCCTTATAAACATTCCATGATGTGCCGTCTTGCATAGCATGCAAACACCACATCAGTGCATTTAAAAATACATTTGTAGAATAATAAATATGATGAAAACATTGTTGTCATGGGATAACCATATACTGAGGAGCTGCAAACAGTGCTGTATCAGCTACTTACAATACAATTTAACTGAAAGACATATCAAAAGAAGAGGGTCATCATATTAATGTTTCTAGTCAACATAAGAGTTGCACCATAGCAGCTTATGGTGCTTTCTGCTCAGATTGTGCCTCCAATCCCACATTGATTTTTTAATTCTTTGCAGTTTAAAAAACACAATTCGTGCTCAAAGTTAACTTTTTAAAACCATTCAACCTATTACATTTATTTCTTTAACTTGTGAATGTGGTCCATGTTCTCTTTTCCTCTTCCCCATCACGATACTCCTTTTCCCGAAATCAGGTTCACTTCTTTATCCAGCCGACCCTTCCAAGGTCACCAAATCTATGAAGCGATTCTGCTTTTTCTCACATCCTCTCTATGTACAAGATACCTTGTATCATTTGAATGGACAGCAGGAGAGTCGGATATTTATGGTTAGTGGGGGTGGGGTTTTGAAGATTAACCTCATTTGACTAAGAGACGGGGCATCTGGGATGAAAAGTATTTTAAGGGGGATGAAGTTCACATCTCCTTGGTGAAATTTCTAGATCCTTATTTCATCCTTTCTGTGGATGCAGACTCAGTCGGAACAGAGGTCATAGTCCTCGCTCTGACTTTCAAAGGAACTTCAAATATGCATGGCTTATTTGGCTTTGCCTGGCAGGGCTTGCCCGGCGGGGTGAGAATGGCGTTTGTCAGGCGTTCGTCAGGCGATCGGAAGGGGTGAGGCAATAGTTTATGGTTCAATGGTTTTCATGAAGTCTTCTTGATACGATGAAAGCAGGAAAGGGAAGCTTGTCAATAAGCAAACTTAAGACAAGGTGTGACTCCTAGAAAGAATGACTTGGAAACAACATACAGAAACTCACATATAACAAGCATTGGAAATGCAATAGGTCTCGCATTAGAAGAGTTGGAGCTTTGGTTTTGTAAATGACAACTTTTTTTTATGTGTTGGTCTTGAAAATAGCAAAATTAATTGCTTTGTCATTTACAATGCCAATACTTTTAACTTTTTCAAATGTGACACCTATAGCATTTGTAATGCCACATGTTTTGTATGTACGTGACTTACATGTATTCATATAACAAATACAAATGGCTTTTAATTTTTTTAAATAATTAATAGTTAAATAAAAGTTCTTGTAATTTATAATAGCAATAGCTTAAACTATTGTAAATTACTTTTGTGAAGAATATGTGCAGTGTATTTTATTGTGGTAGAGTGAGGGTGGTTGAGTGAGGGCAGCAGAGTGGTAGAGTGAGGGCGGTAGAGTGGTAGAGTGAGGGCAGTAGAGTGAGGGCGTGAGGGCAGTAGAGTGAGGGCGGTAGAGTGAGGGCGTGAGGGCGTTAGAGTGGTAGAGTGAGGGCAAGAGTGAGGGAGTGAGGGCGGTAGGGTGGTAGAGTGAGGGCGGTATAGTGAGGGCAGTAGAGTGAGGGCAGTATAGTGAGGGCGGTAGAGTGAGGGCGTGAGGGCGGTAGAGTGAGGGCGTGAGGGCAGTAGAGTGAGGGCGTGAGGGCTGTAGAGTGGTAGAGTGAGGGCAGTAGAGTGAGGGCGTGTGGGTGGCAGAGTTATGGCAGTAGAGTGAGGGCAGTAGAGTGGTAGAGTGAGGGCGGAGAGTGAGTGCGGTAGAGTGAGGGCAGTAGAGTGAGTGCGGTAGGGTGAGGGCGTGAGGGCGGTAGAGTGAGGGCGTGAGGGCAGTAGAGTGAGGGCGTGAGGGCTGTAGAGTGGTAGAGTGAGGGCAGTTGAGTGAGGGCATGTGGGTGGCAGAGTTAGGGCAGTAGAGTGAGGGCGTGAGGGCAGTAGAGTGGTAGAGTGAGGGCGGTAGAGTGAGGGCGTGAGGGCGGTAGAGTGGTAGAGTGATGGCAGCAGAGTGAGGGCGTGAGGGCGTTAGAGTGGTAGAGTGAGGGCGGTAGAGTGAGGGCGGTAGAGTGAGGGACGTAGAGTGAGTGCGAGCATCAGAACAAACTCGAATTGCAAAAAAAGAACTGGTGGTTGCCGAATAATCAGCTGTGGTTTTGCTGCCCTTCTATGGACACTGGAGGTGGGGGTTTGTGGTGGGCGGTCTGCTTGTTCTGCCTTGCGAGTGCTTGACGCTGTAGACCTGAATTTGGAGTTACCTCTAAAACAGATATACCTTCTACAAATCAAAATATGTTGGCGGGAGCAGGGTGCATTTGGGGTTACTGGAGGCAAAGGGGTGTGGGTATGACACGATCTGTAATGTACGACTGTCTGCGAGCATTATACAAATCTATCCACATACATACATAAAATTGTATTTGTGTGAGGCTTGGAAAAGAGAAATTACACTAAAGTGCCTGATGCGCAGCACTTTTCGAGCTGAAAAATAAGTGAATCCGCTCCAGATTCAAAGCAACCCGGCTTTTACCAAAAAGTATAATATTACAAGATACAAAATGGAACGAGGAATCCTGTCTTAGGTACAATTGTTGAATATCGTCTAAATGAGGCACGAATATTTAAAGATATGTTCTTCTCGGCGTTGTATGACTATCTTTAAGTTTCTTTTTTAACTTTCACGACAGCTCCGGGGTCTTCCCCACCTGTCATACAACAGGTTTGTCTTCTTCTTATTATAAATATGATTTATTGTATTCCTTCGTCCCTTCAGTTCACTGTAGCAGCCTGTTGGATTTGCTTCTCGCTTGCCAGTCACCCAGCACACACTCTGCTCTTCAGGCGAGCTGCAGTTGTAAATATGTAACTACAAACTGCAAGGAGCGCCCATAAAAATTCTAAGGAATACTCATTTAGGGCATCAAACCCCCCTCTTTGGTGCTGGCACTCAGAGACAGGCTGGCTGGGAGGCCGGCGTGTGAAGGGCAGGCTGCCGCTGCTTGAAGGTGTTCGAGGCCAGACAGATCCTTATCTGATGCTTATCCGAACACCAAAGCGACCGGCCGCTTTGAGTCCATTTGCCACCCACCATCCACTTCACGCGCTCCTCGTGGCTCATTGTAAAGAGGAACCCGAACAGTGCTGCGTACTACTTGCTGCAAAGCGCTTAATGGCTCGTTCGGCGCTAGCAAGCACTATGTGTATACAATTTACAATTACAACTTTTAAAAATACGTCGCACACCAGGTAGGGGGTTTCTTGTGCGAGGCAGACAAAAAGTAAAGGTTAAAGGAAAAAGTAAACAGGACATAGTAACACCAGTTGTTAAAGTGTTCATTCATTCAGCGCTGAAAAAAACCTTCTCACAAAGGCCCGTCGCGCTGTGTTGCTCTCCATCTTACTGAGTGTAAATAATACAAACACAACAATGCATTCTCCTTTCTGATTAAAATACCCAGGGGCGCGTTCACCTCAGTATTTCTACACATTGCAGCACTCATTCAAGGCGCTACTGATTGCTTCAACTGTTGAATGCAGTTTTCATTTTAATTTCAAATGGAAAACTGTCCCGCCCGAATGCAAACCCGAAGGATGTAATTTAGTAAGGCTCAACGTGCTTCGTTTTTTTAAAATGTAAATAAATACAGAAAACAATCTGTTTCCCTTTTATATTAATAAAAAAAAAGCAGAAATTAGATCGCCAATCATGACAGCCAGACTAATAGCAGAGCATGTTGTCAACAGAGAGATTTGTCTTATTAAAAGGACTCGGTGACGGTTTAAGTAGCAGCAAATACGAACATGTGGTATTACTACAATGCTAATTTTCAGCCTAAAAATAATTCTGCAAGGAAAAGGAAGCATATATTATTAATCTACTCCCTATGTGGCTCCAGAGCTGCGTACTACTTGCTGCAAAGCGCTTAACGGCTTGTTCGGCGCTAGCAAGCACTATATGTATGCAATTTACAATTACAACTTTTAAAAATACGTCGCACACCATGTCGGGGGTTTCTTGTGCGAGGCATACGAACATGTGGTATTACTACAATGCTATTTTTCAGCTGAAACTAATTCTGCAAGGAAAAGGAAGAATATATTATTAATCTACTCCCTATGTGGCTCCAGAGCTGCGTACTACTTGCTGCAAAGCGCTTAACGGCTCGTTCGGCGCTGGCAAGCACTATGTGTATACAATTTACAATTACAACTTTTAAAAATACGTCGCACACCAGGTAGGGGTTTCTTGTGCGAGGCAGACAAAAAGTAAAGGTTAAAGGAAACAAGTTTAAACGAGACCCAGAGGAGGCTATCTTAAAACAAGGTTGTGCTGGGAGAGAGAGAGTGGGGAGGAGAGTAGGAGGAGGAGGGAAAGGCAGATAAGGGGAGGGGGGAGGAGAAATGCGACACGGCGGGCAGGGGAGGGGGCGGAGCGGGGAGAGGGTGTAAGCAGCTGTAAAAGCGAAAGCGCTGTAAGACGGAGGGAAAGGCAGATAAGGGGAGGGGGGAGGAGAAATGCGACACGGCGGGCAGGGGAGGGGGCGGAGCGGGGAGAGGGTGTGAAAACAGCAGGGGCCTGGAGTGCGGCTGAGGGAACTGATGTGCACGCACTTTTAAGCTCAATGCACATGCGCATTGAGCTTAAAAGTCACGGGCACTGCAAGGAATCGCCACGATTCCTTGCTTGTTAGTTAAAGGTTGTTTAAGCCGCAATAGGCTCGCAAGCTCGATGCGCATGCGCATCGACAGGCGAGACCTAAAAAGGCCCTGATGAGGCTTGAACTCATGACCCCTGGTTTACAAGACCAGTGCTCTGCCACTGAGCTACAAGGCCAGCCTGCCTGCAGTATGTAAATCGCTTCATGTATTCTTACTGCGGTATAAAGATATCTATGATTTTGAGACTCTGTATGAAATGCAGTTGCATTTGAATGTCTACATGCGTGCACAAATTGAAGAGCATGCTTAAGACACTTTTCTTGGAAGTAGGAAAAACTCCATTTTGATTTGAGAACATAAGAGTATTCACATTTATGACCATACTGATAGCTCTAGTTAGTATGTCCGCAATCAGTGACAGATAGAGAACTCACTTATTAGAAGTGATCTGTCTCTGTGGGGCAGACATATGTCAACAGTCATACACTTGAGATGGCTGAAACTTTAGGAGTAAGAGCTGCTTTCTTATCAGTCTATCTATCCAAACTGGTTAGAAGGCCAGGAGTGAGGGAAAGGCAATCCTCTGGACACTTCATGAAAGATCTAATTTCAATTAAGCACAAAACCCTTCCCTTAATTTGACATAATTGCCAAAATGGAATAGTCAGTTGGGCCCTTCTAGTGGATTATGGCTGTGTCTTGAAAGAGAGTGTAATTGTACTACGAGACATGCTCACCTTCAAAAGAGTGTCTGATGGCGTTCCGACGAAGGTGGGATTCGAACCAACGCGTGCAGAGCACAATGGATTAGCAGTCCATCGCCTTAACCACTCGGCCACCTCGTCTGCCCTAGGTGACTATGTTTCATTTTTTAGGAAATTTACTATGTGCTAATTACAAATAATCATAAGTTTCTCCTAGACTGTGTCAGAACTGGCAAATGTATGTGGTGTTCAATAGACAGAGCACAGGATATAGCAGAATTATCAAATCTGTTCCATTAGGACTGTAGTTTTTAATAGTCATGATAACATGCTAGCATGTGAGTCGATCTTGCACAGTGAATAAGGGAGCAGTGCCAGTATCTACTTGGTCAGCTCTAGATGGCTCAACTGGGGAGATATGAGAACAGTGAGCTCCAGTGGCGCAATCGGTTAGCGCGCGGTACTTATACAGCAGTACTTGCATTGAGGCATGCCGAGGTTGTGAGTTCGAGCCTCACCTGGAGCAGCTTACTGGTTTTTCATAAACCATTTCACTAAAAGTAAAGATTAAACTCAGGGTAAAGACGGCCCTTGCTAGAGAGTCTTTACTTCTTTTCAGGATCTGCGTGTCGACTCTTCCAGGTGCAAATATCACAATCCTATTCGATGCTCCTTATAAACATTCCATGATGTGCCGTCTTGCATAGCATGCAAACACCACATCAGTGCATTTAAAAATACATTTGTAGAATAATAAATATGATGAAAACATTGTTGTCACGGGATAACCATATACTGAGGAGCTGCAAACAGTGCTGTATCAGCTACTTACAATACAATTTAACTGAAAGACATATCAAAAGAAGAGCGTCATCATATTAATGTTTCTAGTCAACATAAGAGTTGCACCATAGCAGCTTATGGTGCTTTATGCTCAGATTGTGCCTCCAATCCCACATTGATTTTTTAATTCTTTGCAGTTTAAAAAACACAATTCGTGCTCAAAGTTAACTTTTTAAAACCATTCAACCTATTACATTTATTTCTCTAACTTGTGAATGTGGTCCATGTTCTCTTTTCCTCATCCCCATCACGATACTCCTTTTCCCGAAATCAGGTTCACTTCTTTATCCAGCCGACCCTTCCAAGGTCACCAAATCTATGAAGCGATTCTGCTTTTTCTCACATTCTCTCTATGTACAAGATACCTTGTATCATTTGAATGGACAGCAGGAGAGTCGGATATTTATGGTTAGTGGGGGTGGGGTTTTGAAGATTAACCTCATTTGACTAAGAGCTGGGGCATCTGGGAGAAAAATTATTTTAAGTTGGATGAAGTTCACATCTCCTTGGTGAAATTTCTAGATCCTTATTTCATCCTTTCTGTGGATGCAGACTCAGTCGGAACAGAGGTCATAGTCCTCGCTCTAACTTTCAAAGGAACTTCAAATATGCATGGCTTATTTGGCTTTGCCCGGCGGGGTGAGAATGGCGTTTGTCAGGCGTTCTTCAGGCGATCGGAAGGGGTGAGGCAATAGTTTTTGGTTCAATGGTTTTCATGAAGTCTTCTTGATACGATGAAAGCAGGAAAGGGAAGCTTGTCAATAAGCAAACTTAAGACAAGGTGTGACTCCTAGAAAGAATGACTTGGAAACAACATACAGAAACTCACATATAAAATGGCCCTTATGAGGCTTGAACTCATGACCCCTGGTTTACAGGGCCAGTGCTCTGCCACTGAGCTACAAGGCCAGCTTGCCTGCAGTATGTAAATCGCTTCATGTATTCTTACTGCGGTATGAAGATATCTATGATTTTGAGACTCTGTATGGAAATGCAGTTGCATTTGAATGTCTACATGCGTGCGCAAATTGAAGAGCATGCTTAAGACACTTTTCTTGGAAGTAGGAAAAACTCCATTTTGATTTGAGAACATAAGAGTATTCACATTTATGACCATACTGATAGCTCTAGTTAGTATGTCCGCAATCAGTGACAGATAGAGAACTCACTTATTAGAAATGATCTGTCTCTGTGGGGCAGACATATGTCAACAGTCATACACTTGAGATGGCTGAAACTTTAGGAGTAAGAGCTGCTTTCTTATCAGTCTATCTATCCAAACTGGTTAGAAGGCCAGGAGTGAGGGAAAGGCAATCCTCTGGACACTTCATGAAAGATCTAATTTCAATTAAGCACAAAACACTTCCCTTAATTTGACATAATTGCCAAAATGGAATAGTCAGTTGGGCCCTTCTAGTGGATTATGGCTGAGTCTTAAAAGAGAGTGTAATTGTACTACGAGACATGCCCACCTTCAAAAGAGTGTCTGATGGCGTTCCGACGAAGGTGGGATTCGAACCCACGCGTGCAGAGCACAATGGATTAGCAGTCCATCGCCTTAACCACTCGGCCACCTCGTCTGCCTTAGGTGACTATGTTTCATTTTTTAGGAAATTCTTACTATGTGCTAATTACAAATAATCATAAGTTTCTCCTAGACTGTGTCAGAACTGGCAAATGTATGTGGTGTTCAATAGACAGAGCACATGATATAGCAGAATTATCAAATCTGTTCCATTAGGACTGTAGTTTTTAATAGTCATGATAACATGCTAGCATGTGAGTCGATCTTGCACAGTGAATAAGGGAGCAGTGCCAGTATCTACTTGGTCAGCTCTAGATGGCTCAACTGGGGAGATATGAGAACAGTGAGCTCCAGTGGCGCAATCCGTTAGCGCGCGGTACTTATACAGCAGTACTTGCATTGAGGCATGCCGAGGTTGTGAGTTCGAGCCTCACCTGGAGCAGCTTACTGGTTTTTCATAAAGCATTTCACTAAAAGTAAAGATTAAACTCAGGGTAAAGACGGCCCTTGCTAGAGAGTCTTTACTTCTTTTCAGGATCTGCGTGTCCGACTCTTCCAGGTGCAAATATCACAATCCTATTCGATGCTCCTTATAAACATTCCATGATGTGCCGTCTTGCATAGCATGCACACACCACATCAGTGCATTTAAAAATACATTTGTAGAATAATAAATATGATGAAAACATTGTTGTCACGGGATAACCATATACTGAGGAGCTGCAAACAGTGCTGTATCAGCTACTTACAATACAATTTAACTGAAAGACATATCAAAAGAAGAGCGTCATCATATTAATGTTTCTAGTCAACATAAGAGTTGCACCATAGCAGCTTATGGTGCTTTATGCTCAGATTGTGCCTCCAATCCCACATTGATTTTTTAATTCTTTGCAGTTTAAAAAACACAATTCGTGCTCAAAGTTAACTTTTTAAAACCATTCTGTGGAAAAGTCAGCCCATAACGCTCCTGATGCCCAGGCTGCTGGCGCAAGACGCCTCTTAGTTCCCATCTTGAATAATTACCAAATAAAGAGACGGGCGCTGGAAGCAGGAAAACAAGAACAGAGTTTTATTTCTCATGAGGAGAGCCTGTCATCTCGGACACTCGCATAGTGTCTTCAGGAGGTGCTCTAACTAGCCTCTCTGAGGCCTGGTCTTTTATACACTGGTTTAAGACATGTGAACGCTCTTTATTACATTAAAGACATTGTGAAGTATGAAGATGACATCCCCGGCACCCCCCCAGTTCCGGCTCATTCCAACACGTGGCTACAGTAGAGGCCCTTACCCCCCACACAATAGGAGGGGGCTATCACGCAGCTGAGTGTTCTGCCGATTCCTTTGGAATGTGTGCGCCTGATCGAATCCCAGGGGGTGGGAAGGTCATGATCAATAGTAGCTCCTTTGAAGAGGGGCGAGTGCATACAGTAGTGGGTAATAAACTGTATCCTCAGGCTAAGGGATGACCAGCTGTCCGTGCAAACAATCGGGCTCAGAGGAAGGGGTCATCAAAGGAGAGATATTCATGAAAGGAAGGATCGGTGTGGACAATCGAGTGTAGAGGAAGGGTTTATCAAAAGAGGGGTATTCATGGAAGGAAAGGAGGTGTTGGTCAGGCGCGGGGTGTGATTCCCAGTGACAGAGTCATGCAGAAGGAGAAGGGTTCATGACTTGTGCATGTGAGAGTGGGGGCGGTCGGGGTGCATGGGGGATGCTTGCAGGGTCAGGGAAGGGCGCTGATGATCGATCGCGAACAGGGAGACCATGGCACCTAAAATGGCTGTTGTATATATGTGTGCATGGGTCTATGCTGACGGGATAACACAGTCAGTGTTTTGCAATATCCGTTCTGCTTACGACAAGAGGTACAGTGACCACAAATGAACGCCTCTTATGTGTATATACATTGCCAATTTCAACAGTCGCCGCTTTTTAACATACGCTAGTTCATTTGTGTTTACCCCAACTGATGGAGTGTACATATAGTCATGTGTGGCCAATGAAATAGCGTTCGTCAAATGCTAGCAAATTGTGTGTAACCATATGCAGTTGATACAATTGGCGGAATGCGGTACATATGAATTCACATTCGTTGGGTTATTCATACAAATCTAGAGATCGGCATAATACTTAGTCGGGGTCAACCAAGGAATCAGGTTCTGACTTTTTCTCCGATGACATCAACATACAGTAAAAAGTGCTCTGATACTTTCGGGTCTTATCAGTGCTATATGAGACCTTTTGGAAGACTAAATACATGAGTGACCGATGACAAAAATGGCTAAGGGAGGAATACAGTTTGATACAAGCAATTAGTCAAAGGGAGGGTAGAAAGTTCAAAAAGGGGGGGGGGGTCTTTGTCGCAATGTCTTTTTAACAGTGAGCCATCATTGGTAGGCTCTGGTAGTCCGTCTTCTTTTGTTGGCGCTGTTGAGCACCGGCGGTGGAGCTATAAGTCCAGCTCGGATCCATCCTTATGCGTTGCAGGGTGCGATCAGTCCTCTGCTGTTAGATCACAGTCCTGTTTCCTAACTGATCTTCTTAGGGGTGCCTCATGCTGGGCACCTGCGTGTCTTTCTTCTTCCGTGGCAAAACCTTATTCTATCTAAATGCTGCTCTTCTTTTCTGAGTCAAAAGTTTATGCGAAAAGGGTGATGTTGTTGAATAATCGAGGGAGGAGAGGGCGGAGTGGGATCAGATCTTTGAACACACCAAGGGACCAAAAGGAGCAAAGGACATCGAGCAGGCAGGCCCATCAGTCGGGCTCGAAAGGGACGGGGACTTCAGGCACGAGTGGGTCAGCGAATTGAGGGCTTCAAGGCAGCCCTTCATTCCTTCATCTGCCGAGTTTGATAGTGGTGCCTCGTCCCGTTGCTCTGCGACTCCATCTTTGGTCGAGGTCACACGTGCTTCATGATCTGTGGCCAGGCTGTGCGTCACGTCCAGCTCCTCTCCTCCAGTGATTGTATCTTTGAATGAGTACAAAACAAGTTTTAGAAAAACTGGCAGGAGAAGACATTTATACATCTCAATTCCGTCCCCAATCCTACGTAGGTGGGGGATATGTTCATCGATCACAGTCAGAAGTCATCACTTATGGAGTATGTAGGAGGGCATTTCTACTGAATTCGTAAGCCTATTTGGCGCTCAGTCGTGACGTACGTGGGGAGAAATCGGACTAGGTACTGACAATCTTACATTTCCCTTCGGGGTCGGCTAACTCTTGCAAGCAGGGGGTTATCATCATGAGAGGGGGGACAGAGGTGAAACATGCTTTACTTGGGGAGCGATAGTTAACCAAGGTCATCAATTATAGCTGATATGGAGCTGGGGTCAATCGGGAGAAGCGAGGATGCTTTGGACAGGGAGCTGGGGGTCAATCGGGAGAAGCGAGGACGCTTTGGACATCCGCACTTAAGTGCAGAGGGGTGGGGCAATCTGGGCATTGGGGATTGCATTTCTAACGAACTGAAAAACAGAAGACCATTGACGTTATAGTCCCCCTACAAAAAGGCCAGATTAGGGGACATCAGTCGTCTTACCTGTCCTTTCTTTCATTACCAACTCAGGTTCTATCGTTTTGCAGAAAGGAGAGGTAGTAATATGGCAAGTTACCATAGTTTTAGTTCATGTAAATTTTGCCGAACACCTCTGTGTTCGAAGAGACCCAATTAGGTTTGTGCCGGTGGGGCACAACGTTACCACAAGGGAGGAGGGAACAGGGGGACCCTCAGAGAGAGAGAGAGTCGCCCGCACTCTAAACGAACCATTTGGTACACGTATGAAGTGGAGAGAGAGAGAGAGGGAGAGAGAGAGAGAGAGAGAGAGAGAAACGTGTACAATAATGGTCCATTCAGTGCGCACACAACACAGAACAGCAGGGGTTAAGTAATACGGAAACACAGGCAGAGGGATGACGTAGATCCATACATCACGTACACACAAACTCAGACGGGGGAGACAGTACATGTATTATATACAAAAATCCAAGACAAAACATAGAACAGTTATTGGCCAAAATTATCTTTTCCTGTATGCTGTGCATCCTTAGCATCCTAAGCTCTTTTTACCTTTTTCTTCTCTTTTATTCGTCGGCTGCCTTCACTGGTGGCTTTGATTGTACACACTTACGCCTTTGGCAATTGGTCAAGAACTAACCTGATCGGGCTAAGGTGTTTCCAGCCTGAGGCAACAGTGGGTGTCAGTTGGGAGAACAATGGGGTAGCTTTGAGTTTCATGTCTATGAAGGTGCGAAGAAGGATGTAGTAGATTATAAATGTAAACCTCACCTCAAAATATTCCTTAAACTTTCCCTATTTAGTTAATTGTAGGATGCTCATTCATTAGTGCACGTCATTTTAGTTGTACTATTCGGGGTGCCAAGCGAAGTTATATTTTGTGGTTTCCCCTTCAGGCTGTCCTCCCAGGCGCTAAGTTCAGGGAGAGAAATAGTCATCGTTTGCATGTTCTGTGTAGGCACCATAATCAAATCCCTTTTTCCCATCTCTTCGTCCACTAGACCACTATTTTTTTGTACTTTTTACTCGACGTTCCGATGTGACCTGCAGAAAGAAGGGAAAAGAAGGGGGGGGCGGGGGCAGCATTTAAACAACATATTAGCGCACATAAACCCGGAAAGGCTTTTACTTACTACATACTCGGCCTATCTCCACAGGATGCAGTCCCTGCCAACTTGGCGTTTAAGCCCAGGTGGGCCCTTTAGCATGGGAGAAATTATTATCGGAAGCCTGTGGATGGCATAGGTCGCCCAAGTGTGGTATTACGGATCGTGCGCAGGGGGGGGGTCAAGTGGCACTCCTTCGGGGTGACTTAGGGGTATTTTAAAACAATTTTTCTGATACAGGTAGCATATAAAGTATAGGCTAAATACCAGGATCTTTTAGCGGTTGTTTTAGGCTGTACAAAAATGCAACATTTCTGCATACTATATTTATCAACCCTTAACTAATTGAGCTGCGCCATTCCACCTGTAATTTAGTTACATCGGAAACAGTAGTCATTTATTTGAAACTTACCAATTTACGCGTGACAACTGCGTTTGCTTTTTCCAAAAAATCTTTAATAAAAATGTCGGTGCACACATACGGGCCTACAACCTCGTGGGCCGGCCACTGAGCAGGCTGGAACTGTACATGTGGGAATACTTAGTAGTGGAAAACTTAATGGAGTCGGTGGTCGTTAATTTCATAAAAAGTGCGACAAGTGCAATAAAAATCATATCGAAACTTTAGTGTGAGCGAGTATCATAAGCATTGAAATTCGAACTTTCAATAATCATGATGCGCCAAAACTTAACAACAATTCATTGTCCGAATGTTCAATCGGTACCCATCTCATGTCAATTCATTGTCCTTCATTGTCCGAACACATAATCAGTACCCATCCCATATCAATTCATTGTCCGAACTGACGGTATACATCCTATATCAATCCATTGTCCGAACATATAATCAGTACACATCCTATATCAATCCATATGTTTAAAAACTACATACATATCCCATGACACCAAGGCTGAGCAATCGGGGTACAACAAGGAGTTGAAAGTTTCATTTGTACCGGCGCCATTTTGGGTGCAACCAGGCAGATCCAGGCATAGTCTAAATCTCCACTAACTCGTGGTTGGCCCAGAGCCTCTTTCGGCAGTCCAAAAGTTCCGTTAAAGGGCAAAAGAAAGGATCGGTGGTCTGAACCATCAGTCAAAGGGGGAGGGAGGCAACCATTTTTCTACCGGGTCATACTGGGTTTTCACCGGAACTGATCCGAACTGTAGTCTGCAGGATTCTAGTCATTCAAACTGAGGCTGGCGCCAGCATGGGAGCGCCGACGTCTCGCGGCTACATTTTCATCGTTCCGTGGGCAGTCATGGCAGTCATTCCCCATCGGGGTTGTCTGCGGGGGTCGGGGACTCCCGCGGCTCCTATAGAATCTTCAAGGTCGAGGAGAAGTTTTATGATGGTGGGACTCGTTTCTTAATCAACAAGCAGCCGGGCCATCTCTTCACCACGGGCCCGCTCCAGCAGGATCGTCCGCCATTTTACGAGTGGGCGAACCCCTGTCGGGTGAGTGGAGCGTTGGGGGTGCCGCTGGGGGCCTCCACCTGGGGAGGTGGGAGAGGCCCGTTCGCGCCGTCTCTCCCTCCCAGCGCACCCCACGCCGTTTTCCTCGGCGCTAATATACATGATGGCTGGACCAGGCGATGAGAGAGGGGGGGGGTCGGAGGCATGCACAAGACATCCCCCCCCCAGTGTTGTCGCAGCCATTATAGAAGAAGTGGGGACGGCCGGACCCCGTCGGCCTCGGCTCTTCTTCGGGCCCACCTTACTCGATGACCTCCGGCCGACGGCTGGCAGCAGGACCCGCCCTACACGTGTTGAAGATCTCGTCTTCCGGATGGGCGTAGCCGCGAACCAGTTGCACTTTGGGAGTTTTCAGAATGGGGGTAGGTATCTGTTGACTTGTATCTATCTCATGTTACCGTTATTGGGGCGTGGCGGGTGGTGGGACAGGCATGTTTGGAGCAGTGAGGGGTGGCGAAGCCTAATTGCCTCGTGGCCGTCGTGATGTCAAGCTTGGCTTCTCTCACCATTTTCATGTTTCTTATTACGGGCTTATTCCTAACGTTTCTCATTTCTAGCGAAATCATGTATTTTATCGTGAGCTATTTCTAACGTTTTCTTATTTGTTGCGAAAATCAAAAACTCATCAGTGGCCTACTGACTTTACTTGATTCTTTTTGTTTTCCCTAACGATTTTTATATATTTTTTTATCTGCTAGCACGATACAGCGGCTAATCCGCATTTTTCTTTATATTTGTCCTTTTTATTAGGGGTGTCCTCCGGGCTGAGCCGGATGACCTACCTCTAATAAATGGTCCGGGTGGAACTAGTTTACCAATCAGTGGGGAGTAGATAGGCATGACAGATTACAACGGGGGACAAAGGTCCGCATTACCTACCCTTCACTATTTGCAAAGACTAGACAGAATATTTGTATTCTACGTTATTTACAAACAGAGAATACCTCCAAAAAGAACCAATTCCAAACAGTCAATGTTTGGACAAACAATCAATCAATGAGGAATGAAATAGGCACGACGGGTTACAACGGGGGCAAAAGCCTGCGTTACCTACCCTTCACTATCTGCAAAGGGAGAGAGAATATTCCTATTCTTCCCCGTTTGTAGGCAGAGAAGATCCTTAAGAGAACCAACTTCGAACAATTCAATGCTCGATCAAACAATCAATCAATGGGGAGAAAAACAGGCATGACGGATTACAATAGGGGACAAATGTCTGCATTACCTATCCTTTACTATCTGCAAAGAGAGAAAAACGTTCCTATTCATCACTGTTTGCAAATAGAAAATATCTCAAAGAGAACCAATACTTCAATTACAATCAAGGCTAAATGAACCAATCAATGAACAATACCAGTATTTAAATACCGATTGCAATATAAACAATCAATCAATCAATCAATCAGATGGATAAAGCCATCCTACCAATCGGACGTAAAGACGTCCTTCTTAACCTTACCCGGGACGGACCGTGTGGGCAATTCTTCGCCTTCCTTTTTCCAGCGCCCGATCGTTCTCTTTCTCCATGTTTTTACTGCAGTATTCCTATGGGATTCCAGTCAGGACAGTAGGTCACTTGAAAGAGGTCCGTTCCGAATCGGTGAAGTTCATTCAATCGGTAGCCGGACGAGGGCCCTCTCACGGCAGGTATACTCCAATCGTTTAGATGTTCACCCCATCGTCTGGACCTCTCTTACCGGACCTTATGTCGCTGATGGACCCCGCGTTGGGACGCCAATTGTGGAAAAGTCAGCCCATAACACTCCTGATGCCCAGGCTGCTGGCGCAAGACGCCTCTTAGTTCCCATCTTGAATAATTACCAAATAAAGAGACGGGCGCTGAAAGCAGGAAAACAAGAACAGAGTTTTATTTCTCATGAGGAGAGCCTGTCATTTCGGATACTCGCATAGTGTCTTCAGGAGGTGCTCTAACTAGCCTCTCTGAGGCCTGGTCTTTTATACACTGGTTTAAGACATGTGAACGCTCTTTATTACAATAAAGACATTGTGAAGTATGAAGATGACATCCCCGGCACCCCCCCAGTTCCGGCTCATTCCAACACATGGCTACAGTAGAGGCCCTTACCCCCCATACAATAGGAGGGGGCTATCACGCAGCTGAGTGTTCTGCCGATTCCTTTGGAATGTGTGCGCCTGATCGAATCCCAGGGGGTGGGAAGGTCATGATCAATAGTAGCTCCTTTGAAGAGGGGCGAGTGCATACAGTAGTGGGTAATAAACTGTATCCTCAGGCTAAGGGATGACCAGCGGTCCGTGCAAACAATCGGGCTCAGAGGAAGGGGTCATCAAAGGAGAGATATTCATGAAAGGAAGGATCGGTGCGGACAATCGAGCGTAGAGGAAGGGTTTATCAAAAGAGGGGTATTCATGGAAGGAAAGGAGGTGTTGGTCAGGCGCAGGGTGTGATTCCCAGTGACAGAGTCATGCAGAAGGAGAAGGGTTCATGACTTGTGCATGTGAGAGTGGGGGCGGTCGGGGTGCATGGGGGATGCTTGCAGGGTCAGGGAAGGGCGCTGATGAATGATCGCGAACAGGGAGACCAAGGCACCTTAAATGGCTGTTGTATATATGTGTGCATGGGTCTATGCTGACGGGATAACACAGTCAGTGTTTTGCAATATCCGTTCTGCTTACGACAAGAGGTACAGTGACCACAAATGAACGCCGCTTATGTGTATATACATTGCCAATTTCAACAATTCAACCAATTACATTTATTTCTCTAACTTGTGAATGTGGTCAATGTTCTCTTTTCCTCATCCCCATCACGATACTCCTTTTCCCGAAATCAGGTTCACTTCTTTATCCAGCCGACCCTTCCAAGGTCACCAAATCTATGAAGCGATTCTGCTTTTTCTCACATTCTCTCTATGTACAAGATACCTTGTATCATTTGAATGGACAGCAGGAGAGTCGGATATTTATGGTTAGTGGGGGTGGGGTTTTGAAGATTAACCTCATTTGACTAAGAGCCGGGGCATCTGGGAGGAAAAGTATTTTAAGGGGGATGAAGTTCACATCTCCTTGGTGAAATTTCTAGATCCTTATTTCATTCTTTCTGTGGATGCAGACTCAGTCGGAACAGAGGTCATAGTCCTCGCTCTGACTTTCAAAGGAACTTCAAATATGCATGGCTTATTTGGCTTTGCCCGGCGGGGCTTGCCCGGCGGGGTGAGAATGGCGTTTGTCAGGCGTTCGTCAGGCGATCGGAAGGGGTGAGGCAATAGTTTATGGTTCAATGGTTTTCATGAAGTCTTCTTGATACGATGAAAGCAGGAAAGGGAGGCTTGTCAATAAACAAACTTAAGACAAGGTGTGACTCCTAGAAAGAATGACTTAGAAACAACATACAGAAACTCACATATAAAAAGGCCCTGATGAGGCTTGAACTCATGACCCCTGGTTTACAAGACCAGTGCTCTGCCACTGAGCTACAAGGCCAGCCTGCCTGCAGTATGTAAATCGCTTCATGTATTCTTACTGCGGTATGAAGATATCTATGATTTTGAGACTCTGTATGGAAATGCAGTTGCATTTGAATGTCTACATGCGTGCACAAATTGAAGAGCATGCTTAAGACACTTTTCTTGGAAGTAGGAAAAACTCCATTTTGATTTGAGAACATAAGAGTATTCACATTTATGACCATACTGATAGCTCTAGTTAGTATGTCCGCAATCAGTGACAGATAGAGAACTCACTTATTAGAAGTGATCTGTCTCTGTGGGGCAGACATATGTCAACAGTCATACACTTGAGATGGCTGAAACTTTAGGAGTAAGAGCTGCTTTCTTATCAGTCTATCTATCCAAACTGGTTAGAAGGCCAGGAGTGAGGGAAAGGCAATCCTCTGGACACTTCATGAAAGATCTAATTTCAATTAAGCACAAAACACTTCCCTTAATTTGACATAATTGCCAAAATGGAATAGTCAGTTGGGCCCTTCTAGTGGATTATGGCTGTGTCTTGAAAGAGAGTGTAATTGTACTACGAGACATGCCCACCTTCAAAAGAGTGTCTGATGGCGTTCCGACGAAGGTGGGATTCGAACCCACGCGTGCAGAGCACAATGGATTAGCAGTCCATCGCCTTAACCACTCGGCCACCTCGTCTGGCTTAGGTGACTATGTTTCATTTTTTAGGAAATTCTTACTATGTGCTAATTACAAATAATCATAAGTTTCTCCTAGACTGTGTCAGAACTGGCAAATGTATCTGGTGTTCAATAGACAGAGCACATGATATAGCAGAATTATCAAATCTGTTCCATTAGGACTGTAGTTTTTAATAGTCATGATAAAATGCTAGCATGTGAGTCGATCTTGCACAGTGAATAAGGGAGCAGTGCCAGTATCTACTTGGCCAGCTCTAGATGGCTCAACTGGAGAGATATGAGAACAGTGAGCTCCAGTGGCGCAATCGGATAGCGCGCGGTACTTATACAGCACTACTTGCATTGAGGCATGCCGAGGTTGTGAGTTCGAGCCTCACCTGGAGCAGCCTACTGGTTTTTCATAAACCATTTCACTAAAAGTAAAGATTAAACTTAGGGTAAAGATGGCCCTTGCTAGAGAGTCTTTACTTCTTTTCAGGATCTGCGTGTCCGACTCTTCCAGGTGCAAATATCACAATCCTTTTCGATGCTCCTTATAAACATTCCATGATGTGCCGTCTTGCATAGCATGCAAACACCACATCAGTGCATTTAAAAATACATTTGTAGAATAATAAATATGATGAAAACATTGTTGTCACGGGATAACCATATACTGAGGAGCTGCAAACAGTGCTGTATCAGCTACTTACAATACAATTTAACTGAAAGACATATCAAAAGAAGAGCGTCATCATATTAATGTTTCTAGTCAACATAAGAATTGCACCATAGCAGCTTATGGTGCTTTCTGCTCAGATTGTGCCTCCAATCCCACATTGATTTTTTAATTCTTTGCAGTTTAAAAAACACAATTCGTGCTCAAAGTTAACTTTTTAAAACCATTCAACCTATTACATTTATTTCTCTAACTTGTGAATGTAGTCCATGTTCTCTTTTCCTCATCCCCATCACGATACTCCTTTTCCCGAAATCAGGTTCACTTCTTTATCCAGCCCACCCATCCAAGGTCACCAAATCTATGAAGCGATTCTGCTTTTTCTCACATTCTCTCTATGTACAAGATACCTTGTATCATTTGAATGGACAGCAGGAGAGTCGGATATTTATGGTTAGTGGGGGTGGGGTTTTGAAGATTAACCTCATTTGACTAAGAGCCGGGGCATCTGGGAGGAAAAGTATTTTAAGGGGGATGAAGTTCACATCTCCTTGGTGAAATTTCTCGATCCTTATTTCATCCTTTCTGTGGATGCAGACTCAGTCGGAACAGAGGTCATAGTCCTCGCTCTGACTTTCAAAGGAACTTCATATATGCATGGCTTATTTGGCTTTGCCCGGTAGGGCTTGCCCGGCGGGGTGAGAATGGTGTTTGTCAGGCGTTCGTCAGGCGATCGGAAGGGGTGAGGCAATAGTTTATGGTTCAATGGTTTTCATGAAGTCTTCTTGATACGATGAAAGCAGGAAAGGGAAGCTTGTCAATAAGCAAACTTAAGACAAGGTGTGACTCCTAGAAAGAATTACTTGGAAACAACATACAGATCTCATATATAAAAAGGCCCAGATGCGGCTTGAACTCATGACCCCTGGTTTACAAGACCAGTGCTCTGCCACTGAGCTACAAGGCCAGCCTACCTGCAGTATGTAAATCGCTTCATCTATTCTTACTGCGGTATGAAGATATCTATGATTTTGAGACTCTGTATGGAAATGCAGTTGCATTTGAATGTCTACATGCGTGCAAAAATTGAAGAGCATGCTTAAGACACTTTTCTTGGAAGTAGGAAAAACTCCATTTTGATTTGAGAACATAAGAGTATTCACATTTATGACCATACTGATAGCTCTAGTTAGTATGTCCGCAATCAGTGACAGATAGAGAACTCACTTATTAGAAGTGATCTGTCTCTGTGGGGCAGACATATGTCAACAGTCATACACTTGAGATGGCTGAAACTTTAGGAATTAAGAGCTGCTTTCTTATCAGTCTATCTATCCAAACTGGTTAGAATGCCGCTGGCACCACGACACGAAGGGGAGTATGGGGGGACAGCGCCCTAGTCCCACACATCTGGCGAGCGCAGCCGGCAGCGCGCCCCCCGGGGCCGCCCCCTCCGGCCAACAGCCAATGGGGAGAGCCCGATGTGGACGGGGGAGGGCGCATCCAAGTTATATACCTGGCCAGCAGCTAGGCTCGGCTTTTCTCTCCCGCGCCGTGGCTGCTCTGCGCTGTTGTTCGAGCGTCGTCGTCGTTGCCGCCGTTAAGCGAGGGATGTGCTACCGTCTCGCTTCCCCCCGGCCCCGTCCCTGGGCATGACCAGGCTGCACGGGGCCCCAGTGGTAGCAGCCACGGGGGGGGTTAGTGGTGGCAGCGCTATGAGCGCGGGCAATGGGTACATAGCGCCGTACGAAATAGGTGAGTCCGTTGTTGAGCCCCCCAGGTGCCCGCTCCACCCTTCGGGGGTAGCAGCTTAATCGCACACGTGGACGCGTAGGAGTAACCACGACCCGGGCGGGAACAAAGAGCGGTTCGCTATGGCGTCTCTTGGGCTTAAAGCGATTTACACTTTGCAGCTCGCGGTTTACACGTCTTGTTTACACGTTGTTCTTGGCTCAGCGCCTTTGTTTAGAAAGTGTCACCTCCCACTACGGGCTGCCCGCCAAAGACAGTGCCCCAGGCGACCTCCGTAGGGGGTGCCCTGCTCTACATGCTCACGGTGCAGTTAGCGAGCTTGGTTTGAAAGGGAGAACCGGAGCATGAGCAAGGTGAGCTGTAGAAAACAGGTTTCATTTCGTTCAGGCTCCGCGGTATAATTCTGTAGCATGCTATTTTGCACCTTGCACTGAGTATGCCCTGATGCAGTCGAGTGCTTGTAACCCAAGGAACGGGCTAGCAAGAGCCAATTATTTCATCTGCAATTATCCTGAAATCCACTGGAGCATTCATTTGATGTCCAAAGGAGTGCGCGTGGCACCGCGGAGGCTCCTAGCAGGGTATAGATATAGTCTGTTCGGCATCTCTAAATGTAACTTTTATTTAAGAGTCACGGCTATGCGTGTTTGAACATTTCCGCGATAGCTGAGCTATTGCCACGGTTTCTGCTCACCTCATGCAAGTTATTATGGTGCAGCCAAACCTCGACTAAGTCACTCTGCGTAGAAATGCTGGGCTCCTGCTGCTTCCAGGCGAACATTCGTTGCAGGCATTTTATGTCGAGCAGCCGTATGTAGACCTGAGGGGCCAGGACTTCGGTTCCAGGGCAGGCGGTGTAGTGATAGGGGGTTGAATTTCTCGGGACTAAATTGCATTCTCGACAAGCACCTCACAGTCCATAAATGAAACAGTAAGCAGGCACGTGGTGCAATCTAAAACTGAAATGTTTCCTTACATTTCGGTCTGTTACCCGAATGTTGTGCTCGATTGTGCCTTGGCTGAGACAGCGCGCTGAAAGCCGAGCATTACAGAGACTCGCGCAATGTGTTATCAGGGTTTAACAACACATTCCTATTCTTAGATGTTTCAACTAAAAGGGCAACTCTTATAAAACGTCCCATGTGAGTGGCCTGTGCTCCGGGTCATCCCGACGGGGATGCATTGCAGGGGCAGGCAGTGTTTGAGAAGTGCCGGTTTGTTAATGTCCAGCCCCGAGCACACCGGTAGCCCAGATCACAACAGGGGTACCGGAGTAGGGCGTGGTACTTATTGTGCACTATTTATCTGTGCCATGGCAGGGTGGTGAGTTCGTGCCTCACCTGGAACAGCTGATTGGTTTTCATAAACCATCTCACTAAAGCACGAAGGTTAGACTCGGAAGCAAGGCGGCTCTTGCGGAGAGTCGACACGTTTCTCAGGAACTGGGTGTCCAACCCCCCCCCCCTGGTGAAGGGTGCCGAGCTGGGGAGGGGGTGCTGACCTCGGGGAGGGGCGGGACTGTGTTTACAAATAGGTTAGGATTTCGAACGCCTTCTGGTAGAGTTCCTTGTGCATCCTACTTTCAGGAAACAATAAAAATGGCAAGATGACGCTTGTTATTAACGTCCTTGTGTGAAAGAGATCTTGCCAAGAGGCATAAAATAGGGCAGAAGGTTAACATGCCCGCGGCAAGGAACACATACAGTGCGAATCACGATTTTTGTTGGATGGCTAGCCGAGGGAATACTCCCTTTTTCACTGACATCCCTGTGTTACTGCAAAACCCCAATGGCTAGGCCGCCATCATGGTCCTGCGTCCTAGGCCCTTCGATCACCGTGGTAACTGTTGTCCCACGTTGGCGCCAATTCCTAAGCTTCGAGAACAAAGGTGGCCGCTGTCCCGTGCTGGCGCCATTTCAGGGTCACGATCCGTGAAGAGGGTTGGAAGCAAGCAGGCCTCCCACATGAGTTCGCTGATACTACCATATGGTAGGAGATCTCAGATTTAGAGCAAATGATTTCATCTTGAAGCGCGATGCTTGAGCAAAATAGTCTGACCCCTTAACAATGCCATTAGGCTTGCATATGCGATCAGTGACAAATCTTGGTATGTCGGTGGCAACGGTGTCCCGTTTGGCGCCAATTACAGAGTGGCCCTGTCAGCGCGGACGTTACCCAGGGTGCCAGAGCTTTTTCACAATAGGTACGGTAATGATGCATGAGAATGGGGCTAAGAATCAAGCGAACAAATTGCAATAAAAGTGCCATCCTTTCGTGGCGTTCCGTTTCTCCGAGCAGCTGTGCACGGTGACACACGCGGGTCAGAGTGCGTTGTGCGTCCGGCCTTCCTTGCATGTAGGCACATCGTCAGCTTCCACGCGCATAGCCCAGCATAGTCATGGGCGACATATTGTTAGTGCTTGGGGGACATTGCATTTATTCCTTGATGCGAATTTTGTAGCGCGGACAGAGCTTTTATTTTGCACTCTGAAGAGGGATAATAACCCTGCGTGATTAAAATCAATATACAGTTCAAAACTAAATAAAAACTAGTTAGAACATAGATTTCCAGTGCGATATGTCCTAAAGCTTCAGCCCAGTTAAAATGGTTGGCTACCTACTTCAGAGAGCCCACAAGGGAGCATTTCTGTTACAGTTGAATGACCTTTATTTCCATTCAAATATGAATTGAAGCATGTCGGCATGGTCACATGAATTGTTACGTTTGGAATTTTGAGATTCACAGCTCCCCCTGCACACGCGTGTGAAACATTTGCCAGATGATACCAGTTATTTGCTCGGTCTAGGATGCGATTACAACCTTTGGTGGATTCATTAAGCTGGTTGTGTAACTAGATTTATCTGGGCTATTGGCACCAGCACGGCATCTGCAATTCACCTGTCTGCCCCTGGGGCCCGTTGTCTGCTGTTTCTGTGCGTGTCTCGAAAGCCATTCACGGCGCTACTGGTACCAAACCGCCGCTGCCTCTAAATAGTTGGTCGATGCTTGAAGGTTTATGCTCTAGGCGGCCTTGAACGATGGGCGACCATGTTGCATTGGCGGGGGGACTGTTGGCGCCATAAATGCGACCGCTATTACCGTACCGGTCCTTCGCTCCAACCCCCCCCCCTTTGTTAGGCGCTCTGTGGGGAGCGTGCGCTGTTCATCCCTCTAATGTTTCGATTGTCTCGGACATTGCAGCTGAAGCAACTAAGGCATGGCCCAAACGTTCATGTATGCTTCCATCAAAATGCAGAATGAGGTTAGATGAATGATGAGTTATATATACCCCAGGTGAATTAATTGTCAAAGACAGCGGTTATGTCTATATAAACATCCCTTCTGCTGCAGGGGTGACGATAGACCGCACAGCACCACCTTATAGAAGTCGAAGTCTGGGATTCTATGCGTTGTTCCAGACAGAGTTCAAGATCGTTTTGTCCCACTACCTGGCAACGTTTTTAATATTAAGTGTGCCTACTAACCTAAATGAGGAAAAGGAAGTAACAACCCTATAGGGAATGCACAATTCACGGGAGTCACCGATGTCCTTAGTATTGGAACTCTAGGGGGTGAGGAGCTTATGGGTATGCATGACTCATAATGGGCCGCTGGTCTGCAGTTTTCTTGGTCCGTGTTGTAGATAATTTTAAGCTGTATTCTAAAAACACTATTTACAATGGTAGTGCCATGGTGTGAGCTTGAAACAAAGCACACCTTTTCCATGGCTGCAGCAAGCTTTGTGGGTGCGAAGTGAACCCTAGCACACACATTACTGGCTCATCTGTCGCCCCAGGCTGTTATCTCTTCCAAAAACCTGATAACTTGTTTGGAATTAATATTATAGTAGTAACTGAATGGGTTTTCCACTCGTGACTATTTTGTACAAAATAAATATACATAGTTCTAAAGTATTGTAGACGTTTTAACCCCTAACTCGGTGATCCTTCGGGATTAAGTTTGCGCTATATAAAACTTTATAAATAAATAAATAAATTTAAATCACCCAGCACCCCAATAGTCTTCGCAAACACTCTACTTGAGTTAAATTAGCCAAGCGAGAGGAGGTGGCGTTAGGTCCAGAACTGCCAACTTTGGAACTGGGGAACCAGGTTCCACGTTGTCCCAACATCCTGTGAATTCGGCCAAATCATGTAATTTCCATGTCCTAAAAATATATGAATGTGACCTTGTGTAATGTACCTGGTGCTCATTAAAGCGCTCCAATACCTTCGGGTCGAGCGGCGCTTTATGAAAGAGAGATCATTGTACACGGTGTTCTCCTTGAACGCAATTACGAAGGATTGCGAAGAATTGAGCCATAATTCTGTCCACAGGAGCCCTTTATATAGGTTTATGCCTGAGTTCCTGGAGGAGGCAAGGCATTAAAACAATGAGAGCAAGTAGAGAACCAATTTCTTGTCCATGTTAGCGTGTGGTGAACTTTACTCGCTAAACGCTGCAGAGGCAACTACAGTTTTTAGACTTGAGCTGAAAGTGAAAAATAGACAAAATAAGACTACCCACGTATATTCATCTTTTTATTGCGCAACATTTGCAGGTCAAATGTTTGAACGAGTAATGCAACGCAGTCGGGCGCTATAGTTGTGCATCCTCGAGGCTAGCGGCCAGTGTGGTGATGGCGATGCTGGGCCATTAGGTGCGAGTCTTGGCAACAAAAAATTGCATGTGCCTTCTGTAATGAAACTGGCGCTATGTAAGTGACCTGGGGCATGACATCTTTACCGGAGCTAGCCGGTTGCCTTTGAAGGTGGTACGGGCGCAGCGAACCCCCGCCTCCGAGCTCAATGAAATACCGCAATAAGTTTCACTCTCCGCTCGGTCCTTAGAGCGCACAAGTACAAGTACTTTCTGTCGAGAATACGAGCTCCCTCGGCGAAGTCTTGTTGACCTCGCGGCCGATGATTCAATGATGCTCTAGTTTTTGAGATTAGCCGGGTTACCGCTCAATGCAAACTGAACCGCTACTCTTTTCTTCAAGGGTACCATCAATCGGATGTTGCTTCCGGCCCCTTCACATGACTGCTAACAGTTTGCTGCCACTGGTGTGATCGTGTAAACACAGTGCTATGGCCTGTTATGATGTTGGCAAATGTTTATTGGTGCACACGGTTTTATGTTCTTTAAAGTTAACTGCTTCATTTATGGGACTTAGCATGAGTTGCCGATAAGATCCAAGTATGACCTGCACAATCGTAATAGTAATAGAGGTTTAATGACTGATTTTGCATCGGGTAAACTCTGGAAGTTGGTAAGTGACACTGGCCGTCATACCGTACATATATCGGGTTTCTACAGCTTTATACTATATCTTAAAACTCTACTCCAATGCAGCCATGGTACTCTCTTACCAAGCGATAGACCAGTGTTGCAGGTAGTTATCTACAATGGTGTGGGTAGGAGTATGTCATCAGCATAGCATGTGATAGAACTGGTCTAATAATATTATAGCTGGATGCTGGACCATAAGGCCCAGTCCACTAAGCAAGGGAGAACAACAAAACACACACACGCTTTGTAGTGGTTACCTCGAAATATTTATTGGCAGTGTGGTATAGATGCAGAGGTATTCTTAGGGGAAGGGGCTAGATGGTAATACTATGCTCCTCAAAGAAGACTGCTGCGGTCTAAGCGAAGATGCTTGGGCACACATGCGAAGCTTAGGTGCACATGTGACTTTGAGGCATAAACAGGAGCGTAGCTTCCGTGGGTGCAGTGGCACAGAGGACACTTGAACTCTGACTATTGCTGTAGTTGATCATTGCTGCAATTTATCATTCTAACACCATCCCGGGGCCCATTTCCTTTTTTGAAATAGTGCATATGACACACTAACTGCACTATTAGGCGTGCACTCCGCACCCAAACCTAGCGATTCCCGCTCAAAGTAAACAAGGCAAAACGCAGCTATAGATCATGCTGCACTCCGGGCAATGTTACTAAAAGCTACCAGACGTCTTGGCAACGCAGGACGACGCCAAATTGGATAGTTTTGGCCTTGCAACTGACACGCAGGTATTCTCAGAGGAAACTCCGGTATCATTTATGTTAATAGTATTTTAAAGCACTTACGTTATAAACTTGGCTCAATTTACCACAAAAGAGGTCATCATCTTACTAAATAGGCACAACTGCCGATCTCTATCCAGTCCTTAGTTTTCTAACATGCGGTAAAGCACTAGACATAAGACATTTATATGTCACACGTAAAAAGACTGGATATACGGATGTCACACATACCTAGTCTCAAACTTTGCAGCTATGTATAGGTCACTGCAATTACTCCAGTAAGTTAAACAAGCGGCATGCTATTCTTTGAAAGACCAGGGGTTAACTTGTTTCACAGTTAAAATAAATATTATGTAGGTGTGTGAAGGATGGGGGAATATGCAAGCCTACAAACAGTGTATACGCTATGGCTCAAGCCATAATGATCAGATAGTTGCGATCATTGCTGAGCAGCTGCTTTTCCCTCGTCTTCATTGCTTGACTTTACGTGCGAGAGAGCGTCACTGATAGCTATTGAACTGTCACTCATAATTACACTCAAATTATAAAAGGTCACACATAACAATTCGAAATTTGGCAGTATGCGGACTGGCGTAGACACCCCGGCATCGGGGTTAGAATTAAGGCTAAAAAAGTGAGTGTTCATGTTAAATAAGCCAATGCCATATTGAACTGCCGTGGCGTGTCCCTGTAGACAAAGTTAGCGCTAGCAAAGGTGTAAACTGAGAATGACATTGACGGTTACGGGCAACTGCTAGTTGGCTCTAACCAATCGCAAATGATCTTGCAGTGATTTGACTTGAGAAACTGTGCCCATTCATGTCTCCCATATCATTGTTTACCAATATCCTGCTAGCACCACCGCATTACATAAACATCGGGAGTCGCTCAGTACTTGGAATTGGATCCAGCAGCAATGTCATATGTACACCATGAAGTGGGATGTGGCCTATGTAACTAAAGGGTGGCCCGAGAACGATACATGCAAATCTCCGTATGAGGTGTGGCTATGAACAGTTCCATCGTTAAGTCGGAGCGAGTTTATGAATACATGAGAATGCAGCCATTTGTGGGAGTGAGCTCTGGTGGTACAACATGGCAGAGGGTGTGGTGGAGGACATTCAGTGGCTGTATACGTTATGTAACAGATTATTAGTTAATATATCTGGTTGTACTAGCAGGCACAGACAGGCTCAAACAAAGTGGAATTATGGTCATATTAAAAAATGTCCAATGACAGGTAATAATCGCACAGTGCATTGCAGAAGGGATAAGTGAGAAGTGTGCAGGCTGCTAGAGGGACGAAGTACAATTGGAGGTAAAATACTGCAACATGTGCTAGACACCCAGGCCTAGTAATGTTGGCAATGGGGGCACTTGAGTAACAACTGGGAGGTATAAGTAGAACCGAATGAAGGGTCACAATTGCGAATACCTTGCCTTGTAGTGAATAGGGCCAAACATATACCCGAACACTAGGCAACAAGTGCAATAAATGGCATGTCAGCCCTAAATTACTGACAGCCAATGCCAATACAGTGCATTACACATAAAACGGGATTGCTTTAGCACACATTCTCAACATCGAAAAATGTATAACTTCCTAGCTTCAGGCTAACAGTGTAAAGCTTGATGTTCGCCTAGAAGAGAATTAGGAGTGCATTATGCTTGCGGCAGGGGCACAAGCGCTGTCCGGAAATAGGAACGTTCCACCAATATTCTGGGAATGAGTCCAAACACACCACACATCAGAATGTGGACTCGGTAGCGGCTTGCCCCATGGCAGACAAAAAATGAAGGCAACAACTAGGTGCCTGTAAGACGTGTGGCTATGTAACTAAGGGCGTGGACTAAAACTGTAGCTAAGCATTCCCCGTAGTGGTGCGGCTTATGGAACAAAGGGCTTGTCCCATGAACAGACCTAAAAAAAAAAAAAAAAATCTCCTTAAGTGGTGTGGTGAAGGGTAATATGATAAGGTGCACTAAACAGCGACCGAAAGTAGATAGGTGGGTGGGGGGCTCTGTCATCGAGGGAAGCCTCCTCCAGAGCTGTGGCGGAGTACAGGGCGATCTGGAAGCAGATGGACAGTAGGGGTACCTCTGCGGCAGAAGGATACAGTCTAAATACCTCTGCCTGGCACAGTAGGGGGCCCGAGCCAAGTACCTGGAGCCGAGGGGGTTCCAGGAAACAGCGTCGGCGCCCCGTTAGTCCTTCGGGCGGTCGGGGGGCCTGAACCGACCGGGGGTGTGCCTCATCTCCCGCCCTGACAGGGGGGCGGGAGTATAACGAAATAAAGTGATAATGTACTGCACCGTCAGAGCATCGCCTCGCCGTGAAAGATGGCTCCTTGGGCATGCGGGTCAGCGAGAGGCTGCTGCATTGGATCGCCTGTAAGATGACCCACCTATCAGTACCTGTGTTGTACGCAAATAAACCTGCACCACTTGTTTCCCACAAATATGTCTCATGGTTTCCTTGGTATGTAAGTGTATGCGCGCAGGGCGGAGTAAGCACTGATGGTGTGGGCACTATGCCGCTGGCACCACGACACGAAGGGGAGTATGGGGGGACAGCGCCCTAGTCCCACACATCTGGCGAGCGCAGCCGGCAGGGCGCCCCCCGGGGCCGCCCCCTCCGGCCAACAGCCAATGGGGAGAGCCCGATGTGGACGGGGGAGGGCGCGTCCAAGTTATATACCTGGCCAGCAGCTAGGCTCGGCCTTTCTCTCCCGCGCCGTGGCTGCTCTGCGCTGCAACCCTCCCTGAACCCTGACCCAGCTGAAGAGCGGTTGGCACAGTTTGGAATACTTTAATGATCATGTTTTATGTTGCAGGCGGAGTCACAGGGCGATCTGGAAGCAGATGGACAGTAGGGGTACCTCTGCGGCAGAAGGATACAGTCTAAATACCTCTGCCTGGCACAGTAGGGTGCCCGAGCCAAGAACCTGGAGCCGAGGGGGTTCCAGAAAACAGCGTCGGCGCCCCGTTAGTCCTTCGGGCGGTCGGGGGGCCTGAACCGACCGGGGGTGTGCCTCATCTCCCGCCCTGACAGGGGGGGCGGGAGTATAACGAAATAAAGTGATAATGTACTGCACCGTCAGAGCATCGCCTCGCCGTGCAAGATGGCTCCTTGGGCATGCGGGTCAGCGAGAGGCTGCTGCATTGGATCGCCTGTAAGATGACCCACCTATCAGTACCTGTGTTGTACGCAAATAAACCTGCACCACTTGTTTCCCACAAATATGTCTCATGGTTTCCTTGGTATGTAAGTGTATGCGCGCAGGGCGGAGTAAGCACTGATGGTGTGGGCACTATGCCGCTGGCACCACGACACGAAGGGGAGTATGGGGGGACAGCGCCCTAGTCCCACACATCTGGCGAGCGCAGCCGGCAGCGCGCCCCCCGGGGCCGCCCCCTCCGGCCAACAGCCAATGGGGAGAGCCCGATGTGGACGGGGGAGGGCGCGTCCAAGTTATATACCTGGCCAGCAGCTAGGCTCGGCCTTTCTCTCCCGCGCCGTGGCTGCTCTGCGCTGCAACCCTCCCTGAACCCTGACCCAGCTGAAGAGCGGTTGGCACAGTTTGGAATACTTTAATGATCATGTTTTATGTTGCAGGCGGAGTCACAGGGCGATCTGGAAGCAGATGAACAGTAGGGGTACCTCTGCGGCAGAAGGATACAGTCTAAATACCTCTGCCTGGCACAGTAGGGTGCCCGAGCCAAGAACCTGGAGCCGAGGGGGTACCAGAAAACAGCGTCGGCGCCCCGTTAGTCCTTCGGGCGGTCGGGGGGCCTGAACCGACCGGGGGTGTGCCTCATCTCCCGCCCTGACAGGGGGGGCGGGAGTATAACGAAATAAAGTGATAATGTACTGCACCGTCAGAGCATCGCCTCGCCGTGCAAGATGGCTCCTTGGGCATGCGGGTCAGCGAGAGGCTGCTGCATTGGATCGCCTGTAAGATGACCCACCTATCAGTACCTGTGTTGTACGCAAATAAACCTGCACCACTGGTTTCCCACAAATATGTCTCATGGTTTCCTTGGTATGTAAGTGTATGCGCGCAGGGCGGATTAAGCACTGATGGTGTGGGCACTAGGCCAGGAGTGAGGGAGAGGCAATCCTCTGGACACTCCATGAAAGATCTAATTTCAATTAAGCACAAAACACTTCCCTTAATTTGACATAATTGCCAAAATGGAATAGTCAGTTGGGCCCTTCTAGTGGATTATGGCTGTGTCTTGAAAGAGAGTGTAATTGTACTACGAGACATGCCCACCTTCAAAAGAGTGTCTGATGGCGTTCCGACGAAGGTGGGATTCGAACCCACACGTGCAGAGCACAATGGATTAGCAGTCCATCGCCTTAACCACTCGGCCACCTCGTCTGCCTTAGGTGACTATGTTTCATTTTTTAGGAAATTCTTACTATGTGCTAATTACAAATAATCATAAGTTTCTCCTAGACTGTGTCAGAACTGGCAAATGTATGTGGTGTTCAATAGACAGAGCACATGATATAGCAGAATTATCAAATCTGTTCCATTAGGACTGTAGTTTTTAATAGTCATGATAACATGCTAGCATGTGAGTCTATCTTGCACAGTGAATAAGGGAGCAGTGCCAGTATCTACTTGGTCAGCTCTAGATGGCTCAACTGGGGAGGTATGAGAACAGTGAGCTCCAGTGGCGCAATCGGTTAGCGCGCGGTACTTATACAGCAGTACTTGCATTGAGGCATGCCGAGGTTGTGAGTTCGAGCCTCACCTGGAGCAGCTTACTGGGTTTTCATAAACCATTTCACTAAAAGTAAAGATTAAACTCAGGGTAAAGACGGCCCTTGCTAGTGAGTCTTTACTTCTTTTCAGGATCTGCGTGTCCGACTCTTCCAGGTGCAAATATCACAATCCTATTCGATGCTCCTTATAAACATTCCATGATGTGCCGTCTTGCATAGCATGCAAACACCACATCAGTGCATTTAAAAATACATTTGTAGAATAATAAATATGATGAAAACATTGTTGTCACGGGATAACCATATACTGAGGAGCTGCAAACAGTGCTGTATCAGCTACTTACAATACAATTTAACTGAAAGACATATCAAAAGAAGAGCGTCATCATATTAATGTTTCTAGTCAACATAAGAGTTGCACCATAGCAGCTTATGGTGCTTTCTGCTCAGATTGTGCCTCCAATCCCACATTGATTTTTTAATTCTTTGCAGTTTAAAAAACACAATTCGTGCTCAAAGTTAACTTTTTAAAACCATTCAACCTATTACATTTATTTCTCTAACTTGTGAATGTGGTCCATGTTCTCTTTTCCTCATCCCCATCACGCTACTCCTTTTCCCGAAATCAGGTTCACTTCTTTATCCAGCCGACCCTTCCAAGGTCACCAAATCTATGAAGCGATTCTGCTTTTTCTCACATTCTCTCTATGTACAAGATACCTTGTATCATTTGAATGGACAGCAGGAGAGTCGGATATTTATGGTTAGTGGGGGTGGGGTTTTGAAGATTAACCTCATTTGACTAAGAGCCGGGGCATCTGGGTGGAAAAGTATTTTAAGGGGGATGAAGTTCACATCTCCTTGGTGAAATTTCTAGATCCTTATTTCATCCTTTCTGTGGATGCAGACTCAGTCGGAACAGAGGTCATAGTCCTCGCTCTGACTTTCAAAGGAACTTCATATATGCATGGCTTATTTGGCTTTTCCCGGTAGGGCTTGCCCGGCGGGGTGAGAATGGTGTTTGTCAGGCGTTCGTCAGGCGATCGGAAGGGGTGAGGCAATAGTTTATGGTTCAACGGTTTTCATGAAGTCTTCTTGATACGATGAAAGCAGGAAAGGGAAGCTTGTCAATAAGCAAACTTAAGACAAGGTGTGACTCCTAGAAAGAATGACTTGGAAACAACATACAGAAACTCACATATAAAAAGGCCCTGATGAGGCTTGAACTCATGACCCCTGGTTTACAAGACCAGTGCTCTGCCACTGAGCTACAAGGCCAGCCTGCCTGCAGTATGTAAATCGCTTCATGTATTCTTACTGCGGTATGAAGATATCTATGATTTTGAGACTCTGTATGGAAATGCAGTTGCATTTGAATGTCTACATGCGTGCACAAATTGAAGAGCATGCTTAAGACACTTTTCTTGGAAGTAGGAAAAACTCCATTTTGATTTGAGAACATAAGAGTATTCACATTTATGACCATACTGATAGCTCTAGTTAGTATTGTTAAAGATCAATTTACAATGGTCAGGCGATTTCAGTAGTTGTTTCCTAAGTTAGATTTGCCCGGCGTAAAATGCCTCTAATACCATACGAAGTTATTCAATAAAGAGGCAGGCGCTGGAGACTGGACTACAGGAAATAAGTTTTATTCCGACGGAGTAGAACACGTCAGATCGGACAACAAGGTATCGTGTCGAGGTGCTCTCTCAGCCTCTCTGAGACCTGGTCTTTTATACACTGGTTTTAGACATGTGAACGTCCTTTATTACAACAGGGACATTGTAGAGCATGAGAACGACATCACCGGTAACACCCCCCCCCCAGTTCCGGCCCATTCCAACACATGACAACAGTAGAGACTCTTTCCCCTCATATGATTGGGAGGGGGCTATCACGCAGCTGAGTGTTCTGCCGATTCCTTTGGAATGTGTGCGCCTGATCGAGTCTTCTGGGGGTGGAGGGTCGTGATCAATAGTGGCTCCTTTCAGGAGAGGCGAGTGCATACAGTAGTGGGCAATAAACTATATCCTCGGGCTAAAGGATGACCAGCGGTCCGTGCTGACGTTCAGGCTCAGAGGAAGGGGTCATCAAAGGAGGGGTATTCATGGACGGAAAGGAGGTGTTGGTCAGGCGCGGGGTGCGATTCCCTGAGATAGAGTCATGGGAGGGGAGGGTTCATGACTTGTGCATGTGAGTGCGGGGGCAGCCAGGGTGCGCGGGGAAGGCTTGCATGGTCAGGGAAGTGTGCTGATGAGCGATCGTGAACAGGGAGACCATGGTACCTAAAATGGCTGTCGTGTATGCTCGTACGTGGGTCTGCAAGATGGCGTAGATAATGTTTAGTACACGAACTAAAATTCCACAGTCCTCCCTTTAACATGTCTCGCCAGCTTGTCAGTTCGGATCAATCCCCATGAGACCACGCACCTCTATTTCGTATAGGGGACTCATGTGCTCAGGTTTAAAGTTCAAAGTCTTTGGGCACATATAGTTGGAAATGAGTGCACATAAAGATGGTAAACATTGAATACCTAAACAACACCCACATAGTATCATGATTGGTATTAGCAAAAACGTGAACAGTCTCCATCCCCAGTTCTTTAAAGTGTCCCAGAACCAGCCTCCAAGCGACCATCCTTCCTGTTCCTGGTGAACCTCCGAGGACAGCCTGTGGAGGTGTTCGATTGCTTTGTAGACTGAAGGTGAGTTATCTGGCACGTAGGTGCAACAGCTGGAGCCGATGATACGGCATGCACCTCCACGGTCGGCCAGAACCACACCTAGAACAAGACGGTTTTGAAGAGCCACCAGGCGGACTGCCTGTAGCTCAGCCGTGTTGTTAGCAAGGATGCCAGCGGTGATGTTAATGGTTGTTTCTAATGCCTGAGTCAGGTGTCGGATTGCGCGGCTATTTGCCATTGGTCCCCACAGAGGAACAAGTCCCTTTGCTGCATCCAGGAACTGTGCTCCGGTGGAGTCGGCTTGTTCAACATCTCCAGCGCGCTTTTGCCGGTGGTGGTTGGCTGGAGCCACATACGTAGGAGGAAGAATGAAAGCGATGTAGCACGTACCCTTCCAGCCTTTTGGGAGCCACGTGTAAGCTTTGGTGCCACAAACAAAGTACATATTCGGGGAAGCAACAAAGGAGGGGGGTCAGCAGAGGCCAATGTTTTGGTGATGCGGCAAGAACTGTGACCCACCAGCTGCGTTCCTTGTCCTTCGAGGCATACGAGTCCTGTGATATTGATGACAGACTGGGCCGCAGTCAGGGTGGCAGCCGTTTGTTTCCGCAGGTGGGAGAAGGTGGATCTGGTTGGATTGTGGAGCACCTGCATTTCGACCCTTTCTTTGGCAGGGATGTTCGTAAGGAAGGTTGAACCTGAAATTGCAGGACAAAAGGGCTTTCCTGTGTTGTTCGGCCAGAACCCATAGTAGAAGTGCGACACTGTCTGACGAGAAGCGGCGTTGTCCTTGTGGCTTTCTTGCATGAGGATCAACCAGGCGAGGCAAGAGCCGTGAACTGAGAAAGGTGAAGGAATAAAGGGGATGGAGTGTCCGGTAGCATGTGGGAGCAACCCACAGATCCAGCAGTTTGTGGCATTTTCAGCAAGGTTGTGCTGGTGCAACAGTTGTACAAAGGAATTGTTCCAGAATTCCCTACGCCTTTCTCGAAGCTGAGGTGAAAGGGTGATCAGGTGGTGCTCTTTCACGGTGGTTGGCTGGACAGTGGTTGGCAACATTTGGTGAGCGGGTGTGCTTTCCTCCAAGATCCAGGAGGAGGTCATGAGGAGGAGGCAAAAGAGGAAGACAATGAAGAAAGCGATTGTCTTTGATTTGTGCAAATTGTCAGTTTTTGGATTCCTGTAGTGGGTATTTCCTGTTGCTTTCGACGTCTTCTTATCTGGCGCTTCCATCATCTTCTTATCTGGCGCTTCCATCATCTTCATCTTCAAGGTGCTCGGTAGTGGGCAGAACCACAGACTTAGTTTAGCTTCTCTCCAGGTAACCCTTGGTTGCTTTGGGTCACCGTTCTGAGATTTTTAACTTAGTCAGTGGCCTACTTAGCCGAAGCTCCCTCCTTTCGACGCAGGAAATACCCTTCTCGAGATGGCACAGTGGGATCAGAGTGTTTTGCAAGTTCAAGTGCCTCAGTATCAGGATAGCAGTTCAGTGATGGTCGGTCTTTGTTCAGGAGCTCTTCTTGGGTGCTGACGTTGTCTGTCGTGGCCAGGGTCGAGGAAATCTTTTTGCAGTGATGGGCGTGCAGCCAGTGCTTCTTCCCCTCCACTCGAAGAGCCGTCCGAGTGGTGATCAGTACTTGCCAGGGGCCCGTCCACCGGGGTTCCAGACTCTTCGCTCGTCGAAAGTTCCGGATCAAGATATAGTCACCCGGTTGGATATCGTGACCGGGACCCCTGGAAGCATCGGGGATGGCCTGCTGCACCTGTTGATGAATGACAGACAATGTCTTAGTTAATTTGTACAAATAATCTGACAGCAGGACGTCGGGGACGTCATGAATGGAGGTTGGTTTGGGGGCAGTCCAGAGGTTCATAGGCCGTCCAAACACAACTTCGTAGGGGGTCAAGTGATGCTTAGTGGGGGTGGAGCGCATCGATAGTAATGCCAGTGGAAGGGCATCTGGCCACTTAAGTCCTGTGGTGGCCACTATTTTTGACAGTTTCAGTTTCAGTGTGGCGTTGTGTCGTTCAACCAGGCCAGCGGATTGGGGGTGGAAGACCGCATGGAACCTTTGTTTCACCCCTAACCCCTTCAGGATTAGTTGGATAACTTCAGCTATGAAGTGGGGGCCATTGTCGCTCCATAAAATTCGACAAAGGCCGTAGCGAGGGAAAAACTCTTTCAGTAGTACTTTGGCAGTAGTCATGGCAGTGTTATCACGGGTCGGATAGGCTTCCACCCATTTGCTGAAGGCACATATAATGACTAATACGTACTTCAAGCCTTGGCACCTCTCTAATTGGATGTAATCCATCTGAAGGACCTCAAAGGGGTGGTCGGGGATCCCAAACCCTCCCCGGGGTACCACAGTCCCTTTCCCGGGGTTGTGTTGTAAGCAGATAAGGCACTGTTGGACTAGGCTTTTGGCTGAGTCGGGGATCTTGCCGTTATGCCCGACTTTGGAAATGAGTTCGATCATGGGGGCAGACCTATGTGTGCAGGGGAATGTGCCATTGTCAATATGGGGATCAAGTATGCATCAGGCAGTAACCATTTGTTTGTGTCCTTTGTCCGCCAGCAGCCTTCATCGTCCCTTAGACCCACCCGTGCCCACTCAATCAATTCGGGTGGTGTGCTGGCCGATTGGATGTCCCTGATTGTTTCCCTAGCGTCGGTCCATTTTTCTGCTTGTGACCTGGTCACATACATGCGTGTCGTTGCCCTATTCTCAGCTGTGGTTCGGGCAGTGATGTTGGCTAGTGCGTTTCCCTGTCCAACTAAATCTGTCACCTTCTTGTGTGCCTGACATTTGATCACTGCTAATCGTGTGGGGAGAAGGACTGCTTCAATCAGGGCGGAGACTAAATCTCCGTGAAGGATGGGTGTACCATGCAAGAGCCATCTACCCATAGTTCTCCGTCAGGATCTATGAAAGCAACGTCTCGGAGGTCAATTCTACTCCTAGTCTGTTCGTCCGTGAAAGTCACACAGTCGTGTATAGGGGGCACATCGGGGTCATTTTCGGGCAAGGGTAACAGTGCAGCAGGATTCAATGTCGTGCATCTCTTCAGAGTGATGTGGGGCGCAAGCAAAGTCAATTCGTATCCTGTCAGTCGTGCACTAGTCAAGTGTTGAGTCTTGGTCTGGTTCAAAAGCGTGTCAACTGCATGGGGTACTAATACTGTGAGAGAGTTCGAAAGTACAATTCCCTCACTCTGTCGGATAGAGACAGCAGCAGCAGCTACTGCTCGAAGGCAGGCAGGTAGAGCTCTGGCGACTGGATCAAGAGTGGCAGAGAAGTAGGCACAAGGGCGCTGTTTGGCGCCGATGGGCTGAGTTAGAACAGTCAATGCGCATCCCTCCCTTTCGTGAGTGAAGAGGGAGAAGGGCTTGGAGAAATCTGGTGTTCCTAGAACGGGTGCCGAGCAAAGGGCATCTCGCAACTCCTTAAAGGATGTTTGGCATTCGGGGGTCCACGGGAGTGGGAACGGAACATCTTTGGCCAACAGGGAAAGTAGGGTTTTTTTTAAATGAGACTGAAATTTGGTAGCCATTGTCGGCAGAAAGAAGTAAGGCCTACTAATGAACGGACTTGCTGCTGGGTTTTTGGAATAGGGGTGTCTAGGATGGTTTGGATTCGGTCGGGTGTAAGTTTTCTCCCTTCTTTGGACAGGAGATGACCTAGGTATGTTACTTGGGGCTGACAGAACTGCAGTTTCTTTTTGGAGACTTTGTGGCCATTCTCCGCGAGAAAGTGCAAGAGTTGGATAGTGGCTGTGATTGCAAGTGGAGTGGTGTCGGCCGCCAAAAGGATATCATCGACATATTGGATCAACACCACTCCATCCGGTAGCTGGACGGCGTCCAGCTGCCTTTTTAGAGCCTGGCTGTAAATGCTGGGACTTTCAGTGTAGCCCTGGGGAGCTCTACAAAATCGGTATGAACGTTTTTTTAAAGTGAAGCCGAAGAGATAACGGCTGTCTGGATGGATGGGGATGGAGAAAAATGCATTTTTAAGATCTATAACGGTGAAGGTGGTGGCAGTGGACGGGATGAGGGTCAGAATGGTGGCGATGTCTGAGACTACGGGGTACTGTGGCACCACCACTTTGTTAACTTCTCGCAGGTCGATGATGAAGCGGTACGCTTTCTCATCCCCCTCAACTTGCTTCTTAACAATGGGTAGGATAGGACTATTGCAGACATTACTAACCACTTCCTCTACCACTCCTGCATCTACCAAGGACTGAATAATCGCTACCAATGACTTCTCGCCTTCGGGCGATATCCGGTACTGTGGGAGTTTCGGGAGTATTGCATCTGGTCGAACAGTTATGTGTACAGGATCGATCATCATTCGTCCTACATCCGAGTCGTTTCTGGCCCATAGGTGCAGGGGTAGTGAATCGAGCAAGGATAGGTCAGCATCTGTTAAAGTGTACATATGTCGTGCGGGGTAGGGTCCGGACATGTTCGGGTTGTCGTACAGGATAACTCGGACTCCTTCCGAGGAACACCTAATAGTAGCTCGGAAATGTTTCAGTAAATCAATACCCATAATAGCGTCAGGGGAGTTGGAGGAGAGCAGAAACGTCGTGTCAGTGGGATTGTTTCCTAGGTCAAAGGAGATAGGTACAGACAGGGGATTAGTGGAGGGCGTCCCATCGAAACCTATCGAGGTAATGTGTGAGCCAGACAAGGGTGCCCTTGGAATCAGTCGTTTTGATAACACACTACGTGTCGCTCCAGTGTCTACCAAAAATGGAGACTTTGTACCCAGGACCTTAGCAGTGACATAAGGACCTTGCTGGTCAACACAGAGCTCGACTGGATCCCTCCCTTGCCCCTGGCAGTCCTATGCAGAGTCGTGATCTTTGTAGCTATTGGACTGTTGGCACTGATTCTGTCGGGGGCGGTCAAATGTGTTAGATCTGCCAGATCGGTCATTGGTGGTGTCGTGGGTCTGTCCTTGTCCCTGCCCTCCAGTTTTGGGGCCATTTGTCATGTTCTTTGTCTCTTTATTTTTAATCAGTTCCCGAAGGGCTAGACATTGAGACTTCCAATGTCCAAATTCTTTACAAAATGCACACTGGTTTTCATCAAGGTCGGTTCGTGGAGCGCCAGGGGTGGGGTTGCGGTCTCTAGGGGCCGAATTCCTAGGGGCATTTGACTGGTAGTTTCCCCTATACCGTTCCCTCCCGGTGGTCACTCCCTGTAGTTGTGCAATCATTACTCGTTCCTTTAGGTCCTTTTTCTTTTTCTCAGTTGCCCTTTCGTTCTCGTTCTTTTGGTGTTCATAATACTGAGCCATCTGAAGGATAGCTGCAGGTTTAGAGGCTCCCCAACTACTTTCGCTAGTCTGTAACTTTTGGGAGACCTCTTGCGATAGCCCCTTTACGTAGTTCTGCACGAATAGGTGTTGTCCGGTTGCGGTGGTCATGTCTTGGCCACTGTAGTCGGAGAACACTGTTTCAAATCGTGAGAAGTATTCTGATACGTCCTCCTGAGGTTTCTGGCGGCAGGCCGTGACTATCGACCAGTCTACCTTCTTTTCTGGGATCAATGTTTTTAGCTTCTGCACTACTTTGTCGGGGAGTTCCAATATATCTTTTACAGGTTTCTTTCCGGGCTCTCGCTGCCTATCTAGTTCATCGAGTTTTGTCCAGGTGTGTCCGAACAGATCTGTGTGGTCGGCTCTCCGGATTTGCTTCCACACATCAGCCGGCAGACACAACCCGAAAAACAAATCCATGTCCGCTAGAGTCATTATGGTTGAGCCCAAGGCTGTGCCTAATTCGGTATAGAATGCTGTAGGGTTCTTTCTTAAATCGGGCAGGGTTTGTCTAAAAGTTAAAATATATTGCCGATCCCATGGTTGGTAAACCCAGTTGTACACAACCCTCCCTTTGGCATCTGCATGGTTGATATCATCGTTTGTTCCCTGACCTCTTGGGGGAACCCAATAGGGAGCGGCTTCTCTGATAGGCATCATGGTGTTGGCTGCTTCTAGCGAGGGCTCAATCGTCTCAGGGACTGTGATCTTAACCTCTGGTTTCTGTTCCGCGAGGTGGCGGAAGACCTCAAGCGTTTGTATGAAGAGGTCCGTCACGTCACTTTCAGCCCCATCTCCGACATCAACCCTTCTATATAGAGCCGTCACTTTAGCAGGACCCTTAGTCTGGTACCTATCCTCATACGCGTTCAGGGTGTGGTAGCTGAACCGTAAAATGAAATGCCGTCTGTGACTACCGGCGTGCGAGATGTGCATATTCATCGTATATTCTTCGCTCTCTTTTCGTTCTACCAGGGTTTTTGCTATTTGGTCGATTCCATCCCGCTCATCTTTGCTCAACCTGTTTGGTCTGGCTGTTAGATGCCTGCTGGTCTCATGCTCATCTGCTGTTGTTACCAACGCGGTTGGTGCGAATGCCGTAAGAGCCGGGGCACTAGCGCTATGGTCACCCATGCCTGCACTTTGAACTGGTGAGTGTTGTGCTAGAGGCTGGCTGGGAGCATAAGGAGGAGGCATGTAGATAATTGGAGGACCGAGCAGTAACTCGTCATTTGCTCGCTGTTTGGAGGGAATCTCCTGGTAGAGCGCAGCGGTGGTCCTGACAGGGCATTGACCTGTCAGTCCTGATTCTTGCGTTTGTTTAACTTCCTCTCTTCTTCTTATTTCTTCATCTAGTTCTTTTGCGGCCAGATGGGCTGCTTTTCGTAATTCTTTCACTGTTTTTACTTCCTCTCTTTTCCTGCGATGGTCTGCTTCTTTGCGCCACATGCCAATACTAACGAGCATAGTGGGCGTTACCTTATTTATTTTTACAGCTGCTTCTAGTGTTTTTATTTTATTTTCATCAAAAGAACCTATCAGTGGCCACTGGTTTTTAGGATCCCTTTTTGTATATTTATGCCATAACTTACTATACGCTATAGCGACTAGTCCTTGCTTAGTAAACATGTCCATATTAGGGGTGCCCTCCAGTGGAGCTGGATGGTTCATCTCTAATAAGCGGTCCGGGTTGACCCAACTATGAGCCAATGGGGAGAAGATAGGCATGACGGATTACAATGGGGGGCAAAAGCCTGCACTACCTATCTTTTCACTGTTTGCAAAGACTGGACAGAATAGTCTATTCTACGCTATTTGCAAACAGAGAATACCTCCAGAAAGAACCAATTCCAAACAGTCAATGTTTGGACAAACAATCAATCAATGAGGAATGAAATAGGTACGACGTGTTAAAGTTTTGCGTTACCTACCCCTCACTCTCTGCAAAGGGAGAGAGAATATTCCTATTCTTTCCGTTTGCAGGCAGAGAAGATTCCTAAGAGAACCAACTTCGAACAATTCAATGCTCGATTCAATCAATCAATCAATGGGGAGAAAAAAAATAGGCATGACGTGTTAAAGTTTTGCGTTGCCTACCCTTCACTATCTGCAAAGACTAAACAGAGTATGGTGATTCTGTGTTTGTTTGCAAATAGAGAATCTCCCAGAAGCAATCAATAGGAAATACTAGTATTTTCAAACAATCAATCAATCAATCAATATCGCAATTTGTCGTGTGTCACGACCTTACCCGGACCGCATGGACAGTTTCTCGTCTTCCGCTTCCAGCGCCCGATCGTCCTCTATTGGTTCCCAGTCAGGACCATAGATCACTCGAGAGAGGTCTACTCGGAATCAGTGAAGTTCAGATGATCGGCTGTCAGACGAGGGTCTATCGGACAGGAGCTCTTCCGATCATTGCAGTCGTTCACTCTGTCGTCGGGACCTCTCCCACTGGATCCACGTGTCGCTGATGGGCCCGCGTTTGGGACGCCAATTGTTAAAGTTCAATTTACAATGGTCAGGCGATTTCAGTAGTTGTTTCCTAAGTTAGATTTGCCCGGCGTAAAACGCCTCTAATACCATACGAAGTTATTCAATAAAGAGGCAGGCGCTGGAGACTGGAAGACAGGAAACAAGTTTTATTCCGACGGAGTAGAACACGTCAGATCGGACAACAAGGTATCGTCTCGAGGTGCTCTCTCAGCCTCTCTGAGACCTGGTCTTTTATACACTGGTTTTAGACATGTGAACGTCCTTTATTACAACAGGGACATTGTAGAGCATGAGAACGACATCACCGGTAACACCCCCCCCCCCCAGTTCCGGCCCATTCCAACACATGACAACAGTAGAGACTCTTTCCCCTCATATGATTGGGAGGGGGCTATCACGCAGCTGAGTGTTCTGCCGATTCCTTTGGAATGTGTGCGCCTGATCGAGTCTTCCTGGGGTGGAGGGTCGTGATCAATAGTGGCTCCTTTCAGGAGAGGCGAGTGCATACAGTAGTGGGCAATAAACTATATCCTCGGGCTAAAGGATGACCAGCGGTCCGTGCTGACGTTCAGGCTCAGAGGAAGGGGTCATCAAAGGAGGGGTATTCATGGACGGAAAGGAGGTGTTGGTCAGGCGCGGGGTGCGATTCCCTGAGATAGAGTCATGGGAGGGGAGGGTTCATGTCTTGTGCATGTGAGTGCGGGGGCAGCCAGGGTGCGCGGGGAAGGCTTGCATGGTCAGGGAAGTGTGCTGATGAGCGATCGTGAACAGGGAGACCATGGTACCTAAAATGGCTGTCGTGTATGCTCGTACGTGGGTCTGCAAGATGGCGTAGATAATGTTTAGTACACAAACTAAAATTCCACAGTATGTCCGCAATCAGTGACAGATAGAGAACTCACTTATTAGAAGTGATCTGTCTCTGTGGGGCAGACATATGTCAACAGTCATACACTTGAGATTGCTGAAACTTTAGGAGTAAGAGCTGCTTTCTGATCAGTCTATCTATCCAAACTGGTTAGAAGGCCAGGAGTGAGGGAAAGGCAATCCTCTGGACACTTCATGAAAGATCTAATTTCAATTAAGCACAAAACACTTCCCTTAATTTGATATAATTGCCAAAATGGAATAGTCAGTTGGGCCCTTCTAGTGGATTATGGCTGTGTCTTGAAAGAGAGAGTAATTGTACTACGAGACATGCCCACCTTCAAAATAGTGTCTGATGGCGTTCCGACGAAGGTGGGATTCGAACCGATGCGTGCAGAGCACAATGGATTAGCAGTCCATCGCCTTAACCACTCGGCCACCTCGTCTGCCTTAGGTGACTATGTTTCATTTTTTAGGAAATTCTTACTATGTGCTAATTACAAATAATCATAAGTTTCTCCTAGACTGTGTCAGAACTGGCAAATGTATGTGGTGTTCAATAGACAGAGCACATGATATAGCAGAATTATCAAATCTGTTCCATTAGGACTGTAGTTTTTAATAGTCATGATAACATGCTAGCATGTGAGTCGATCTTGCACAGTGAATAAGGGAGCTGGGCCAGTATCTACTTGGTCAGCTCTAGATGGCTCAACTGGGGAGATATGAGAACAGTGAGCTCCAGTGGCGCAATCGGTTAGCGCACTGTACTTATACAGCAGTACTTGGATTGAGGCATGCCGAGGTTGTGAGTTCGAGCCTCACCTGGAGCAGCTTACTGGTTTTTCATAAACCATTTCACTAAAAGTAAAGATTAAACTCAGGGTAAAGACGGCCCTTGCTAGAGAGTCTTTACTTCTTTTCAGGATCTGCGTGTCCGACTCTTCCAGGTGCAAATATCACAAATATCACAATCCTATTCGATGCTCCTTATAAACATTCCATGATGTGCCGTCTTGCATAGCATGCAAACACCACATCAGTACATTTGTAGAATAATAAATATGATGAAAACATTGTTGTCACGGGATAACCATATACTGAGGAGCTGCAAACAGTGCTGTATCAGCTACTTACAATAAAATTTAACTGAAAGACATATCAAAAGAAGAGCGTCATCATATTAATGTTTCTAGTCAACATAAGAGTTGCACCATAGCAGCTTATGGTGCTTTCTGCTCAGATTGTGCCTCCAATCCCACATTGATTTTTTAATTCTTTGCAGTTTAAAAAACACAATTCGTGCTCAAAGTTAACTTTTTAAAACCATTCAACCTATTACATTTATTTCTCTAACTTGTGAATGTGGTCCATGTTCTCTTTTCCTCATCCCCATCACGATACTCCTTTTCCCGAAATCAGGTTCACTTCTTTATCCAGCCGACCCTTCCAAGGTCACCAAATCTATGAAGCGATTCTGCTTTTTCTCACATTCTCTCTATGTACAAGATACCTTGTATCATTTGAATGGACAGCAGGAGAGTCGGATATTTATGGTTAGTGGGGGTGGGGTTTTGAAGATTAACCTCATTTGACTAAGAGCCGGGGCATCTGGGAGGAAAAGTATTTTAAGGGGGATGAAGTTCACATCTCCTTGGTGAAATTTCTAGATCCTTATTTCATCCTTTCTGTGGATGCAGACTCAGTCGGAACAGAGGTCATAGTCCTCGCTCTGACTTTCAAAGGAACTTCAAATATGCATGGCTTATTTGGCTTTGCCCGGCGGGGTGAGAATGGCATTTGTCAGGCGATCAGAAGGGGTGAGGTAATAGTTTATGGTTCAATGGTTTTCATGAAGTCTTCTTGATACGATGAAAGCAGGAAAGGGAAGCTTGTCAATAAGCAAACTTAAGACAAGGTGTGACTCCTAGAAAGAATGACTTGGAAACAACATACAGAAACTCACATATAAAAAGGCCCTGGTGAGGCTTGAACTCATGACCCCTGGTTTACAAGACCAGTGCTCTGCCACTGAGCTACAAGGCCAGCCTGCCTGCAGTATGTAAATCGCTTCATGTATTCTTACTGCGGTATGAAGATATCTATGATTTTGAGACTCTGTATGGAAATGCAGTTGCATTTGAATGTCTACATGCGTGCACAAATTGAAGAGCATGCTTAAGACACTTTTCTTGGAAGTAGGAAAAACTCCATTTTGATTTGAGAACATAAGAGTATTCACATTTATGACCATACTGATAGCTCTAGTTAGTATGTCCGCAATCAGTGACAGATAGAGAACTCACTTATTAGAAGTGATCTGTCTCTGTGGGGCAGACATATGTCAACAGTCATACACTTGAGATGGCTGAAACTTTAGGAGTAAGAGCTGCTTTCTTATCAGTCTATCTATCCAAACTGGTTAGAAGGCCAAGAGTGAGGGAAAGGCAATCCTCTGGACATTTCATGAAAGATCTAATTTCAATTAAGCACAAAACACTTCCCTTAATTTGACATAATTGCCAAAATGGAATAGTCAGTTGGGCCCTTCTAGTGGATTATGTCTGTGTCTTGAAAGAGAGTGTAATTGTACTACGAGACATGCCCACCTTCAAAAGAGTGTCTGATGGCGTTCCGACGAAGGTGGGATTCGAACCCACGCATGCAGAGCACAACGGATTAGCAGTCCATCGCCTTAACCACTCGGCCACCTCGTCTGCCTTAGGTGACTATGTTTCATTTTTTAGGAAATTCTTACTATGTGCTAATTACAAATAATCATAAGTTTCTCCTAGACTGTGTCAGAACTGGCAAATGTATGTGGTGTTCAATAGACAGAGCACATGATATAGCAGAATTATCAAATCTGTTCCATTAGGACTGTAGTTTTTAATAGTCATGATAACATGCTAGCATGTGAGTCGATCTTGCACAGTGAATAAGGGAGCAGTGCCAGTATCTACTTGGTCAGCTCTAGATGGCTCAACTGGGGAGATATGAGAACAGTGACCTCCAGTGGCGCAATCGGTTAGCGCGCTTTACTTATACAGCATTACTTGCATTGAGGCATGCCGAGGTTGTGAGTTTGAGCCTCACCTGGAGCAGCTTACTGGTTTTTCATAAACCATTTCACTAAAAGTAAAGATTAAACTCAGGGTAAAGACGGCCCTTGCTAGAGAGTCTTTACTTTTATTCAGGATCTGCGTGTCCGACTCTTCCAGGTGCAAATATCATATTCGATGCTCCTTATAAACATTCCATGATGTGCCGTCTTGCATAGCATGCAAACACCACATCAGTGCATTTAAAAATACATTTGTAGAATAATAAATATGATGAAAACATTGTTGTCACGGGATAACCATATACTGAGGAGCTGCAAACAGTGCTGTATCAGCTACTTACAATACAATTTTACTGAAAGACATATCAAAAGAAGAGCGTCATCATATTAATGTTTCTAGTCAACATAAGAGTTGCACCATAGCAGCTTATGGTGCTTTCTGCTCAGATTGTGCCTCCAATCCCACATTGATTTTTTAATTCTTTGCAGTTTAAAAAACACAATTCATGCTCAAAGTTATCTTTTTAAAACCATTCAACCTATTACATTTATTTCTCTAACTTGTGAATGTGGTCCATGTTCTCTTTTCCTCATCCCCATCACGATACTCCTTTTCCCGAAATCAGGTTCACTTCTTTATCCAGCCGACCCTTCCAAGGTCACCAAATCTATGAAGCGATTCTGCTTTTTCTCACATTCTCTCTATGTACAAGATACCTTGTATCATTTGAATGGACAGCAGGAGAGTCGGATATTTATGGTTAGTGGGGGTGGGGTTTTGAAGATTAACCTCATTTGACTAAGAGCCGGGGCATCTGGGAGGAAAAGTATTTTAAGGGGGATGAAGTTCACATCTCCTTGGTGAAATTTCTAGATCCTTATTTCATCCTTTCTGTGGATGCAGACTCAGTCGGAACAGAGGTCATAGTCCTCGCTCTGACTTTCAAAGGAACTTCAAATATGCATGGCTTATTTGGCTTTGCCCGGCAGGGCTTGCCCGGCGGGGTGAGAATGGCGTTTGTCAGGCGATCGGAAGGGGTGAGGCAATAGTTTATGGTTCAATGGTTTTCATGAAGTCTTCTTGATACGATGAAAGCAGGAAAGGGAAGCTTGTCAATAAGCAAACTTAAGACAAGGTGTGACTCCTAGAAAGAATGACTTGGAAACAACATACAGAAACTCACATATAAAAAGGCCCTGATGAGGCTTGAACTCATGACCCCTGGTTTACAAGACCAGTGCTCTGCCACTGAGCTACAAGGCTAGCCTGCCTGCAGTATGTAAATCACTTCATGTATTCTTACTGCGGTATGAAGATATCTATGATTTTGAGACTCTGTATGGAAATGCAGTTGCATTTGAATGTCTACATGCGTGCACAAATTGAAGAGCATGCTTAAGACACTTTTCTTGGAAGTAGGAAAAACTCCATTTTGATTTGAGAACATAAGAGTATTCACATGTATGACCATACTGATAGCTCTAGTTAGTATGTCCGCAATCAGTGACAGATAGAGAACTCACTTATTAGAAGTGATCTGTCTCTGTGGGGCAGACATATGTCAACAGTCATACACTTGAGATGGCTGAAACTTTAGGAGTAAGAGCTGCTTTCTTATCAGTCTATCTATCCAAACTGGTTAGAAGGCCAGGAGTGAGGGAAAGGCAATCCTCTGGACACTTCATGAAAGATCTAATTTCAATTAAGCACAAAACACTTCCCTTAATTTGACATAATTGCCAAAATGGAATAGTCAGTTGGGCCCTTCTAGTGGATTATGACTGTGTCTTGAAAGAGAGTGTAATTGTACTACGAGACATGCCCACCTTCAAAAGAGTGTCTGATGGCGTTCCGACGAAGGTGGGATTCGAACCCACGCATGCAGAGCACAATGGATTAGCAGTCCATCACCTTAACCACTCGGCCATCTCGTCTGCCTTAGGTGACTATGTTTCATTTTTTAGAAAATTCTTACTATGTGCTAATTACAAATAATCATAAGTTTCTCCTAGACTGTGTCAGAACTGGCAAATGTATGTGGTGTTCAATAGACAGAGCACATGATATAGCAGAATTATCAAATCTGTTCCATTAGGACTGTAGTTTTTAATAGTCATGATAACATGCTAGCATGTGAGTCGATCTTGCACAGTGAATAAGGGAGCAGTGCCAGTATCTACTTGGTCAGCTCTAGATGGCTCAACTGGGGAGATACAAGAACAGTGAGCTCCAGTGGCGCAATCAGTTAACGCGCGATACTTATACAGCAGTACTTGCATTGAGGCATGCCGAGGTTGTGAGTTCGAGCCTCACCTGGAGCAGCTTACTGGTTTTTCATAAACCATTTCACTAAAAGTAAAGATTAAACTCAGGGTAAAGACGGCCCTTGCTAGAGAGTCTTTACTTCTTTTCAGGATCTGCGTGTCCGACTCTTCCAGGTGCAAATATCACAATCCTATTCGATGCTCCTTATAAACATTCCATGATGTGCCGTCTTGCATAGCATGCAAACACCATATCAGTGCATTTAAAAATACATTTGTAGAATAATAAATATGATGAAAACATTGTTGTCACGGGATAACCATATACTGAGGAGCTGCAAACAGTGCTCTATCAGCTACTTACAATACAATTTAACTGAAAGACATATAAAAAGAAGAGCGTCATCATATTAATGTTTCTAGTCAACATAAGAGTTGCACCATAGCAGCTTATGGTGCTTTCTGCTCAGATTGTGCCTCCAATCCCACATTGATTTTTTAATTCTTTGCAGTTTAAAAAACACAATTCGTGCTCAAAGTTAACTTTTTAAAACCATTCAACCTATTACATTTATTTCTCTAACTTGTGAATGTGGTCCATGTTCTCTTTTCCTCATCCCCATCACGATACTCCTTTTCCCGAAATCAGGTTCACTTCTTTATCCAGCCGACCCTTCCAAGGTCACCAAATCTATGAAGCGATTCTGCTTTTTCTCACATTCTCTCTATGTACAAGATACCTTGTATCATTTGAATGGACAGCAGGAGAGTCGAATATTTATGGTTAGTGGTGGTGGGGTTTTGAACATTAACCTCATTTGACTAAGAGCCGGGGCATCTGGGAGGAAAAGTATTTTAAGGGGGATGAAGTTCACATCTCCTTGGTAAAATTTCTAGATCCTTATTTCATCCTTTCTGTGGATGCAGACTCAGGCGGAACAGAGGTCATAGTCCTCGCTCTGACTTTCAAAGGAACTTCAAATATGCATGGCTTATTTGGCTTTGCCTGCCCGGCGGGGTCAGAATGGCGTTTGTCAGGCGATCGGAAGGGGTGAGGCAATAGTTTATGGTTCAACGGTTTTCATGAAGTCTTCTTGATAAGATGAAAGCAGGAAAGGGAAGCTTGTCAATAAGCAAACTTAAGACAAGGTGTGACTCCTAGAAAGAATGACTTGGAAACAACATACAGAAACTCACATATAACAAGCATTTACAATGCAACGGTTTCGCCTTCGGAAAAGTTAGAGCTTTTGGTATTGTAAATGACAAACTTTTTATTTGTGTTGGTTTTGAAAACAGATAAATAAATAGCATTGCCAATAGCTTACTCTGTCGCAAATGCGAGATGTATTGCATTTGCTCACACACACCCACACAAGAGCCCCCCCACACACCACACAAGAGCCCCCCACACACCACACAAGAGCCCCCCACACCACACAAGAGCCCCCCCACACCACACAAGAGCCCCCCCACACCACACAAGAGCCCCCCCACACCACACAAGAGCCCCCCCACACGCAAGAGCCCCCCAAGCACCACGCAAGAGCCCCCCAAGCACCACGCAAGAGCCCCACGCACACACCCACACGCAAAGAGCCCCCCCACACACCCACACGCAAAGAGCCCCCCCCACACACATGCAAAGAGCCCCCCCACACACACGCAAAGAGCCCCCCCACATACACGCAAAGAGCCCCCCACATACACGCAAAGAGCCCCCCACATACACCCACACGCAAAGAGCCCCCCCACACACGCAAAGAGCCCCCCCCACACACACACGCAAAGAGCCCCCCCACATACACGCAAAGAGCCCCCCACATACACGCAAAGAGCCCCCCACATACACGCAAAGAGCCCCACACAGAGGTCAGGGGTGGCACAGAAGCAGAGTTTCACCAGCTGAGACTCGCATGAAGCCTCTAGCACAGCCTCAGTGTCGGGATCTTTGTTTACCTTCAATAACACGAGCCCGGTCACAAGCTCCTCTCCTCCCTTAGCCCCTGCTCGGAGGTTGTCTGATAAACTCCCCACCCGCGCACCCCTGTCACTTGACCTCTATTAACAGCCCGGTGCGAAACGACCATCTTCCTGGTTTAGAGACAAATCCCGTCTCGCCCCTTGCGTCTGACCATCGTCATGTTAACAAAGGTACACAAAGCCCAGCGCCTCAGCATTGTGTTATAGGAGCGCTAAAAGTCAGAAAGCATCTGCTAGTCGCCCTGGCCGCCCACCTCAATCAGTTTTCAACTAATTCACAAGGAGTACTTTAGTGTGTGGACGGATTCAAACACAGCCTGCCCTCTCCTAGAAGTATTGTGTGTGATCTGTGAAACATATCACAAGTGGCTACTTACTGAAACTATCTGCAGTTCTACAAAAGTCTTAATCACACAAGAGGAAGTAAATGAAGTGTGTTTATTGTTTATGCGGCCAGGGGTACCATTGGAGCTTTTTTAATGTTGGGAGAGAAATGCAACAAACCTGCACACGTCTCAGAAATTCACTATTAGACCAAATCTGCGTAGATCACCTGTTGGAGTGCCCGGGATATTGGCACATTGATGCTTTCCAATACAAACCTCGCAGCCGGGGATAAGATACAGAGGGGGTCGAGAGATCTGAGTTTATTCCATCCTCTTTTCATTCTTCTCTTTCTACATTTTATTTCCTTACTTGGTCCCTTTTTTAATGACACCCCCACCAAGTCGCCACTTCCCTTCTTTCCCACAACTCTCCTGAGTCCTACATCCCATTTGACTCCCTCGGCGCTTCCTGCTTACACATAAGCTCGTGCACACATACAAAAATGCCACTCAGACCATTTACATGATCTTTCGTTCGTACAATACGCTTTCTTGACGTCTGCCCTTGGCACACAGACACGTCTGCGCTTCTTCCACTTCACACTCTCTGTCGCACCAGCACTTGTGCCCTCACACAGCTGGCGCCTCCCTCCGGAGCACCCACCCTGCCAGGGTCGGTGCTAACCCCACAGTGCCCACCAGTTCTGAAGCCCCCTCCACCCCCCTTTCCGGACTCCAGATGGTGCTGCCAGCTGCCTTGTATGAGGGCTGCACAGGACAGCCTGCAGCCCCGGGCTGCAGCTCCCTGCTCGCATTCGTGCGTCTTCCTATTAATGCACAGGCATGGGGGGGGGGGCTTAACAAGCCCCGCCTGGGGCGGCACATCTGAAGGCCCCGTCCCCGTGGACGTCTCTTCCCACTAGGCGCAGGCCGCGTCATTTAAATACACATTTGATTCATCGCTCTCAGCCTTCATAGGGTAATAAAATGTGTCCACCCCTGCCTCTGCGCTCACCCCGGGTGCAGAAAGTCCCTCCGGTTATTCCACGTGTAGACTGCGAGAGAAAACGTGCGTTTCCTACCTTTCTATTGACGATAACACAATGATGGGAACCGTGAACTTGCAGAAAACAGAGCAAGAGGCCAGAGTTCAGCCAGACGAGAAAAATAATTCACCGTCTGAACAGTACATGACATTGCCAGGTGTACAAATAAATGTCATACCCCATGGAAAATAAACGTGAAGCAAGTGTGCATATTTACGAGGGAGATTTCTGCGTTACAACCACAGTGCCCGCTGGGTTGAGCCACGTGTATTTCTTCGGTTTTCGGTTTGGCCTAAATACCTACGTTTTCTACGAATACAGGTAACAAAAATAACATACACTAAACCATGTATTCTTTTATTACCATTGCTCTGAGTGGGACGGGCGAAGACCCATGGGAGGAGGCGCCTTGTGTGTATCATGACGCTTACCTCCGCCCTCACAGATACAATTGGTGATATTTTATCCCACGAAGGAAGAGTTTGGCCGTCCGCCGCAAGGGAGGAAAATGGCGGGTGTTTGTAATCTCGACAACTCCAAATGTGATACATCATGCATTTATTGAAATATGACCTGTGCTATAATCTTACCCGTGAGCCTGAGCATTACTCTAAAAAACAACTTAATTCCCGACAGCATTTAAATACCACAGCATGCAACAGCACCCCACCTAACGCCCCGCCCACTTCTCTTCAGGCCGGGGGTGTCCAATAGCATGCGCGGGTACAAGGGAGTGGAGGGAGAGAGAGTGTAGCTAAAATAGGCCTACTTACGAGCAGATGGTCTTGAGGTTCCGGTCATCGTCCAGGTCCTGTGGATAGTTGGCCATTTTGTCGCCCAGTGTGAGCAGCAACGTCATATGGAGACTTTTCAGGAACAAGCACCTACGAGGACACAGGGGGCGGGAGAGGACACGGACGGCGGGAGGGGGCGGGAGAGGACAAGGACGGCGGGAGGGGGCGGGAGTGGACACGGACGGCGGGAGGGGGCGGGAGTGGACACGGACGGCGGGAGGGGGCGGGAGAGGACACGGACGGCGGGAAACGTGCACAGGACAGCGAGGGGGGGGGCGGAAAGGCACTCGGAGGGGGCGGGAATGGACAGACTTTCAGTGAAAGGGGAGGGAACGGGAAAAAACGTAACTCCGCCCTGGGAAAAAATCTCGGGAACGCCCCCGAATCTGGTCCGGCCTTGACGGACAGATCTCTGTTCCAATGGCTAGCCTCCATTTATGGAGCTAGCCAATGGGACAGGGGGGGGGGTATTCCAGAGTCCTTACTGAAATCAAGAGAAATCAAGCGAAACCTAAAAAGGCCCTGATGAGGCTTGAACTCATGACCCCTTGTTTACAAGACCAGTGCTCTGCCACTGAGCTACAAGGCCAGCCTGCCTGCTGTATGTAAATTGCTTCATGTATTCTTACTGCGGTATGAAGATATCTATGATTTTGAGACTCTGTATGGAAATGCAGTTGCATTTGAATGTCTACATGCGTGCACAAATTGAAGAGCATGCTTAAGACACTTTTCTTGGAAGTAGGAAAAACTCCATTTTGATTTGAGAACATAAGAGTATTCACATTTATGACCATACTGATAGCTCTAGTTAGTATGTCCGCAATCAGTGACAGATAGAGAACTCACTTATTAGAAGTGATCTGTCTCTGTGGGGCAGACATATGTCAACAGTCATACACTTGAGATGGCTGAAATTTTAGGAGTAAGAGCTGCTTTCTTATCAGTCTATCTATCCAAACTGGTTAGAAGGCCAGGAGTGAGGGAAAGGCAATCCTCTGGACACTTCATGAAAGATCTAATTTCAATTAAGCACAAAACACTTCCCTTAATTTGACATAATTGCCAAAATGGAATAGTCAGTTGGGCCCTTCTAGTGGATTATGGCTGTGTCTTGAAAGAGAGTGTAATTGTACTACGAGACATGCCCACCTTCAAAAGAGTGTCTGATGGCGTTCCGACGAAGGTGGGATTCGAACCCACGCGTGCAGAGCACAATGGATTAGCAGTCCATCGCCTTAACCACTCGGCCACCTCGTCTGCCTTAGGTGACTATGTTTCATTTTTTAGGAAATTCTTACTATGTGCTAATTACAAATAATCATAAGTTTCTCCTAGACTGTGTCAGAACTGGCAAATGTATGTGGTGTTCAATAGACAGAGCACATGATATAGCAGAATTATCAAATCTGTTCCATTAGGACTGTAGTTTTTAATAGTCATGATAACATGCTAGCATGTGAGTCGATCTTGCACAGTGAATAAGGGAGCAGGGCCAGTATCTACTTGGTCAGCTCTAGATGGCTCAACTGGGGAGATACAAGGACAGTGAGATCCAGTGGCGCAATCGGTTAGCGTGTTGTACTTATACAGCAGTACTTGGATTGAGGCATGCCGAGGTTGTGAGTTCGAGCCTCACCCGGAGCAGCTTACTAGTTTTTCATAAACCATTTCACTAAAAGTAAAGATTAAACTCAGGGTAAAAACGGCCCTTGCTAGAGAGTCTTTACTTCTTTTCAGGATCTGCGTGTCCGACTCTTCCAGGTGCAAATATCACAATCCTATTCGATGCTCCTTATAAACATTCCATGATGTGCCGTCTTGCATAGCATGCAAACACCACATCAGTGCATTTGAAAATACATTTGTAGAATAATAAATATGATGAAAACATTGTTGTCACGGGATAACCATATACTGAGGAGCTGCAAACAGTGCTGTATCAGCTACTTACAATACAATTTAACTGAAAGACATATCAAAAGAAGAGCGTCATCATATTAATGTTTCTAGTCAACATAAGAGTTGCACCATAGCAGCTTATGGTGCTTTCTGCTCAGATTGTGCCTCCAATCCCACATTGATTTTTTAATTCTTTGCAGTTTAAAAAACACAGGGGCATATTACCAACCAATAGAGATAATTTTTGTCTCTAACTTATTTAGAGACAAAAATTATCGCCGCACATCGGCGATTTTTATCGCAGATAAACCTTGCTATTAGCAAGGTTTATCGCAAATGCGATAAAAAACGGCCGCAATGCATGAATATTGCTGAAAAGTCCGCGATATTCATGCATTATCGAGCAAATGCTCTTAGCCATGTTATCCACCTCCCATTGGACAACATGGCTAAGAACTGCTCCTGGGCAAGTGTTAGCTTTTGGAGATTCGCGCTTAGCGCGAATATCTCCAAAAGTTGGTAATAGGAGATAGCGATGTTAGCGACTGTTTTCAGTCGCTAACATCTTGGCACGCCCACTTTGCATGTCATTAGTGATAAATATCACTGACATGCAAAGCGGGGCCCAAAATGGTCACTATCTCCTATTAGCTGTCTCTAACTGGTGTTAGCGACAGCTTGGTAATAGGGAGATCATTTTATCTCCGCTTTCTTGGCTTTTAAAGCCAAAAAAGCAGAGATAAAGCCCCTTGATAATATGCCCCACAATTCGTGCTCAAAGTTAACTTTTTAAAACCATTCAACCTATTACATTTATTTCTCTAACTTGTGAATGTGGTCCATGTTCTCTTTTCCTCATCCCCATCACGATACTCCTTTTCCCGAAATCAGGTTCTCTTCTTTATCCAGCCGACCCTTCCAAGGTCACCAAATCTATGAAGCGATTCTGCTTTTTCTTACATTCTCTCTATGTACAAGATACCTTGTATCATTTGAATGGACAGCAGGAGAGTCGGATATTTATGGTTAGTGGGGGTGGGGTTTTGAAGATTAACCTCATTTGACTAAGAGCCGGGGCATCTGGGAGGAAAAGTATTTTAAGGGGGATGAAGTTCACATCTCCTTGGTGAAATTTCTAGATCCTTATTTCATCCTTTCTGTGGATGCAGACTCAGTCAGAACAGAGGTCATAGTCCTCGCTCTGACTTTCAAAGGAACTACAAATATGCATGGCTTATTTGGCTTTGCCTGCCCGGCGGGGTGAGAATGGCGTTTGTCAGGCGATCGGAAGGGGTGAGGCAATAGTTTATGGTTCAATGGTTTTCATGAAGTCTTCTTGATACGATGAAAGCAGGAAAGGGAAGCTTGTCAATAAGCAAACTTAAGACAAGGTGTGACTCCTAGAAAGAATGACTTGGAAACAACATACAGAAACTCACATATAAAAAGGCCCTGATGAGGCTTGAACTCATGACCCCTGGTTTACAAGACCAGTGCTCTGCCACTGAGCTACAAGGCCAGACTGCCTGCAGTATGTAAATCGCTTCATGTATTCTTACTGTGGTATGAAGATATCTATGATTTTGAGACTCTGTATGGAAATGCAGTTGCATTTGAATGTCTACATGCGTGCACAAATTGAAGAGCATGCCTAAGACACTTTTCTTGGAAGTAGGAAAAACTCCATTTTGATTTGAGAACATAAGAGTATTCACATTTATGACCATACTGATAGCTCTAGTTAGTATGTCCGCAATCAGTGACAGATAGAGAACTCACTTATTAGAAGTGATCTGTCTCTGTGGGGCAGACATATGTCAACAGTCATACACTTGAGATGGCTGAAATTTTAGGAGTAAGAGCTGCTTTCTTATCAGTCTATCTAGCCAAACTGGTTAGAAGGCCAGGAGTGAGGGAAAGGCAATCCTCTGGACACTTCATGAAAGATCTAATTTCAATTAAGCAAAAAACACTTCCCTTAATTTGACATAATTGCCAAAATGGAATAGTCAGTTGGGCCCTTCTAGTGGATTATGGCTGTGTCTTGAAAGAGAGTGTAATTGTACTACGAGACATGCCCACCTTCAAAAGAGTGTCTGATGGCGTTCCGACGAAGGTGGGATTCGAACCCACGCGTGCAGAGCACAATGGATTAGCAGTCCATCGCCTTAACCACTCGGCCACCTCGTCTGCCTTAGGTGACTATGTTTCATTTTTTAGGAAATTCTTACTATGTGCTAATTACAAATAATCATAAGTTTCTCCTAGACTGTGTCAGAACTGGCAAATGTATGTGGTGTTCAATAGACAGAGCACATGATATAGCAGAATTATCAAATCTGTTCCATTAGGACTGTAGTTTTTAATAGTCATGATAACATGCTAGCATGTGAGTCGATCTTGCACAGTGAATAAGGGAGCAGGGCCAGTATCTACTTGGTCAGCTCTAGATGGCTCAACTGGGGAGTTACGAGAACAGTGAGCTCCAGTGGCGCAATCGGTTAGCGCGCTGTACTTATACAGCAGTACTTGGATTGAGGCATGCCGAGGTTGTGAGTTCGAGCCTCACCCGGAGCAGCTTACTGGTTTTTCATAAACCATTTCACTAAAAGTAAAGATTAAACTCAGGGTAAAAACGGCCCTTGCTAGAGAGTCTTTACTTCTTTTCAAGATCTGCGTGTCCGACTCTTCCAGGTGCAAATATCACAATCCTATTCGATGCTCCTTATAAACATTCCATGATGTGCCGTCTTGCATAGCATGCAAACACCACATCAGTGCATTTGAAAATACATTTGTAGAAAAATAAATATGATGAAACATTGTTGTCACGGGATAACCATATACTGAGGAGCTGCAAACAGTGCTGTATCAGCTACTTACAATACAATTTAACTGAAAGACATATCAAAAGAAGAGCGTCATCATATTAATGTTTCTAGTCAACATAAGAGTTGCACCATAGCAGCTTATGGTGCTTTCTGCTCAGATTGTGCCTCCAATCCCACATTGATTTTTTAATTCTTTGCAGTTTAAAAAACACAATTCGTGCTCAAAGTTAACTTTTTAAAACCATTCAACCTATTACATTTATTTCTTTAACTTGTGAATGTGGTCCATGTTCTCTTTTCCTCATCCCCATCACGATACTCCTTTTCCCGAAATCAGGTTCACTTCTTTATCCAGACGACCCTTCCAAGGTCACCAAATCTATGAAGCGATTCTGCTTTTTCTCACATTCTCTCTATGTACAAGATACCTTGTATCATTTGAATGGACAGCAGGAGAGTCGGATATTTATGGTTAGTGGGGGTGGGGATTTGAAGATTAACCTCATTTGACTAAGAGCCGGGGCATCTGGGAGGAAAAGTATTTTAAGGGGGATGAAGTTCACATCTCCTTGGTGAAATTTCTAGATCCTTATTTCATCCTTTCTGTGGATGCAGACTCAGTCGGAACAGAGGTCATAGTCCTCGCTCTGACTTTCAAAGGAACTTCAAATATGCATGGCTTATTTGGCTTTGCCCGGCGGGGTGAGAATGGCGTTTGTCAGGCGATCGGAAGGGGTGAGGCAATAGTTTATGGTTCAATGGTTTTCATGAAGTCTTCTTGATACGATGAAAGCAGGAAAGGGAAGCTTGTCAATAAGCAAACTTAAGACAAGGTGTGACTCCTAGAAAGAATGACTTGGAAACAACATACAGAAACTCACATATAAAAAGGCCCTGATGAGGCTTGAACTCATGACCCCTGGTTTACAAGAGCAGTGCTCTGCCACTGAGCTACAAGGCCAGCCTGCCTGCAGTATGTAAATCGCTTCATGTATTCTTACTGCGGTATGAAGATATCTATGATTTTGAGACTCTGTATGGAAATGCAGTTGCATTTGAATGTCTACATGCGTGCACAAATTGAAGAGCATGCTTAAGACACTTTTCTTGGAAGTAGGAAAAACGCCATTTTGATTTGAGAACATAAGAGTATTCACATTTATGACCATACTGATAGCTCTAGTTAGTATGTACGAAATCAGTGACAGATAGAGAACTCACTTATTAGAAGTGATCTGTCTCTGTGGGGCAGTCATATGTCAACAGTCATACACTTGAGATGGCTGAAACTTTAGGAGTAAGAGCTGCTTTCTTATCAGTCTATCTATCCAAACTGGTTAGAAGGCCAGGAGTGAGGGAAAGGCAATCCTCTGGACACTTCATGAAAGATCTAATTTCAATTAAGCACAAAACACTTCCCTTAATTTGACATAATTGCCAAAATGGAATAGTCAGTTGGGCCCTTCTAGTGGATTATGGCTGTGTCTTGAAAGAGAGTGTAATTGTACTACGAGACATGTCCACCTTCAAAAGAGTGTCTGATGGTGTTCTGAGGAAGGTGGGATTCGAACCCACGCGTGCAGAGCACAATGGATTAGCAGTCCATCGCCTTAACCACTCGGCCACCTCGTCTGCCTTAGGTGACTATGTTTCATTTTTTAGGAAATTCTTACTATGTGCTAATTACAAATAATCATAAGTTTCTCCTAGACTGTGTCAGAACTGGCAAATGTATGTGGTGTTAAATAGACAGAGCACATGATATAGCAGAATTATCAAATCTGTTCCATTAGGACTGTAGTTTTTAATAGTCATGATAACATGCTAGCATGTGAGTCGATCTTGCACAGTGAATAAGGGAGCAGTGCCAGTATCTACTTGGTCAGCTCTAGATGGCTCAACTGGGGAGATATGAGAACAGTGAGCTCCAGTGGCGCAATCGGTTAGCGCTCGGTACTTATACAGCAGTACTTGCATTGAGGCATGCCGAGGTTGTGAGTTCGAGCCTCACCTGGAGCAGCTTACTGGTTTTTCATAAACCATTTCACTAAAAGTAAAGATTAAACTCAGGGTAAAGACGGCCCTTGCTAGAGAGTCTTTACTTCTTTTCAGGATCTGCGTGTCCGACTCTTCCAGGTGCAAATATCACAATCCTATTCGATGCTCCTTATAAACATTCCCTGATGTGCCGTCTTGCATAGCATGCAAATACCACATCAGTGCATTTAAAAATACTTTTGTAGAATAATAAATATGATGAAAACATTGTTGTCACGGGATAACCATATACTGAGGAGCTGCAAACAGTGCTGTATCAGCTACTTACAATACAATTTAACTGAAAGACATATCAAAGGAAGAGCGTCATCATATTAATGTTTCTAGTCAACATAAGAGTTGCACCATAGCAGCTTATGGTGCTTTCTGCTCAGAATGTGCCTCCAATCCCACATTGATTTTTTAATTCTTTGCAGTTTAAAAAACACAATTCATGCTCAAAGTTAACTTTTTAAAACCATTCAACCTATTACATTTATTTCTCTAACTTGTGAATGTGGTCCATGTTCTCTTTTCCTCATCCCCATCACGATACTCCTTTTCCCGAAATCAGGTTCACTTCTTTATCCAGCCGACCCTTCCAAGGTCACCAAATCTATGAAGCGATTCTGCTTTTTCTCACATTCTCTCTATGTACAAGATAGCTTGTATCATTTGAATGGACAGCAGGAGAGTCGGATATTTATGGTTAGTGGGGGTGGGGTTTTGAAGATTAACCTCATTTGACTAAGAGCCGGGGCATCTGGGAGGAAAATTATTTTAAGGGGGATGAAGTTCACACCTCCTTGGTGAAATTTCTAGATCCTTATTTCATCCTTTCTGTGGATGCAGACTCAGTCGGAACAGAGGTCATAGTCCTCGCTCTGACTTTCAAAGGAACTTCAAATATGCTTGGCTTATTTGGCTTTGCCCGGCAGGGCTTGCCCAGCGGGGTGAGAATGGCGTTTGTCAGGCGTTCATCAGGCGATCCAAAGGGGTGAGGCAATAGTTTATGGTTCAATGGTTTTCATGAAGTCTTCTTGATACGATGAAAGCAGGAAAGGGAAGCTTGTCAATAAGCAAACTTAAGACAAGGTGTGACTCCTAGAAAGAATGACTTGGAAACAACATACAGAAACTCACATATAAAAAGGCCCTGATGAGGCTTGAACTCATGACCCCTGGTTTACAAGACCAGTGCTCTGCCACAGAGCTACAAGGCCAGCCTTCCTGCAGTATGTAAATCGCTTCATGTATTCTTACTGCGGTATGAAGATGTCTATGATTTTGAGACTCTGTATGGAAATGCAGTTGCATTTGAATGTCTACATGCGTTCACAAATTGAAGAGCATGCTTAAGACACTTTTCTTGGAAGTAGGAAAAACTCAATTTTGATTTGAGAACATAAGAGTATTCACATTTATGACCATACTGATAGCTCTAGTTAGTATGTCCGCAATCAGTGACAGATAGAGAACTCACTTATTAGAAGTGATCTGTCTCTGTGGGGCAGACATATGTCAACAGTCATACACTTGAGATGGCTGAAACTTTAGGAGTAAGAGCTGCTTTCTTATCAGTCTATCTATCCAAACTGGTTAGAAGGCCAGGAGTGAGGGAAAGGCAATCCTCTGGACACTTCATGAAAGATCTAATTTCAATTTAGCACAAAACACTTCCCTTAATTTGACATAATTGCCAAAATGGAATAGTCAGTTGGGCCCTTCTAGTGGATTATGGCTGTGTCTTGAAAGAGAGTGTAATTGTACTACGAGACATGCCCACCTTCCAAAGAGTGTCTGATGGCGTTCCGACAAAGGTGGGATTCGAACCCACGCGTGCAGAGCACAATGGATTAGCAGTCCATCGCCTTAACCACTCGGCCACCTTGTCTGCCTTAGGTGACTATGTTTCATTTTTTAGGAAATTCTTACTATGTGCTAATTACAAATAATCATAAGTTTCTCCTAGACTGTGTCAGAACTGGCAAATGTATGTGGTGTTCAATAGACAGAGCACATGATATAGGAGAATTATCAAATCTGTTCCATTAGGACTGTAGTTTTTAATAGTCATGATAACATGCCAGCATGTGAGTCGATCTTGCACAGTGAATAAGGGAGCAGTGCCAGTATCTACTTGGTCAGCTCTAGATGGCTCAACTGGGGAAATATGAAAACAGTGAGCTCCAGTGGCGCAATCGGTTAGCGCGCGGTACTTATACAGCAGTACTTGCAATGAGGCATGCCGAGGTTGTGAGTTCGAGCCTCACCTGGAGCAGCTTACTGGTTTTTCATAAACCATTTCACTAAAAGTAAAGATTAAACTCAGGGTAAATACGGCCCTTGCTAGAGAGTCTTTACTTCTTTTCAGGATCTGCGTGTCCGACTCTTCCAGGTGCAAATATCACAATCCTATTCGATGCTCCTTGTAAACATTCCATGATGTGCCGTCTTGCATAGCATGCAAACACCACATCAGTGCATTTAAAAATACATTTGTAGAATAATAAATATGATGAAAACATTGTTGTCACGGGATAACCATATAATGAGGAGCTGCAAATAGTGCTGTATCAGCTACTTACAATACAATTTAACTGAAAGACATATCAAAAGAAGAGCGTCATCATATTAATGTTTCTAGTCAACATAAGAGTTGCACCATAGCAGCTTATGGTGCTTTCTGCTCAGATTGTGCCTCCAATCCCACATTGATTTTTTAATTCTTTGCAGTTTAAAAAACACAATTCATGCTCAAAGTTAACTTTTTAAAACCATTCAACCTATTACATTTATTTCTCTAACTTGTGAATGTGGTCCATGTTCTCTTTTCCTCATCCCCATCACGATACTCCTTTTCCCGAAATCAGGTTCACTTCTTTATCCAGCCCACCCATCCAAGGTCACCAAATCTATGAAGCGATTCTGCTTTTTCTCACATTCTCTCTATGTACAAGATACCTTGTATCATTTGAATGGACAGCAGGAGAGTCGGATATTTATGGTTAGTGGGGGTGGGGTTTTGAAGATTAACCTCATTTGACTAAGAGCCGGGGCATCTGGGAGGAAAAGTATTTTAAGGGGGATGAAGTTCACACCTCCTTGGTGAAATTTCTAGATCCTTATTTCATCCTTTCTGTGGATGCAGACTCAGTCGGAACAGAGGTCATAGTCCTCGCTCTGACTTTCAAAGGAACTTCAAATATGCATGGCTTATTTGGCTGTGCCCGGCAGGGCTTGCCCGGCGGGGTGAGAATGGCGTTTGTCAGGTGATCGGAAGGGGTGAGGCAATAGTTTATGGTTCAATGGTTTTCATGAAGTCTTCTTGATACGATGAAAGCAGGAAAGGGAAGCTTGTCAATAAGCAAACTTAAGACAAGGTGTGACTCCTAGAAAGAATGACTTGGAAACAACATACAGAAACTCACATATAACAAGCATTTACAATGCAACGGTTTCGCCTTTGCAAAAGTTAGAGCTATTGGCATTGTAAATGACAACATTTTTATTTATGTGTTGGTTTTGAAAACAGATAAATAAATGGCATTGTCATTTACAATGCCAATAGCTTAATCTCTCGAAAATGACACACACCAACAGAGAGCCCCCCACACAGAGCCCTCCCCACACACACACACAGAGCCCCCCCCACACACATACACACAGAGCCCCACCACACACACAGAGCCCCCCACACACACACAGAGCCGCCCACACACACACCCACAGAGCCCCCCCCAGAGCCCCCCACACAGAGCCCTCCCCACACAGAGCCCCCCACACACTGCGAGCCCCCCCCCACACACAGCGAGCACCACACACTGCTGCTTTTTACAAGGAGGGGCCGCATCAACCGAGAGGGTGACATAGGAAATCCATTGGACTAATCCGACGAGCGCTGCCTGGAAGTGTTTTTTATGTTTTTTCTCGGTTTGTGGAAAACAACAAATATTGGGTCACTGGATATTTAAAAATAAAATAGATGCAGACTTTTACTATTTCTCAAGCGAATTGAGAAAAGAGCTGGCTGGGCCTGGGGGACGATAAATGAGAGTTCCTTAGAGAGTGTAGTTCGGGGATAGCAATAGTTTAAACAGGCCAGCTTCACTATTTGGAATATTTAGATCCTCCCATTTACAGGAGTATATTCTTTTAAAAATGATAGCTATCCCTCCTCCCTCTTTTCCCGTTCTATTTCTTCCGATGTAGGTGTAGTAGCCGGGGAGGGCAGATGCTATGTCGGGCCGGAGCTATCATTTAACCATGTCTCCGTCAGGAATAAGGCAGCTGGTTGGGAGGACATAAGTAGGTCAAAGACATCTCTTTTGTGCTTAGGTGGTGCCCTGCAGTTAAGGCTGATAAAAGTGAGTTCTTGAGGGGAGTCTACGTATGTGTGCCTTGAATGAGGTTGCAGAAAGTCAGATATAGCAGTATTAAGCGTAGAGGAAAAGGATGTGAGAGAAAGATTACAGACCGAGCAGGTCAATGGGGCTTGATGACAGCTCAAGGATATGTTCTGCGAGCATTGAGGTGGCCTAAGATTAAGGAGAGTGTCTCTGGAATATGTGTGGGTTATTAGTTGACCTTTAGTAGCAGGGGGACTGGCCACTGGCCCCGTCAGGTCGCGAACGGGCGCAGACGGGCTGGACTTTGGCGCAACTTCGGCGTGCCATCGCCGCGCCCGCTGCGCGTCGACCAGCACATCGGTTTAAAGGGAGTCGGCGGTATGTCAACTAGGCCGCTCCCCCCTTCCGCCGGAAGTGTGTCAAATGCGAGCAGAGATAGAAAGACCTCCCTCCACAAACAACGAGCTAAGCTCGGGGTGGAACGGGGAGTGTGAGGCGGACGCAGTTTGCAGAATAAAGAAAATGACCCACTGTTGTACATTTAATTTAGAGCCTCGGAATTTGCGACTCACAATGTGTCACAAATTGCGAGGCACTAAATGAAAGGGTCATACATTTGGCCCACTGTCTGTTGCTGTGTAAATAGTGTTTTCATCATTGTCGTTAAGTGTGTGCTAAGAGCAACGTCACCTTTAAAGCTTAAACAAAACACATTTTATCTGTCCTGTTTTTTTATCTACTGGGTAGTCAAAGCACCAGCACTTCACCTGAAAGGTCTCAGGAAAGGAACATTTGTGGTGAACTTGAAGGAATTAGTCAGGTTTATGATACGAAGGGCTTAAAAACGGAGAGGATGTCATGGGCTGAGGGGCATACAAAATTCCATCTTCTAACATTGCAGAATATTTTGCTTATACTTTTAGTTTTCGGACTAAACTATTAGCCGCTGGAAAAAAAGAAATCATGTTTACCCTGTTCGTCTGCGAGGAATACAACTTATTGGTCATGGGATAGCTTTACTTCTGAATGTTGCTGTGTAGCTTATGAGGGAAACTGTGAATTCATATTTAACCACACATACATACTTTCCTTAACAGATCATCGTACAAGAGGGCAACAAACATTCAACCCTGGCAGCTGTGGCTGTGGTGTGTGTTGTCGCTTGCTGTTGGCTGCTGGCGGACAGAGCCGTGCACTGTAAGTGCAGCTGCTGTGGACACCTCACCACCACACACAATGCGGGCCTGACATCAGGCTCAGGCAGCTGCTGCTGCAACATGATCGCTGCAAATTTCACTTCCGCCGGCAGAAGTCACCTCAAACTTTTTCAGCTCCTCCTTGGCCACGGTGTAGAGCACGCCCGACGAGCAGGGGAAGGCGGCCGTCCGCTCCGACACCTTCAGCCAGTCTTCAAAGCGGCTGTAGTCGTCTAGAAACTTCTGCCATAGGCGCCAGGTCTCCTCAATCCTGTGAATTTAAAAAGAAAATAGCATTTGCCGAGTATAAAGAAACGGCACACAAAAGGTGCCTGACCGCATTGGAGTGACCTGCTAGCTTGCAGTGCTCGATCAACAAGCAACAGCTGCTCCAATTCAAATCTGACTTTCTGGCAATATAGGAAAAGCAGGCGAAGTAGATGTGGGTCTGCCTGAACCGGAACTAACCAGCTGCTTTCTGGCAGCAGCCCCCTTTAGCAATACAGCGACCGCTAATGCTAGAAGTCTGTAAACAACACTGCACTCAGATACACTCTTGGACATGCATTGATCTCTGCACTACACCACAGGTGCACAACTATAGTGTGTGTTTTAAGTGTTGGCTCTAATTATGAGCAAGTCGACACCGTACGGATTCTCTCAAATAAAGCGTGTCAGTATTTTAAAGATGCTCTCAATAAAATGAATCTGTGAAAAGCTGCTAGCGACATGTTCTGCATTCTCACAATTTAGTTACTGAAAGGCGTCCATTGCAACTCCACGTTTGCTTGGACGTAGCACAGAGGCTTCAAGGTTGCGCGAAATCAAACCACGTTCCCACACAAACACCTGCACAGTGAATCCTAACGTGCGCAGTCAAGTTGTACAACTGCCTTGTAAAACATTTGCCATAGTTATCTTACTTTTGAAGAAAATGAGGGCTAGTTTGCAGGACGCAGCCAGCAGCAGTGACTCGCTGTATGAAAACCTGCACTCCTTTCTTCCAATATAAAAACAGAGATAAGCCTGTAGCGAATACTCCTCGAAACAAGCATTTACGGACGGACAGCAGGAGGTGGGGGGGGCGGTAACGGGCGAATGGACAGCAGCAGGGGGGGCGGGAAGGGCCACACGGACAACGGGAGGGGGGGGCGGAATAAAAAGCACTCACCTGGAACTGGACTTCCTCCGGCGGCTGCGGTCGGCCGCGGAATGAGCTGGATGCCGAGACAAAAAAAAATAAAAACCAACTCCGCCCACCGCCGCACAGAGGGACGCCCAGGGAAAAAATCGCGGGAACGCCCCCGAATCTGGTCTGGCCTTGACGGACAGATCCGGCTCCCAATGGCTAGCCTCCATTTATGGAGCTAGCCAATGGGAGGTGGGGGACGTTCCGATAGCCAATATGGTAAACAAAAGATTTCACCAGCCCGAACTGCTTGCGCAGATCGCCAGGTCGAAACCTAAAAAGGCCCTGATGAGGCTTGAACTCATGACCCCTGGTTTACAAGACCAGTGCTCTGCCACTGAGCTACAAGGCCACCCTGCCTGCAGTATGTAAATCGCTCCATGTATTCTTACTGCGGTATGAAGATATCTATGATTTTGAGACTCTGTATGGAAATGCAGTTGCATTTGAATGTCTACATGCATGCACAAATTGAAGAGCATGCTTAAGACACTTTTCTTGGAAGTAGGAAAAACAGCATTTTGATTTGAGAACATAAGAGTATTCACATTTATGACCATACTGATAGCTCTAGTTAGTATGTCCGCAATCAGTGACAGATAGAGAACTCACTTATTAAAAGTGATCTGTCTCTGTGGGGCAGACATATATCAACAGTCATACACTTGAGATGGCTGAAACTTTAGGAGTAAGAGCTGCTTTCTTATCAGTCTATCTATCCAAACTGGTTAGAAGGCCAGGAGTGAGGGAAAGGCAATCCTCTGGACACTTCATGAAAGATCTAATTTCAATTAAGCACAAAACACTTCCCTTAATTTGACATAATTGCCAAAATGGAATAGTCAGTTGGGCCCTTCTAGTGGATTATGGCTGTGTCTTGAAAGAGAGTGTAATTGTACTACGAGACATGCCCACCTTCAAAAGAGTGTCTGATGGCGTTCCGACGAAGGTGGGATTCGAACCCACGCGTGCAGAGCACAATGGATTAGCAGTCCATCGCCTTAACCACTCGGCAACCTCTTCTGCCTTAGGTGACTATTTTTCATTTTTTAGGAAATTCTTACTATGTGCTAATTACAAATAATCATAAGTTTCTCCTAGACTGTGTCAGAACTGGCAAATGTATGTGGTGTTCAATAGACAGAGCACATGGGAAACGGCCACTACAACGCGGCCGTTTCCACGCACACCATAACCACACATGCATTACAACGCATGCTGGTTACAACGAGAAACCTTTACCACGCATACCTTTACTACGAAAAACGTAGTAAAGGCATGTGTGGTAAAGTAAAAACAAAACAAAGGGGGGGCTTGGGGGGTCTCCCCCCAACAAAATAAAAGCGTGGGTTTAAAAAGAAAAAGACGCATATTTGTTTGAGAAAAAAGATGTGAAGGAGATCAGCGTCTAAAGAGGAAACGGAAAAACATTCCGCTTCCTGTTAATGACGTACAACGTCACCACGGAAAAACGAGGAGAGGTAAGGAGGAATGAGCGGGTGTTCTAGCAGAGAGATCAATTAAAAAAGTACATTTAAAGGGTGAAAATCCGTTAACATGAAAATACCATTTACATGCATACTTTTACAACGAAAATCGTTGTAAAAGTATGCGTGTAAAAGATATTTTTGTGGTAAAGGACGTGCGTGGTGACTGCATTCCGTTGTAACGCATGCGTGGTAAAGGCATGCGTTACAACGGAATGCGTTGTAAAATCATACAACCGAGCACATGATATAGCAGAATTATCAAATCTGTTCCATTAGGACTGTAGTTTTTAATAGTCATGATAACATGCTAGCATGTGAGTCGATCTTGCACAGTGAATAAGGGAGCAGTGCCAGTATCTACTTGGTCAGCTCTAGATGGCTCAACTGGGGAGACATGAGAACAGTGAGCTCCAGTGGCGCAATCGGTTAGCGCGAGGTACTTATACAGCAGTACTTGCTTTGAGGCATGCCGAGGTTGTGAGTTCGAGCCTCACCTGGAGCAGCTTACTGGTTTTTCATAAACCATTTCACTAAAAGTAAAGATTAAACTCAGGGTAAAGACGGCCCTTGCTAGAGAGTCTTTACTTCTTTTCAGGATCTGCGTGTCCGACTCTTCCAGATGCAAATATCACAATCCTATTTGATGCTCCTCATAAACATTCCATGATGTGCCGTCTTGCATAGCATGCAAACACCACATCAGTGCATTTAAAAATACATTTGTAGAATAATAAATATGATGAAAACATTGTTGTCACGGGATAACCATATACTGAGGAGCTGCAAACAGTGCTGTATCAGCTACTTACAATACAATTTAACTGAAAGACATATCAAAAGAAGAACGTCATCATATTAATGTTTCTGGTCAACATAAGAGTTGCACCATAGCAGCTTATGGTGCTTTCTGCTCAGATTGTGCCTCCAATACCACGTTGATTTTTTAATTCTTTGCAGTTTAAAAAACACAATTCATGCTCAAAGTTAACTTTTTAAAACCATTCAACCTATTACATTTATTTCTCTAACTTGTGAATGTGGTCCATGTTCTCTTTTCCTCATCCCCATCCCGATACTCCTATTCCCGAAATCAGGTTCACTTCTTTATCCAGCCGACCCTTCCAAGGTCACCAAATCTATGAAGCGATTCTGCTTTTTCTCACATTCTCTCTATGTACAAGATACCTTGTATCATTTGAATGGACAGCAGGAGCGTCGGATATTTATGGTTAGTGGGGGTGGGGGTTTGAAGATTAACCTCATTTGACTAAGAGCCGGGGCATCTGGGAGGAAAAGTATTTTAAGGGGGATGAAGTTGACATCTCCTTGGTGAAATTTCTAGATCCTTATTTCATCCTTTCTGTGGATGCAGACTCAGTCGGAACAGAGGTCATAGTCCTCGCTCTGACTTTCAAAGGAACTTCAAATATGCATGGCTTATTTGGCTTTGCCTGGCAGGGCTTGCCCGGCGGGGTGAGAATGGCGCTTATCAGGCGTTCGTCAGGCGATCGGAAGGGGTGAGGCAATAGTTTATGGTTCAATGGTTTTCATGAAGTCTTCTTGATACGATGAAAGCAGGAAAGGGAAGCTTGTCAATAAGCAAACTTAAGACAAGGTGTGACTCCTAGAAAGAATGACTTGGAAACAACATACAGAAACTCACATATAAAAAGGCCCTGATGAGGCTTGAACTCATGACCCCTGGTTTAAAAGACCAGTGCTCTGCCACTGAGCTACAAGGCCAGCCTGCCTGCAGTATGTAAATCGCTTCATGTATTCTTACTGCGGTATGAAGATATCTATGATTTTGAGACTCTGTATGGAAATGCAGTTGCATTTGAATGTCTACATGCGTGCACAAATTGAAGAGCATGCTTAAGACACTTTTCTTGGAAGTAGGAAAAACTCCATTTTGATTCGAGAACATAAGAGTATTCACATTTATGACCATACTGATTGCTCTAGTTAGTATGTCCGCAATCAGTGACAGATAGAGAACTCACTTATTAGAAGTGATCTGTCTCTGTGGGGCAGACATATGTCAACAGTCATACACTTGAGATGGCTGAAACTTTAGGAGTAAGAGCTGCTTTCTTATCAGTCTATCTATCCAAACTGGTTAGGCCAGGAGTGAGGGAAAGGCAATCCTCTGGACACTTCATGAAAGATCTAATTTCAATTAAGCACAAAACACTTCCCTTAATTTGACATAATTGCCAAAATGGAATAGTCAGTTGGGCCCTTCTAGTGGATTATGGCTGTGTCTTGAAAGAGAGTGTAATTGTACTACGAGACATGCCCACCTTCAAAAGAGTGTCTGATGGCGTTCCGACGAAGGTGGGATTCGAACCCACGCGTGCAGAGCACAATGGATTAGCAGTCCATCGCCTTAACCACTCGGCCACCTCGTCTGCCTTAGGTGACTATGTTTCATTTTTTAGGAAATTCTTACTATGTGCTAATTACAAATAATCATAAGTTTCTCCTAGACTGTGTCAGAACTGGCAAATGTATGTGGTGTTCAATAGACAGAGCACATGATATAGCATAATTATCAAATCGGTTCCATTAGGACTGTAGTTTTTAATAGTCATGATAACATGCTAGCATGTGAGTCGATCTTGCACAGTGAATAAGGGAGCAGTGCCAGTATCTACTTGGTCAGCTCTAGATGGCTCAACTGGGGAGATATGAGAATAGTGAGCTCCAGTTGCGCAATCGGTTAGCGCGTGGTACTTCTACAGCAGTACTTACATTGAGGCATGCCGAGGTTGTGAGTTCGAGCCTCACCTGGAGCAGCTTACTGGTTTTTCATAAACCATTTCACTAAAAGTAAAGATTAAACTCAGGGTAAAGACGGCCCTTGCTAGAGAGTCTTTACTTCTTTTCAGGATCTGCGTGTCCGACTCTTCCAGGTGCAAATATCACAATCCTATTCGATGCTCCTTATAAACATTCCATGATGTGCCGTCTTGCATAGCATGCAAACACCACATCAGTGCATTTAAAAATACATTTGTAGAATAATAAATATGATGAAAACATTGTTGTCACGGGATAACCATATACTGAGGAGCTGCAAACAGTGCTGTATCAGCTACTTACAATACAATTTAACTGAAAGACATATCAAAAGAAGAGCGTCATCATATTAATGTTTCTAGTCAACATAAGAGTTGCACCATAGCAGCCTATGGTGCTTTCTGCTCAGATTGTGCCTCCAATCCCACATTGATTTTTTAATTCTTTGCAGTTTAAAAAAACAATTCATGCTCAAAGTTAACTTTTTAAAACCATTCAACCTATTACATTTATTTCTCTAACTTGTGAATGTGGTCCATGTTCTCTTTTCCTCATCCCCATCACGATACTCCTTTTCCCGAAATCAGGTTCACTTCTTTATCCAGCCGACCCTTCCAAGGTCACCAAATCTATGAAGCGATTCTGCTTTTTCTCACATTCTCTCTATGTACAAGATACCTTGTATCATTTGAATGGACAGCAGGAGAGTCGGATATTTATGGTTAGTGGGGGTGGGGTTTTGAAGATTAACCTTATTTGACTTAGAGCCGGGGCATCTGGGAGGAAAAGTATTTTAAGGGGGATGAAGTTCACATCTCCTTGGTGAAATTTCTAGATCCTTATTTCATCCTTTCTGTGGATGCAGACTCAGTCCGAACAGAGGTCATAGTCCTCGCTCTGACTTTCAAAGGAACTTCAAATATGCATGGCTTATTCGGCTTTGCCCGGCAGGGCTTGCCCGGCGGGGTGAGAATGGCGTTTGTCAGGCGATCGTCAGGCGATCGGAAGGGGTGAGGCAATAGTTTATGGTTCAATGGTTTTCATGAAGTCTTCTTGATACGATGAAAGCAGGAAAGGGAAGCTTGTCAATAAGCAAACTTAAGACAATGTGTGACTCCTTTAAAGAATGACTTGGAAACAACATACAGAAACTCACATATAAAAAGGCCCTGATGAGGCTTGAACTCATGACCCCTGGTTTACAAGACCAGTGCTCTGCCACTGAGCTACAAGGCCAGCCTGCCTGCAGTATGTAAATTGCTTAATGTATTCTTACTGCCGTATGAAGATATCTATGATTTTGAGACTCTGTATGGAAATGCAGTTGCATTTGAATGTCTACATGCGTGCACAAATTGAAGAGCATGCTTAAGACACTTTTCTTGGAAGTAGGAAAAACTCCATTTTGATTTGAGAACATAAGAGTATTCACATTTATGACCATACTGATAGCTCTAGTTAGTATGTCCGCAATCAGTGACAGATAGAGAACTCACTTATTAGAAGTGATCTGTCTCTGTGGGGCAGACATATGTCAACAGTCATACACTTGAGATGGCTGAAACTTTAGGAGTAAGAGCTGCTTTCTTATCAGTCTATCTATCCAAACTGGTTAGAAGGCCAGGAGTGAGGGAAAGGCAATCCTCTGGACACTTCATGAAAGATCTAATTTCAATTAAGCACAAAACACTTCCCTTAATTTGACATAATTGCCAAAATGGAATAGTCAGTTGGGCCCTTCTAGTGGATTATGGCTGTGTCTTGAAAGAGAGTGTAATTGTACTACGAGACATGCCCACCTTCAAAAGAGTGTCTGATGGCGTTCCGACGAAGGTGGGATTCAAACCCACACGTGCAGAGCACAATGGATTAGCAGTCAATCGCCTTAACCACTCGGCCACCTTGTCTGCCTTAGGAGACTATGTTTCATTTTTTAGGAAATTCTTACTATGTGCTAATTACAAATAATCATACGTTTCTCCTAGACTGTGTCAGAACTGGCAAATGTATGTGGTGTTCAATAGACAGAGCACATGATATAGCAGAATTATCAAATCTGTTCCATTAGGACTGTAGTTTTTAATAGTCATGATAACATGCTAGCATGTGAGTCGATCTTGCACAGTGAATAAGGGAGCAGTGCCAGTATCTACTTGGCCAGCTCTAGATGGCTCAACTGGGGAGATATGAGAACAGTGATCTCCAGTGGCGCAATCTGTACTTATACAGCTGTACTTGCATTGAGGCATGCCGAGGTTGTGAGTTCGAGCCTCACCTGGAGCAGCTTACTGGTTTTTCATAAACCATTTCACTAAAAGTAAAGATTAAACTCAGGGTAAAGACGGCCCTTGCTAGAGAGTCTTTACTTCTTTTCAGGATCTGCGTGTCCGACTCTTCCAGGTGCAAATATCACAATCCTATTCGATGCTCCTTATAAACATTCCATGATGTGCCATCTTGCATAGCATGCAAACACCACATCAGTGCATTTAAAAATACTTTTGTAGAATAATAAATATGATGAAAACATTGTTGTCACGGGATAACCATATACTGAGGAGCTGCAAACAGTGCTGTATCAGCTACTTACAAAACAATTTAACTGAAAGATATATCAAAGGAAGAGCGTCATCATATTAATGTTTCTAGTCAACATAAAAGTTGCACCATAGCAGCTTATGGTGCTTTCTGCTCAGATTGTGCCTCCAATCCCACATTGAGTTTTTTAATTCTTTGCAGTTTAAAAAAACAATTCATGCTCAAAGTTAACTTTTTAAAACCATTCAACCTATTACATTTATTTCTCTAACTTGTGAATGTGGTCCATGTTCTCTTTTCCTCATCCCCATCACGATACTCCTTTTCCCGAAATCAGGTTCACTTCTTTATCCAGCCGACCCTTCCAAGGTCACCAAATCTATGAAGGGATTCTGCTTTTTCTCACATTCTCTCTATGTACAAGATACCTTGTATCATTTGAATGGACAGCAGGAGAGTCGGATATTTATGGTTAGTGGGGGTGGGGTTTTGAAGATTAACCTCATTTGACTAAGAGCCGGGGCATCTGGGAGGAAAAGTATTTTAAGGGGGATGAAGTTCACATCTCCTTGGTGAAATTTCTAGATCTTTATTTCATCCTTTCTGTGGATGCAGACTTAGTCGGAACAGAGGTCATAGTCCTCGCTCTGACTTTCAAAGGAACTTCAAATATGCATGGCTTATTTGGCTTTGCCCGGCGGGGTGAGAATGTCGTTTGTCAGGCGTTCGTCAGGCGATCGGAAGGGGTGAGGCAATAGTTTATGGTTCAATAATTTTCATGAAGTCTTCTTGATACGATGAAAGCAGGAAAGGGAAGCTTGTCAATAAGCAAACTTAAGACAAGGTGTGACTCCTAGAAAGAATGACTTGGAAACGACATACAGAAACTCACATATAAAAAGGCCCTGATGTGGCTTGAACTCATGACCCCTGGTTGACAACACCAGTGCTCTGCCACTGAGCTACAAGGCCGGCCTGCCTGCAATATGTAAATCGCTTCATGTATTCTTACTGCGGTATGAAGATATCTATGATTTTGAGACTCTGTATGGAAATGCAGTTGCATTTGAATGTCTACATGCGTGCACAAATTGAAGACCATGCTTAAGAAACTTTTCTTGGAAGTAGGAAAAACTCCATTTTGATTTGAGAACATAAGAGTATTCACATTTATGACCATACTGATAGCTCTAATTAGTATGTCCGCAATCAGTGACAGATAGAGAACTCACTTATTAGAAGTGATCTGTCTCTGTGGGGCAGACATATGTCAACAGTCATACACTTGAGATGGCTGAAACTTTAGGAGTAAGAGCTGCTTTCTTATCAGTCTATCTATCCAAACTGGTTAGAAGGCCAGGAGTGAGGGAAAGGCAATCCTCTGGACACTTCATGAAAGATCTAATTTCAATTAAGCACAAAACACTTCCCTTAATTTGACATAATTGCCAAAATGGAATAGTCAGTTGGGCCCTTCTAGTGGATTATGGCTGTGTCTTGAAAGAGAGTGTAATTGTACTACGAGACATGCCCACCTTCAAAAGAGTGTCTGATGGCGTTCCGACGAAGGTGGGATTCGAACCCACGCGTGCAGAGCACAATGGATTAGCAGTCCATCGCCTTAACCACTCGGCCACCTCGTCTGCCTTAGGTGACTATGTTTCATTTTTTAGGAAATTCTTACTATGTGCAAATTACAAATAATCATACGTTTCTCCTAGACTGTGTCAGAACTGGCAAATGTATGTGGTGTTCAATAGACAGAGCACATGGGAAACGGCCACTACAACGCGGCCGTTTCCACGCACACCATAACCACGCATGCATTACAGCGCATGCTGGTTACAACGAGAAACCTTTACCACGCATACCTTTACTACGAAAAACGTAGTAAAGGCATGTGTGGTAAAGTAAAAAAAAAAACAAAGGGGGGGCTCTCCCCCCAACAAAATAAAAGCGTGGGTTTAAAAAGAAAAAGACGCATATTTGTTTGAGAAAAAAGATGTGAAGGAGATCAGCGTCTAAAGAGGAAACGGAAAAACATTCCGCTTCCTGTTGTGATGTATTCCTATAGGTTCTGTATCGATCCCCCTATTCCTGACCCTATTCTGGTTAACAAGTTAACTAGCAGCCATCCCATGATGCAGAAAACCCCCATGATGCAGAAACCGTTATCTGATTAAGCCACACTACGGCACAGGAACGTGTTATCTGATTAGGTCATAACGCTTGCCATCTAATTAGACAAGCGATATTCCTCCAGCCCCTGATAAGGCATACGGAGTTCTCAAAACAAATCAAACCTATGACAACCTGGGAAAAACCCTGCCCATTGTTTTGATTTCACCGAGAACTTCAGCAAAAGAATGTGCTAACGACCAGGTCGTATGACATCCTTATTGACGTATCTATGTCCATCCTTACGTCAATCTCGGCACCTTAAAGGTATAAATATTACCGATATTGCCCTATGCAAACACACGCGGTGGTGACGAGATCGGAGCAGCCAGACTTGCCGAAGCCCAGAGCAGAGCAAACCCCGCTGGCGCAGCCCCGCCTTCCTGACGCGCTGAGAACGAGACGCTGCTTTCTCCTGCCGAGAAATCCAGCTCCGGCGCTTCCGGGTAGCCCTCGCAGGCAGCCTGGAATATCGAGACCAGAGACGAGAGATACCATCCCTCATTCATCCTAAATTCCAGGTACAGAACTGAATAACCCCTCGCAGAGAATTCTTGAGTCAGTCACTTGGCAAAACAAACTTAACTTAAACTGCTACTTTCTATTCCCGCCCACGTATTAGGCTTAGGTCAGGTACATTGGGGTAGGCGTAGTTAGAAACACCAGTTGAGTACGATTAGTCAAATGTATATGTGTATGTATCTATTTTATTCATTTTAAACCTTCATATGGCTTAGAAACCATATAAATGTTTTTACAGTATTATTTTATACTTCTGCTTTTAATGTATGCACTTTACTTAACCATAAGTATTGCAATAATATCGATCCATTTCTCTTGTATGAGAAAAGAGACTGATCAATAAATACCATCTTTTATTGAACACGCCCGTCTGTTCCTTTTCTCTACAATCTGGTGAAACTAAGAATGCACGTACTGACTGAGTAAAATAAGTCGTCTTTTGTTTTCACACGACTCTAGAGATACACTCTTGATTAGGGGAGAGCAAAGTTGTCATGTTCTATGGTTGTCAGAAACTAAATCCCTTCTTGTCTATCCAGGGAGGTTCAACTCCTCCTTGCCTATTCGAGAAAGTTTCTAGTGAACTCTGAGCTAGCTGGCAAACCCAAAACTTTAAGTCTAATATCGACAGTAGTAGACCTAGTTAACGTCTGGTCTAGGCCTATACTATTGAAGGTATTATTCCAATGCGCAGAGCCTATTGGGATAATAGGAACTACACTACATGGCGCCCAACTCGTTTGGATAGGCGATAAAACTAACGCAAGACATTTAGAGTAACTCAGTCGTGTTTTTTCACTCAGACCCCTTTTTTTCCCATAATACTCCAAAGACGTCTGGAGTGGGTGAAAGGTAATATCCGCCAGACCTCGCAGGAGGAAACTCCTATGTATGGTTCTTGGTTTAGTCAACGTTGAAGGATACACTGTTCCAAAATATTGTGCATCTAATCTTTGTTTCCATAAGAAACCTGATCTGCAAACAAAAGAAATAACCTTCCTGTCGGTAAAATGGTAGACAGTGATGAAGAAAGAGAGACAGCTAGAATAGCAACTGAACTCGCAGCAGCTGATACTGCTATGCAAGAAGCAGACCCGGGTATAATAATCATCCCGGTCAACACAAGAAAATCTATAACTTTAAAACTTATAGAAAATGGACTGACACCTAAAGGTGGCACAGTCATATTCGTAATTGAGGCACACGAATATCGGCAGACAGAGGTATTCTACACATGGATAAACTTTCCAGCAGCTAACGCTGTAACAAAGGTCTTCCACTATAACAAAACAGAGGAACCTCCTGATGCGTACACTCCTTTCGAGGAGGTGGAAGTACCACTTAAATTTCAAGAGCACCTGCTCTTATTTAATGGTGCCCTAAAACACAATAATCACATCACAAGGCTCGGTCCTTTAGGTAGACCAGGAGCAACGTGGCCGGTCCTAGCCGGATACACACCACATCCAGACATCGAAAGAATGTCTGCAGCAGATGTTTTAGTACAACTAAAACAATTAATAAAAATACATAGACAATTAGTCCAATATGTAATGCGGACTTCAACAATTCAACCAGCAATTAAAATTCCACAGCTGACCCCTCATCAGGGGAACACAAATAAAATTACACCACAGAACATACAGTCCTGCCTAGGTAAAGTACCAGCAAAACGGGAACAAATACCATTCTGGTTAGCACAAAAAATCACCCAAATAGAGGCGGTGTTTCCAGACACCACCCCGTTAGAAAAACACAGGATTCTGACTATCTGTCTTCCAATGGGAATCGCACCACACGTGGAGGACTGTGACACTTGGGGTACAGTCTTTGCTTCCATTTACACAAAAACGCATGGTGTTCCATCCATTTCGGTAATACCAGATGTGCTAAAACAAATTCAAGATGAATATGGTCCAGAACCCGCTTTAACTCTTGGTATGAAATTACTGAAAGACTTCAAGCAGGTCTCGGCTATATTATTAGCCAACATAAAGGGAGAAGCAGCAAACGTGGCGATCCGCCAGAGGTTAAAAGAGACAGATATAGCAGACCAACCAGCTGAAATTGCCAGAATTATAGAAAAATCCTATGAGGAACTATGTAGAGATAGTTTAGGTGGAATACCAGTAAAACCACAACTGATTGAAAGTCCTGAAAAAATATTTTTTAATAATAATTCAACATCACAAAAAAAGAGCTGGGATGGAAACAAACAATCCAATCCTAAAGAAAAGAAATTCCAGTCCAGAGGAAGATCTCCTCGGCGGAGAGAAAAATCTCCGAACCAAAGACACAGGTCACCCCAAAGTGACCCCTCTGGGAAAAGATATAACCTTAGAAATAGGGATAATATAAAGAAGCCTGATAGATATCAAGACATTGATACACGTCCCTCTCAATCTTTTCAGACTTCCTCGCAGAAATCGGAAAGAAGAGGACGATCAGAACAAAGAGAAGAGCACGCCAAGTCCAAAGACAAGGAACCTGCTCATCTAAAAAAGAAATTACAATTTCCAAAAAAGAAGTTAGCCAGCATTAAAATAGTTAACAATGCCGAGAACTCTGAGGACACAACTGAAAAACGGAGAATGGGCTCAGACAATGCTAGACAGCGCAGCAGAAGTGAGCATAGCTCGCAAAGTCCTTATGAATCATCTGGAGACAGTGGACACAAATGAATATCTTCAAGTGGAAACTGCAGACACCAGAGTTAGCAAACCTCATAAAATATATGAAATAACATTACGTATAGAGGGGGATAAGACTAGAAAAATAAGGGGACTATTTTGGGATAATCTCTCCAAGGGCTATGACATCCTTCTAGCTGAAAAAGACTGGCCACCAGAGTTTGTCAGGGACTGCCCTCATGGCGAAGAAATAATTATGCCTGCCTTCTCAAATCATATCCCAATTCATAAAAAATACACACTTGCTAGAAAGTGGGCAGTTGCTCAAGCTCCTGCTTTATATAAAAATCACGTAGGATGGGATGAGGACTCTCCTCCTCACAAAATCCAGTTAAAATCACAACCTACTGCACACAGACAGTACCCAATTAAGCAAGAAGCTAAAAAACAGGTAAAAGAAATCCTAGATCAATTAGAATACCAGGGGGTGATTGAAACTTGCACCTCACAAATGAACAACCCTTTGTTTCCGGTCTCCAAACCAGACAATTCATACCGTCTAGTTTTGGATTACCAACACCTTAACTCATGTTGCAAAACTTTTGCAGTGCAAAACTCGCATAGTGCTGCACTAATGAATAACATAGTGCGCAAAAAATACAAAACAACATTAGACATCTCTAATGGATTCTTTTGTCAAAACATAGCACCAGAGAGCAGATATTTGTCTGCGTTCTCAATAAATGGCACTCAAAAACAATTCTGTCGGTTAGCCCAGGGGTACAAGAACAGCCCGGGAGTATTCTCAGCGAGAGTAACAGAATTACTACAAACATATGATGACGAAGCATTATCTTATGTCGACGACATATACTTAACAGATGATGACTTGGATACTCACTTGAAGAGAGTGAACACCATAATACTTGGGTTCGCAGCAGAGGGTTACAAATTCAACTTTAAAAAATCCAGAATTGCCCATCTAACAGTCCTGTTCTTAGAATATGAATTATCAAGTGAAGGCAAAAGCCTGGCTGACAATTTCCTAGAGAAATGTGCCGTACTCCAAGCACCTAGAACACTAAAAAACCTACAGTCAATTCTAGGCTTCCTAAATTTCGGAAGAACATACATTGCAAATTACGCAAAAAGGGTCAAACCCCTTTATGATCTAATAAAACCAGATTTTAAAAGAACCAATTGGACTCAAATACACACAGAAATTCTGAGATCCTTACAAACAGACATGTTAATTAAAACAAAATTAGAAACACGTGATAACACACGCAATCTTGTGATTCGAGTCATCCCAGGAAGATGCGGATTCACATACCTGACCTCTAATGAGGGAGAAAAGGTACCAATTGCATTCAAATCACACTTGTACACTAAAGCTGAAATGAAATTCAGCCCAACGGAAAAAATTCTAACTGCAACACAGACAGCTATAGCAAAAGAACGAGCCCTGGCACAAGGTAAATGAATAATAATCGTGACACCGATACCAGCCCTAGAGGCTGTAACAAAAGCAAGTATTCCAAATGCTAAAGCGCTCCATCCGAGATGGATACAATGGGCTAATTCTCTTGCTGCAACAGACGTGGCATACGAATTTGATCCTAACTTAAAAACACAAGAATTTCTCCAATATGAATTTGAATGTCCTCCGCCGACCGAAATTCTGCCTCTAGAACATTACGGCTGTATAATATATACAGACGGATCAGCACAACCCGCAGTGGGGTGTAAACAAGCTTACAGTGCTGCGTGCGCGATTGTTAAAGGTCGCTGGCACGAAGGGATATTTAAACCAGCCGTCACTAAAACACAATCTCTAGGAGATTGTACAGCTCAGCGAGCTGAACTACTGGCATTCAAGATGGCGCTTGAAAATACCGATCGAGAATTCCCCACACTCATAGTGTGCGATTCGTATTATTGCGTTCAGTCTTACAATGAATACTTGCAGATCTGGCTTCAGAATGGTTTTAAGGATGCAAAAGGAGGCACAATCAAGCATAAAATGCTCTGGGAACAAGTAGTTCTATTACAAAAAGAACTACCAAAGACTCACGTGATACATACACTGAGTCATCAACGTGATGGCGTTCACGTTGCAGGGAATTCATTGGCTGATGAGGCCGCGAAGGCAGCTGTGCAAACGGCTTCCGTAGCTGCCATCACACGGTCAAAAACAAAAATAGACAGCGAAATATTACAGGCTGTCAGCGCTACAGAAAAGGATTCGATAGAAACACTCCCGAAAGGCTTTCCAGTAAAATACTCATACATAACTGATGCAAACAATGTTCCTTTTGCTCGAATCCCTGGAGTGGGGGATAGGGCAATTCCAAACCTGGAACATAGGTTAGGACTGATAATAGCGGCACACGAAGGGCTTGCTTCTATACATGCTGGCGTCTCAGCCACAGTATAATTATTAAAACAGAGATACTGGTGGCCACAAATGAGAAGACAAACAAGGAACTATGTTTTAGAATGTGAAATATGTCAAAGAATGAAAGTATCTACGGTGAGACGACCAGCACAGACGCCCCTTCTAATCTCAGATAAACCATTAGTCTGCGTTTATCTGGACCACTGTGGTCCCTTACAAAGGGATGGTAACTATAAATATATCTTGGTCGCAGTGGATTCATGCACGAGATTCATATGGATGTGGCCCCAGCGATCGGCTGACGCCAGAACTGTTATAAAAGATTTGCGAGTCTTTATCGGCACATACGCAATTTGCATGCTGCATTCTGACCAGGGTCCTGCTTTTAGCTCTCGAGCTTATAAGGAGGCCATGACCAGCATGGGCATTGCATTGCGGTACTCTTGTCCATTTCACCCTGAGGGGAACGGAATTGTTGAAAGAAAAAACCGTGCCATAAAGCAATCTATAACAGCAAAGGTATTAGGTTCGGGAGCTGGGTGGGTCAAACATCTAATAAGTGTCCAACTTAGTCTAAATAACCTGCCAAGAAATTCTCTGAAGGGATTCAGTCCGTACAAATTATTATTTGGAACTAGGATGTTAGTCTTAGACCTCGACAGTCAGACTTCAGTGGTAAAGGAAAAAAGCTTTGATATCAAAGATCGTTTGGCTATTTTACAGGACTTAAACGAAACAAGAAAAGACCTGAGCAACATAAAGTTGAAACAGCAGCCAACAACCACTGAAGAACCACCACCTGTCCCAGCAAGACCTGTCTGGATTCCAAAAGTCGGGGATCTAGTCAGAGAAAAGATCGCCGTAAAGAAGGAATTTGGGCCTTCTTACAGAAAAGCAGTTCCTGTCTTGTCTATCAACGGGACAAGATCAGTAGTACTACCGCCGCTTGCTGGTAAAAAGGAGAACCGAGTTGTATCCATCGACCTGGTAAAACCACAATCATGTGGCCGATAACAAATAGTAGGCCAAGTGGACTCCCCATAAGTAGCAGAACACCAAGGTTTGCTACCAATACAGAGGTCCTAACTAAGAGGCTAATCACATTCGAAACGCCTACAGAAGAACAACAAGGACTATGCAACAATGCAATGGAACTTAAACCTCTGAAAACCCAAATAAAAACATTTAGCAGAGACACACCAATCTACAATGAAGCAACAAACGAATATGCAAGAAACAGTAATCCTGAAGCAATTGGAACAATTGACAGAACTGCATCCGGCTACTTCATAAACTTTGATGATTCCTCTGAAGGATTCAGTGAATCAAAAACACAGCCATTAACAAAAACCTTTAAAGATAAAGCTAAAGAACTTTTGAAACAACTGAAAGAAACATATCTGATTTCTCCATGGATCGAATTTTGGGTGGGTTTTGGTGCATTTATCCTCATACTTTGGCTCATCGTGGTACTAACTTTGGGACGCTTCATTGAGGGAAAATATGCTAAAATGGACACAGCAAGTCAGAAAATCAACTTGATCCTCAAACCACACACATCTTCACACGTCGAGAAAAGAGAACTTTCTTCAGTCAACTTCACAGCCAATCCTATACCGGGTGGGGTATCATGGGACAACACTGACTACGAAATCTATGGTCCGGTCGAAATCCTGAAATATCCACACCAAATCAAGATCTCGTTGAGTGACTTTGTAAAACCAAGCTCATTTGCTGATGATTGGGACTTCGAAAGTATAAATAATATGATGTCTGACCTAGTGATGTCTGCTAAATTTACCAAACATGATTATTTGCAGGGTTCGACAAATTATGATAGTATGTACTGTTACAACCACTTTGGTAACCATTTTCTACATAGATCTGCACAACCTAGAAATGTTTTAAATTATAATCAATGGGAACATTGTGCAACCCCTCCAAAAGGAAGCTCAAGAACCGTTTATGACAAATATTCATACTTTTCAGGTTTTAACACAAGTAATGCTGAAACATTTTATTTCAAATTGTCAAATAAGACAGGGACAAAGACCATGATAACAAACACGAAATTGATATATTCAGACTCATTTTTTGAACAAATGAATACTTTTGGTTTTGATTATTGGGACAAAAATGTTGAATTGAAAAGTGTTTGGGGTACAAAAGAATGGCAAGTACAAGGTATAGAATCTTTGTTTAGAGCCTGCATGATCCCAGAACAAATTATATTTTTAAATGACACTGTTCAACAAACTACCTGTCTTGGCCTAGCCAAAATCAAAGACTTAAATAAACCGTCTATTCCAAAGCCAACAATAAACAGCAATAGCTCTACAGACGAAGAGATAGACGTAAACTATGTATTAAACCAAAACAGAACACATCCTGATTGGAAACAGTGGTTGATCTGGCCCACAGATACTAATAACTGTCAAGACAGATTCCTGAACAAAACACAGGGGTTCAAATTGACCAGGCCAGACCCTAGATATTCCCAAAGACAACACCCAGGGATAATAACAACCTACAGTGTGGGCAAATTATGCCTTCAATGGCTACAAACTTCCACACTGGCAGAAATTAAGCAACACCTAACTTTACTTACTGATGGTGCTGACTTGCGTGATTTCCTTATGGGACCGCGCAAACAGCCTCAAAAACGTTTCATAGCAGCCTCTGTATATGCAGCATACAACGAGGCCTGGAAGGTGACTCAAATTGAAACAGCAGAAAGAATACGGGAAATTGACCGTATTAATTTGGAAAAATCACTTTCTGTAGTGGACAATGGGTTAATGACTCTGTCCTCCAGAATTTTTTCTCTGGACAGCATTGTGCCTTCAGCAATCGACATAATATCGCAAGACTTACTGTTGTTACAGCACGGTCAGTCTCAGTTGCGTTCTATTGTACAACTTGGCTGGACGTTACAAAATCTGCGTTCAGGCTATGTGCCTTGGCGATTAATCAACACAACGTCACTATTCAATATCTTTAACCTTACTGATAAACAAATCAGTATGGCACAGAAGGGTGCTGATTATACAATCCTGAGCATTGAGAAACTCGAAAGATTACCAGTGACAATGTCAGAACGACCTGTCAGTGAATGGATAATACATGGGATAATTAATATTCCAATATCAACCTTCAGGTTTCAATACTGCCGAAAATATATACAGGCTGGCATGTACGAAAAATTGGGGAAAGGGTACATTAAAACAACATGGAACTTGCCCTATTCACATGCATGTGTCAGTAATAAAGGACAGAAAGTGTTTCTTAGTGGCAATAATTGTGCAATGTCACTAAGCGGTACACTTCTGTGTAATGGAATTAGTTTGCATGGAGCCTGTGAAGGGAACTCAAATAACCTTTCATGTCACCAGCTAGGCGCACCTGCAACAGAGATAGAACCATTCTTTCAAAGACTCTATAATGGGAGTTACATTCTAATTGTAGATCGCAGATGTTGTAGTCTTATGCCCGGGACTCCTTATCTCGTAACTACGACTGCGAAGGTCAAGTGCTGTGGACGCTCATTGTTCCCCAGCTCCTTTCCAGACAGGGAGGCAAGGGCATGGCCTAACTTGAAAATTACTTCTATTCGAATAGATACTTTAAGCAGAATGAAAACAGTGCTTCTTCAGACGCCGACCAGGCTCACGTCATCAAAAGAAACGTATGATCTCCTAGTCGCAAGGACGACTGCAGAGATTCACTCATTGTTATCAACTAATTCCCCCATACATTTCGCAGAAATCCTGAATGAAATCTTAAATATTTCTGATACCAGTGGAGTCTCAAAGGTATTTAAGACAGTATTTTCGATGGCATTAACACCATTCAAAGCCATACTGGGTATTTTTCCAGATTTCGTCCATTCGATTTTTGGCGGACTTCCCCTCATTTTGGGACTAATTGCAGGAATCCTATTCTTGGTCCTAATATTTCGTTATGGCAAACCATGTCACAGACAAAACACCTGCGACAAGGGAAGAAACAATCCGAGCCATTGGATACCGGGACCGGATATCAAAAATCCTGGGACTATCCCGGCTTAGAGACCTGAACATGACTTGGTTTCTATCATTTCGACCAATGTGGCATCGATGTGTTTTACTTGTATTAAGGTGCTTGCTATGCGGAGAAGAATGCGTGTTAGACACCTGTCTGACGTTACAATCGAATGCGCCAATGGATGCAGAAACATTGTTGGGTCCAATAAAGGCTCATGCTTTGTATGTAGGGGACACTTATATAGCGCATCTATCACTCCATGGAGTATCTTGGCGCTCAACCAGATGGAAAACGGTTTAGGAAAAGATAGATCGATGGGAGCGCTTAAACCAATGCTGTGCAGGCTGCGTCTGTAAGGGAAAACACCCAGGTCTTTAGCGCCTTCCTGAACTGTGTTTCATGACATAGTAACCTAAGGTGAGAGGGAAGCTTGTTCCAGGCTCTGGAACCCAGGACAAAGAGAGACTTTCCTCCCTTGGTAGCCAATCTAAATCTGGGGATGGTTAATAGATTCTGGTTAGCAGACCTCAGGCAGCGAGTGGGATAGTATTGCTTAAAGCCAGTGCACAGATATTTAGGCCCCTGCTGATGGAAGGCCCTGAATGTGATCAGCAAGATTTTGAAAAGGATCCTTTTACCAACTGACAACCAGTGTAGCGCTTTTAGTGCAGCTGACGCAGATGACTTTCGGGGCCAGCGTAGCACCAGTCTGGCAGCAGCATGTTGGATCATCTGCAGCCTATGGAGTACGGACTTATTAACTCCGGCATACAGGCTGTTACAATAATCTAGCCTTGAGCTTATTAAGGCTACTGCGACTGCTTTCCTGGCTGACAGAGGAAGGAGATCAAAAAACTTCCTCAAAGATTTAATGGTGTGAAAACACATGCCGGCTACGGCCACCGCTTGCTGTTTAAAGCACAACTGGTCGTCAAATTTGATGCCCAAATTCCGAGCAGATGTTATAGTTTCGGGGGGTGATTCAGCATCGTCTGGCCACCATTGTTTTGGAGAAAACAGATTTCGATTTCTTTGTGCTGCCCTCAAAGGCTACCAATCCTGATGACGGCATTCGTGGAAGCTTCACCACTACGATTAAGGGGTAGTGAAGTTCAAGATGAAAGCAGCATCGATCAGGTACGACCTTCTGTCAGCAATACTAATCAAAACATCAATGGAGACAATAATGCGCACGAATGCATGGTTACACCTTTTTCCGAGTTAGTGGAACTCTCCCAGGAAGCTGTTGACAGCTTTTTCGACAGTCTAAATCAGTGTTTCCCAAACTGGGGTCCGCGGACCCCCAGGGGTCCGTGACACATTCCTAGGGGGTCCGTAGACAGCAGTTTTAAAAGCACAGATAAGTTTCTTGTGTAATTAGCAGCTTTCCAGCAACAATAAAAGTGTCAAGATAATGCCAGTGATTAATGTACCTGCTGGAGAGTGAGGCGAGTTTTGTTCAGTGGCAGCTTTGTCTTAACTAATGTAGCACCGAGGGTTAATGTGCCTACTGCAAAGAACGTGTAACATGCATTTTAGAAAAGCAGTATTTTATGTGCATAGGTTCGTGGTTACTGCTTTGTCACAGAGATTATTTTGTTACTGTGCACTTCATAAGTGGCAATCGTAATCTAGCAGAGGGACCTATAAACTGTCATCAAAGAGCTGCTTGCAAACTGCATGGTACCAGTTAGTAACTTATGTTTTTTCCCAGTTATTCATTATCCTGATGCTGCTAATAAGATTTGTTTGGGCGGAAATACATTTTTAATGTTACTAGCCACTGTGTTATGTTCTGAATCCTGAGTTTGTGCTTTTCCAGACCAAGCACTGTTTAAAAATGCCTACCAGTATGAATGACATGTGAACCTTGTAGTCCCCTTTACCTTATGTAACATTTTATATACACACTGATTTACATGCATGATTCAATGTCTCTATATGTGTGTGATGTAAAGTGCTCTGACATCCTACAATGGTATGAGAGATGCTATAAAACAAATGAAATACATGTGACAGAGGGGCTGTTCCTTCAATATAAAATATCAAGGGCCAGATGTACGATCCGTTTTTATATGCGCGAATGGGTTCGTGAACCCATTTGCGCATGCAAAAACCTATTGGGCCATGTACATAGCCTATTTCGCGAGTCGCAATTTGTTTGCGACTCGCTAAATAGGTTTTGCAACTTGCTATTTGGAAGGGGCATTCCCTTCCAAATAGCGAGTCTCAAAACCATGTACAAATGTTTTTCGGTCGCAAAACACTTGCAATTACCACCTACTTCAAGTAGATGGTAATGCATTCGCAAATGGAAAGGGGTCCCCAGGGGACCCCTTCCCCTTTGCAAATGCATGCAAAATTATTTTTTAAGGACAGGCAGAGGTCCCAGGGACCTCTGCCTGCCCTTAAAAAATGAAACTAAAATATTTCATTTTCTTTTTCTTTTAAATGCATGGTAAACGGGCTGCATTTTTGAAAAAAAACTTCTTTATTTAAAAGCAGTCCCAGACATGGTGGCCTGCTGAGCCCAGCAGGCCACCATCCCTGGGAGGGCGGGCATTCCCAATGGGCTCGCAAATTGCAAGAGGCTCATTAATGTTAATGAGCCCTGCAATTTGCGACCCCATTGGGATTCCCAAACGGTGTTAAACACACTGTTGTACATTTCATTTAGCGACTCGCAATTTGCAACTCACATTGTGTCGCCAATTGCGAGGCGCTAAATGAAATGATCGTACATCTGGCTCCAAAATCCTTAGTACTTTGAGTATTTGTTTTGTGTGCACACGTGTTTTTTTTTTTTAATTACTGTTTTAATATTTGAAATTTAATTCATACAAATTGCTTGGGGGTCCCCGGCTTCCAGTGGTGACTCAATGCGGGTCCTCAGGAGTCAAAAGTTTGGGAACCCCTGGTCTAAATGATATGATGTTCTCACCAGAGCAGAAATAGAGACTTTTGAGCAAGCTCGCACACGGCGTTCCCTGAATTTGGCCTTCAACTAGAATAACAGAATACCATGAACAATTTTCCCTCCAGTTCACGGACAGCAACTTTTTCAGCAGCCCCAAAAATGTTTTTACGATTTTTCGGGACACTTATCTTCTGCTTAAAGTAAGAACTATTCTTAGAGAACTAAAATTTCTATTTTTAGATACTTTATAGTCATTAGCTGCCCGCTGGTATGTTCATAATTATTTTATTCTGTGATGGAATGGTCTCGAACCTTTTTTCTGTATTAAGAGCCATTTCATGTGTAAATTCTCATAAACCAATTAGCAATTATGTATAGATATGCGTGATTACTTTAGCATTATTCTACAGCTTGAGTGCATGTAATACATGTGACTTTTTTCGTATATTAGATAATTTCAAAATGCATTTATGTATTTTGGGGTGGTAAGGTATACACGATACTCTACAGTATGTTTTACTATGCCTAGATTTGTAAATATGTCCATAGTTAGCGTGGAGTGGGTGTGATGTATTCCTATAGGTTCTGTATCGATCCCCCTATTCGTGACCCTATTCTGGTTAACAAGTTAACTAGCAGCCATCCCATGATGCAGAAAACCCCCATGATGCAGAAACCGTTATCTGATTAAGCCACACTACGGCACAGGAACGTGTTATCTGATTAGGTCATAACGCTTGCCATCTAATTAGACAAGCGATATTCCTCCAGCCCCTGATAAGGCATACGGAGTTCTCAAAACAAATCAAACCTATGACAACCTGGGAAAAACCCTGCGGCCATTGTTTTGATTTCACCGAGAACTTCAGCAAAAGAATGTGCTAACGACCAGGTCGTATGACATCCTTATTGACGCATCTATGTCCATCCTTACGTCAATCTCGGCACCTTAAAGGTATAAATATTACCGATATTGCCCTATGCAAACACACGCGGTGGTGACGAGATCGGAGCAGCCAGACTTGCCGAAGCCCAGAGCAGAGCAGACCCCGCTGGCGCAGCCCCGCCTTCCTGACACGCTGAGAACGAGACGCTGCTTTCTCCTGCCGAGAAATCCAGCTCCGGCGCTTCCGGGTAGCCCTCGCAGGCAGCCTGGAATATCGAGACCAGAGACGAGGGATACCATCCCTCATTCATCCTAAATTCCAGGTACAGAACTGAATAACCCCTCGCAGAGAATTCTTGAGTCAGTCACTTGGCAAAACAAACTTAACTTAAACTGCTACTTTCTATTTCCGCCCACGTATTAGGCTTAGGTCAGGTACATTGGGGTAGGCGTAGTTAGAAACACCAGTTGAGTACGATTAGTCAAATGTATATGTGTATGTATCTATTTTATTCATTTTAAACCTTCATATGGCTTAGAAACCATATAAATGTTTTTACAGTATTATTTTATACTTCTGCTTTTAATGTATGCACTTTACTTAACCATAAGTATTGCAATAATATCGATCCATTTCTCTTGTATGAGAAAAGAGACTGATCAATAAATACCATCTTTTATTGAACACGCCCGTCTCTTCCTTTTCTCTACAATCTGGTGAAACTAAGAATGCACGTACTGACTGAGTAAAATAAGTCGTCTTTTGTTTTCACACGACTCTAGAGATACACTCTTGATTAGGGGAGAGCAAAATTGTCACGTTCTATGGTTGTCAGAAACTAAATCCCTTCTTGTCTATCCAGGGAGGTTCAACTCCTCCTTGCCTATTCGAGAAAGTTTCTAGTGAACTCTGAGCTAGCTGGCAAACCCAAAACTTTAAGTCTAATATCGACAGTAGTAGACCTAGTTAACGTCTGGTCTAGGCCTATACTATTGAAGGTATTATTCCAATGCGCAGAGCCTATTGGGATAATAGGAACTACACTACACTGTTAATGACTTACAACGTCACCACGGAAAAACGAGGAGAGGTAAGGAGGAATGAGCGGGTGTTCTAGCAGAGATATCAATTAAAAAAGTACATTTAAAGGGTGAAAATCCGTTAACATGAAAATACCATTTACATGCATACTATTACAACGAAAATTGTTGTAAAAGTATGCGTGTAAAAGATATTTTCGTGGTAAAGGACGTGCGTTTTGACTGCATTCCGTTGTAACGCATGCGTGGTAAAGGCATGCGTTACAACGGAATGCGTTGTAAAATCATACAACCGAGCACATGATATAGCAGAATTGTCAAATCTGTTCCATTAGGACTGTAGTTTTTAATAGTCATGATAACATGCTAGCATGTGAGTCGATCTTGCACAGTGAATAAGGGAGCAGTGCCAGTATCTACTTGGTCAGCTCTAGATGGCTCAACTGGGGAGATATGAGAACAGTGAGCTCCAGTGGCGCAATCGGTTAGCGCGCGGTACTTATAGAGCAGTACTTGCATTGAGGCATGCCGAGGTTGTGAGTTCAAGCCTCACCTGGAGCAGCTTACTGGTTTTTCATAAACCGTTTCACTAAAAGTAAAGATTAAACTCAGGGTAAAGACGGCCCTTGCTAGAGAGTCTTTACTTCTTTTCAGGATCTGCGTGTCCGACTCTTCCAGATGCAAATATCACAATCCTATTCGATGCTCCTTATAAACATTCCATGATGTGCCGTCTTGCATAGCATGCAAACACCACATCAGTGCATTTAAAAATACATTTGTAGAATAATAAATATGATGAAAACATTGTTGTCACGGGATAACCATATACTGAGGAGCTGCAAACAGTGCTGTATCAGCTACTTACAATACAATTTAACTGAAAGACATATCAAAAGAAGAGCGTCATCATATTAATGTTTCTAGTCAACATAAGAGTTGCACCATAGCAGCTTATGGTGCTTTCTGCTCAGATTGTGCCTCCAATCCCACATTGATTTTTTAATTCTTTGCAGTTTAAAAAACACAATTCGTGCTCAAAGTTAACTTTTTAAAACCATTCAACCTATTACATTTATTTCTCTAACTTGTGAATGTGGTCCATGTTCTCTTTTCCTCATCCCCATCACGATACTCCTTTTCCCGAAATCAGGTTCACTTCTTTATCCAGCCGACCCTTCCAAGGTCACCAAATCTATGAAGCGATTCTGCTTTTTCTCACATTCTCTCTATGTACAAGATACCTTGTATCATTTGAATGGACAGCAGGAGAGTCGGATATTTATGGTTAGTGGGGGTGGGGTTTTGAAGATTAACCTCATTTGACTAAGAGCCGGGGCATCTGGGAGGAAAAGTATTTTAAGGGGGATGAAGTTCACATCTCCTTGGTGAAATTTCTAGATCCTTATTTCATCCTTTCTGTGGATGCAGACTCAGTCGGAACAGAGGTCATAGTCCTCGCTCTGACTTTCAAAGGAACTTCAAATATGCATGGCTTATTTGGCTTTGCCCGGCAGGGCTTGCCCGGCGGGGTGAGAATGGCGTTTGTCAGGAGTTCGTCAGGCGATCGAAAGGGGTGAGGCAATAGTGTATGGTTCAATGGTTTTCATGAAGACTTCTTGATACGATGAAAGCAGGAAAGGGAAGCTTGTCAATAAGCAAACTTAAGACAAGGTGTGACTCCTAGAAAGAATGACTTGGAAACAACATACAGAAACTCACATATAAAAGGCCCTGATGAGGCTTGAACTCATGACCCCTGGTTTACAAGACCAGTGCTCTGCCACTGAGCTACAAGGCCAGCCTGCCTGCAGTATGTAAATCGCTTCATGTATTCTTACTGCGGTATGAAGATATCTATGATTATGAGACTCTGTATGGAAATGCAGTTGCATTTGAATGTCTACATGCGTGCACAAATTGAAGAGCATGCTTAAGACACTTTTCTTGGAAGTAGGAAAAACTCCATTTTGATTTGAGAACATAAGAGTATTCACATTTATGACCATACTGATAGCTCTAGTTAGTATGTCCGCAATCAGTGACAGATAGAGAACTCACTTATTAGAAGTGATCTGTCTGTGTGGGGCAGACATATGTCAACAGTCATACACTTGAGATGGCTGAAACTTTAGGAGTAAGAGCTGCTTTCTTATCAGTCTATCTATCCAAACTGGTTAGAAGGCCAGGAGTGAGGGAAAGGCAATCCTCTGGACACTTCATGAAAGATCTAATTTCAATTAAGCACAAAACACTTCCCTTATTTTGACATAATTGCCAAAATGGAATAGTCAGTTGGGCCCTTCTAGTGGATTATGGCTGTGTCTTGAAAGAGAGTGTAATTGTACTACGAGACATGCCCACCTTCAAAAGAGTGTCTGATGGCGTTCCGACGAAGGTGGGATTCGAACCCACGCGTGCAGAGCACAATGGATTAGCAGTCCATCGCCTTAACCACTCGGCCACCTCGTCTGCCTTAGGTGACTATGTTTCATTTTTTAGGAAATACTTACTATGTGCTAATTACAAATAATCATAAGTTTCTCCTAGACTGTGTCAGAACTGGCAAATGTATGTGGTGTTCAATAGACAGAGCACATGATATAGCAGAATTATCAAATCTGTTCCATTAGGACTGTAGTTTTTAATAGTCATGATAACATGCTAGCATGTGAGTCGATCTTGCACAGTGAATAAGGGAGCAGTGCCAGTATCTCCTTGGTCAGCTCTAGATGGCTCAACTGGGGCAATATGAGAACAGTGAGATCCAGTGGCGCAATCGGTTAGCGCGCTGTACTTATACAGCGGTACTTGCATTGAGGCATGCCGAGGTTGTGAGTTCGAGTTCACCTGGAGCAGCTTACTGGTTTTTCATAAACCATTTCACTAAAAGTAAAGATTAAACTCAGGGTAAAGACGGCCCTTGCTAGAGAGTCTTTACTTCTTTTCAGGATCTGCGTGTCCGACTCTTCCAGGTGCAAATATCACAATCCTATTCGATGCTCCTTATAAACATTCCATGATGTGCCGTCTTGCATAGCATGCAAACACCACATCAGTGCATTTAAAAATACATTTGTAGAATAATAAATATGATGAAAACATTGTTGTCACGGGATAACCATATACTGAGGAGCTGCAAACAGTGCTGTATCAGCTACTTACAATACAATTTAACTGAAAGACATATCAAAAGAAGAGCGTCATCATATTAATGTTTCTAGTCAACATAAGAGTTGCACCATAGCAGCTTATGGTGCTTTCTGCTCAGATTGTGCCTCCAATCCCACATTGATTTTTTAATTCTTTGCAGTTTAAAAAACACAATTCGTGCTCAAAGTTAACTTTTTAAAACCATTCAACCTATTACATTTATTTCTCTAACTTGTGAATGTGGTCCATGTTCTCTTTTCCTCATCCCCATCACGATACTCCTTTTCCCGAAATCAGGTTCACTTCTTTATCCAGCCGACCCTTCCAAGGTCACCAAATCTATGAAGCGATTCTGCTTTTTCTCACATTCTCTCTATGTACAAGATACCTTGTATCATTTGAATGGACAGCAGGAGAGTCGGATATTTATGGTTAGTGGGGGTGGGGTTTTGAAGATTAACCTCATTTGACTAAGAGCCGGGGCATCTGGGAGGAAAAGTATTTTAAGGGGGATGAAGTTCACATCTCCTTGGTGAAATTTCTAGATCCTTATTTCATCCTTTCTGTGGATGCAGACTCAGTCGGAACAGAGGTCATAGTCCTCGCTCTGACTTTCAAAGGAACTTCAAATATGCATGGCTTATTTGGCTTTGACCAGCAGGGCTTGCCCGGCGGGGTGAGAATGGTGTTTGTCAGGCGATCGGAAGGCGATCGGAAGGGGTGAGGCAATAGTTTATGGTTCAATGGTTTTCATGAAGTCTTCTTGATACGATGAAAGCAGGAAAGGGAAGCTTGTCAATAAGCAAACTTAAGACAAGGTGTGACTCCTAGAAAGAATGACTTGGAAACAACATACAGAAACTCACATATAAAAAGGCCCTGATGAGGCTTGAACTCATGACCCCTGGTTTACAAGACCAGTGCTCTGCCACTGAGCTACAAGGCCAGCCTGCCTGCAGTATGTAAATCGCTTCATGTATTCTTACTGCGGTATGAAGATATCTATGATTTTGAGACTCTGTATGGAAATGCAGTTGCATTTGAATGTCTACATGCGTGCACAAATTGAAGAGCATGCTTAAGACACTTTTCTTGGAAGTAGGAAAAACTCCATTTTGATTTGAGAACATAAGAGTATTCACATTTATGACCATACTGATAGCTCTAGTTAGTATGTCCGCAATCAGTGACAGATAGAGAACTCACTTATTAGAAGTGATCTGTATCTGTGGGGCAGACATATGTCAACAGTCATACACTTGAGATGGCTGAAACTTTAGGAGTAAGAGCTGCTTTCTTATCAGTCTATCTATCCAAACTGGTTAGAAGGCCAGGAGTGAGGGAGAGGCAATCCTCTGGACACTTCATGAAAGATCTAATTTCAATTAAGCACAAAACACTTCCCTTAATTTGACATAATTGCCAAAATGGAATAGTCAGTTGGGCCCTTCTAGTGGATTATGGCTGTGTCTTGAAAGAGAGTGTAATTGTACTACGAGACATGCCCACCTTCAATAGAGTGTCTGATCGTGTTCCGACGAAGGTGGGATTCGAACCCACGCGTGCAGAGCACAATGGATTAGCAGTCCATCGCCTTAACCACTCGGCCACCTCGTCTGCCTTAGGTGACTATGTTTCATTTTTTAGGAAATTCTTACTATGTGCTAATTACAAATAATCATAAGTTTCTCCTAGACTGTGTCAGAACTGGCAAATGTATGTGGTGTTCAATAGACAGAGCACATGATATAGCAGAATTATCAAATCTGTTCCATTAGGACTGTAGTTTTTAATAGTCATGATAACATGCTAGCATGTGAGTCGATCTTGCACAGTGAATAAGGGAGCAGTGCCAGTATCTACTTGGTCAGCTCTAGATGGCTCAACTGGGGAGATATGAGAACAGTGAGATCCAGTGGCGCAATCGGTTAGCGCGCTGTACTTATACAGCAGTACTTGCATTGAGGCATGCCGAGGTTGTGAGTTCGAGCCTCACCTGGAGCAGCTTACTGGTTTTTCATAAACCATTTCACTAAAAGTAAAGATTAAACTCAGGGTAAAGACGGCCCTTGCTAGAGAGTCTTTACTTCTTTTCAAGATCTGCGTGTCCTACTCTTCCAGGTGCAAATAGCACAATCATATTCGATGCTCCTTATAAACATTCCATGATGTGCCGTCTTGCATAGCATGCAAACACCACATCAGTGCATTTAAAAATACATTTGTAGAATAATAAATATGATGAAAACATTGTTGTCACGGGATAACCATATACTGAGGAGCTGCAAACAGTGCTGTATCAGCTACCTACAATACAATTTAACTGAAAGACATGTCAAAAGAAGAGCGTCATCATATTAATGTTTCTAGTCAACATAAGAGTTGCACCATAGCAGCTTATGGTGCTTTCTGCTCAGATTGTGCCTCCAATCCCACATTGATTTTTTAATTCTTTGCAGTTTAAAAAACACAATTCGTGCTCAAAGTTAACTTTTTAAAACCATTCAACCTATTACATTTATTTCTCTAACTTGTGAATGTGGTCCATGTTCTCTTTTCCTCATCCCCATCACGATACTCCTTTTCCCGAAATCAGGTTCACTTCTTTATCCAGCCGACCCTTCCAAGGTCACCAAATCTATGAAGCGATTCTGCTTTTTCTCACATTCTCTCTATGTACAAGATACCTTGTATCATTTGAATGGACAGCAGGAGAGTCGGATATTTATGGTTAGTGGGGGTGGGGTTTTGAAGATTAACCTCATTTGACTAAGAGCCGGGGCATCTGGGAGGAAAAGTATTTTAAGGGGGATGAAGTTCACATCTCCTTGGTGAAATTTCTAGATCCTTATTCCATCCTTTCTGTGGATGCAGACTCAGTCGGAACAGAGGTCATAGTCCTCGCTCTGACTTTCAAAGGAACTTCAAATATGCATGGCTTATTTGGCTTTGCCCGGCGGGGTGAGAATGGCGTTTGTCAGGCGATCGGAAGGGGTGAGGCAATAGTGTATGGTTCAATGGTTTTCATGAAGTCTTCTTGATACGATGAAAACAGGAAAGGGAAGCTTGTCAATAAGCAAACTTAAGACAAGGTGTGACTCCTAGAAAGAATGACTTGGAAACAACATACAGAAACTCACATATAAAAAGGCCCTGATGAGGCTTGAACTCATGACCCCTGGTTTACAAGACCAGTGCTCTGCCACTGAGCTACAAGGCCAGCATGCCTGCAGTATGTAAATCGCTTCATGTATTCTTACTGCGGTATGAAGATATCTATGATTTTGAGACTCTGTATGGAAATGCAGTTGCATTTCAATGTCTACATGCGTGCACAAATTGAAGAGCATGCTTAAGACACTTTTCTTGGAAGTAGGAAAAACTCTATTTTGATTTGAGAACATAAGAGTATTCACATTTATGACCATACTGATAGCTCTAGTTAGTATGTCCGCAATCAGAGACAGATAAAGAACTCACTTATTAGAAGTGATCTGTCTCTGTGGGGCAGACATATGTCAACAGTCATACACTTGAGATGGCTGAAACTTTAGGAGTAAGAACTGCTTTCTTATCAGTCTATCTATCCAAACTGGTTAGAAGGCCAGGAGTGAGGGAAAGGCAATCCTCTGGACACTTCATGAAAGATCTAATTTCAATTAAGCACAAAACACTTCCCTTAATTTGACATAATTGCCAAAATAAAATAGACAGTTGGGCCCTACTAGTGGATTATGGCTGTGTCTTGAAAGAGAGTGTAATTGTACTACGAGACTTGCCCACCTTCAAAAGAGTGTCTGATGGCGTTCCGACGAAGGTGGGATTCGAACCCACGCGTGCAGAGCACAATGGATTAGCAGTCCATCGCATTAACCACTCGGCCACCTCGTCTGCCTTAGGTGACTATGTTTCATTTTTTAGGAAATTCTTACTATGTGCTAATTACAAATAATCATAAGTTTCTCCTAGACTGTGTCAGAACTGGCAAATGTATGTGGTGTTCAATAGACAGAGCACATGATATAGCAGAATTATTAAATCTGTTCCATTAGGACTGTAGTTTTTAATAGTCATGATAACATGCTAGCATGTGAGTCGATCTTGCACAGTGAATAAGGGAGCAGTGCCAGTATCTACTTGGTCAGCTCTAGATGGCTCAACTGGGGAGATATGAGAACAGTGAGCTCCAGTGACGCAATCGGTTAGCGCGCGGTACTTATACAGCAGTACTTGCATTGAGGCATGCTGAGGTTGTGAGTTTGAGCCTCACCTGGAGCAACTTACTGGTTTTTCATAAACCATTTCACTAAAAGTAAAGATTAAACTCAGGGTAAAGACGGCCCTTGCTAGAGAGTCTTTACTTCTTTTCAGGATCTGCGTGTCCGACTCTTCCAGGTGCAAATATCACAATCCTATTCGATGCTCCTTATAAACATTCCATGATGTGCCGTCTTGCATAGCATGCAAACACCACATCAGTGCATTTAAAAATACATTTGTAGAATAATAAATATGATGAAAACATTGTTGTCACGGGATAACCATATACTGAGGAGCTGCAAACAGTGCTGTATCAGCTACTTACAACACAATTTAACTGAAAGACATGTCAAAAGAAGAGCGTCATCATATTAATGTTTCTAGTCAACATAAGAGTTGCACGATAGCAGCTTATGGTGCTTTCTGCTCAGATTGTGCCTCCAATCCCACACTGATTTTTTAATTCTTTGCAGTTTAAAAAACACAATTCATGCTCAAAGTTAACTTTTTAAAACCATTCAACCTATTACATTTATTTCTCTAACTTGTGAATGTGGTCCATGTTCTCTTTTCCTCATCCCCATCACGATACTCCTTTTCCCGAAATCAGGTTCACTTCTTTATCCAGCCCACCCATCCAAGGTCACCAAATCTATGAAGCGATTCTGCTTTTTCTCACACTCTCTCTATGTACAAGATACCTTGTATCATTTGAATGGACAGCAGGAGAGTCGGATATTTATGGTTAGTGGGGGTGGGGTTTTGAAGATTAACCTCATTTGACTAAGAGCCGGGGCATCTGGGAGGAAAAGTATTTTAAGGGGGATGAAGTTCACATCTCCTTGGTGAAATTTCTAGATCCTTATTTCATCCTTTCTGTGGATGCAGACTCAGTCGGAACAGAGGTCATAGTCCTCGCTCTGACTTTCAAAGGAACTTAAAATATGCATGGCTTATTTGGCTTTGCCTGGCAGGGCTTGCCCGTCTGGGTGAGAATGGCGTTTGTCAGGCGTTCGTCAGGCGATCGGAAGGGGTGAGGCAATAGTTTATGGTTCAATGGTTTTCATGAAGTCTTGTTGATACGATGAAAGCAGGAAAGGGAAGCTTGTCAATAAGCAGACTTAAGACAATGTGTGACTCCTAGAAAGAATGACTTGGAAACAACATACAGAAACTCACATATAAAAAGGTCCTGATGAGGCTTGAACTCATGACCCCTGGTTTACAAGACCAGCGCTCTGCCACTGAGCTACAAGGCCAGCCTGCCTGCAGTATGTAAATCGCTTCATGTATTCTTACTGCGGTATGAAGATATCTATGATTTTGAGACTCTGTATGGAAATGCAGTTGCATTTGAATGTCTACATTCGTGCACAAATTGAAGAGCATGCTTAAGACACTTTTCTTGGAAGTAGGAAAAACTCCATTTTGATTTGAGAACATAAGAGTATTCACATTTATGACCATACTGATAGCTCTAGTTAGTATGTCCGCAATCAGTGACAGATAGAGAACTCACTTATTAGAAGTGATCTGTCTCTGTGGGGCAGACATATGTCAACAGTCATACACTTGAGATGGCTGAAACTTTAGGAGTAAGAGCTGCTTTCTTATCAGTCTATCTATCCAAACTGGTTAGAAGGCCAGGAGTGAGGGAAAGGCAATCCTCTGGACACTGCATGAAAGATCTAATTTCAATTAAGCACAAAACACTTCCCTTAATTTGACATAATTGCCAAAATGGAATAGTCAGTTGGGCCCTTCTAGTGGATTATGGCTGTGTCTTGAAAGAGAGTGTAATTGTACTACGAGACATGCCCACCTTCAAAAGAGTGTCTGATGGCGTTCCGACGAAGGTGGGATTCGAACCCATGCGTGCAGAGAACAATGGATTAGCAGTGCATCGCCTTAACCACTTGGCCACCTCGTCTGCCTTAGGTGACTATGTTTCATTTTTTAGGAAATTCTTACTATGTGCTAATTACAAATAATCATAAGTTTCTCCTAAACTGTGTCAGAACTGGCAAATGTATGTGGTGTTCAATAGACAGAGCACATGATATAGCAGAATTATCAAATCTGTTCCATTAGGACTGTAGTTTTTAATAGTCATGATAACATGCTAGCATGTGAGTCGATCTTGCACAGTGAATAAGGGAGCAGTGCCAGTATCTACTTGGTCAGCTCTAGATGACTCAACTGGGGAGATATGAGAACAGTGAGCTCCAGTGGCGCAATCGGTTAGCGTGCGGTACTTATACAGCAGTACTTGCATTGAGGCATGCTGAGGTTGTGAGTTCGAGCCTCACCTGGAGCAGCTTACTTGTTTTTCATAAACCATTTCACTAAAAGTGAAGATTAATCTCAGGGTAAAGACGGCCCTTGCTAGAGAGTCTTTACTTCTTTTCAGGATCTGCGTGTCCGACTCTTCCAGGTGCAAATATCACAATCCTATTCGATGCTCCTTATAAACATTCCATGATGTGCCGTCTTGCATAGCATGCAAACACCAGTGCATTTAAAAATACATTTGTAGAATAATAAATATGATGAAAACATTGTGGTCACGGGATAACCATATACTGAGGAGCTGCAAACAGTGCTGTATCAGCTACTTACAATACAATTTAACTGAAAGACATATCAAAAGAAGAGCGTCATCATATTAATGTTTCTAGTCAACATAAGAGTTACACCATAGCAGCTTATGGTGCTTTCTGCTCAGATTGTGCCTCCAATCCCACATTGATTTTTTAATTCTTTGCAGTTTAAAAAAACACAATTCGTGCTCAAAGTTAACTTTTTAAAACCATTCAACCTATTACATTTATTTCTCTAACTTGTGAATGTGGTCCATGTTCTCTTTTCCTCATCCCCATCACGATACTCCTTTTCCCGAAATCAGGTTCACTTCTTTATCCAGCCGACCCTTCCAAGGTCACCAAATCTATGAAGCGATTCTGCTTTTTCTCACATTCTCTCTATGTACAAGATACCTTGTATCATTTGAATGGACAGCAGGAGAGTCGGATATTTATGGTTAGTGGGGGTGGGGTTTTGAAGATTAACCTCATTTGACTAAGAGCCGGGGCATCTGGGAGGAAAAGTATTTTAAGGGGGATGAAGTTCACATCTCCTTGGTGAAATTTCTAGATCCTTATTTCATCCTTTCTGTGGATGCAGACTCAGTCGGAACAGAGGTCATAGTCCTCGCTCTGACTTTCAAAGGAACTTCAAATATGCTTGGCTTATTTGGCTTTGCCCGGCGGGGTGAGAATGGCGTTTGTCAGGCGTTTGTCAGGCGATCGAAAGGGGTGAGGCAATAGTTTATGGTTCAATGGTTTTCATGAAGTCTTCTTGATATGATGAAAGCAGGAAAGGGAAGCTTGTCAATAAGCAAACTTAAGACAAGGTGTGACTCTTAGAAAGAATGACTTGGAAACAACATACAGAAATTCACATATAAAAAGGCCCTGATGAGGCTTGAACTCATGACCCCTGGTTTACAAGACCAGTGCTCTGCCACTGAGTTACAAGGCCTGCCTGCCTGCCTGCAGTATGTAAATCGCTTCATGTATTCTTACTGCGGTATGAAGATATCTATGATTTTGAGACTCTGTATGGAAATGCAGTTGCATTTGAATGTCTACATGCGTGCACAAATTGAAGAGCATGCTTAAGACACTTTTCTTGGAAGTAGGAAAAACTCCATTTTGATTTGAGAACATAAGAGTATTCACATTTATGACCATACTGATAGCTCTAGTTAGTATGTCCGCAATCAGTGACAGATAGAGAACTCACTTATTAGAAGTGATCTGTCTCTGTGGGGCAGACATATGTCAACAGTCATACACTTGAGATGGCTGAAACTTTAGTAGTAAGAGCTGCTTTCTTATCAGTCTATCTATCCAAACTGGTTAGAAGGCCAGGAGTGAGGGAAAGGCAATCCTCTGGAAACTTCATGAAAGATCTAATTTCAATTAAGCACAAAACACTTCCCTTAATTTGACATAATTGCCAAAATGGAATAGTCAGTTGGGCCCTTCTAGTGGATTATGGCTGTGTCTTGAAAGAGAGTGTAATTGTACTACGAGACATGCCCACCTTCAAAAGAGCATCTGATGGCGTTCCGACGAAGGTGGGATTCGAACCCACGCATGCAGAGCACAATGGATTAGCAGTCCATCGACTTAACTACTCGGCCACCTCGTCTGCCTTAAGTGACTATGTTTCATTTTTTAGGAAATTCTTACTATGTGCTAATTACAAATAATCATAAGTTTCTCCTAGACTGTGTCAGAACTGGCAAATGTATGTGGTGTTCAATAGACAGAGCACATGATATAGCAGAATTATCAAATCTGTTCCATTAGGACTGTAGTTTTCAATAGTCATGATAACATGCTAGCATGTGAGTCGATCTTGCACAGTGAATAAGGGAGCAGTGCCAGTATCTACTTGGTCAGCTCTAGATGGCTCAACTGGGGAGATATGAGAACAGTGAGCTCCAGTGGCGCAATCGGTTAGCCCGCGGTACTTATACAGCAGTACTTGCATTGAGGCATGCCGAGGTTGTGAGTTCGAGCCTCACCTGGAGCAGCTTACTGGTTTTTCATAAACCATTTCACTAAAAGTAAAGATTAAACTCAGGGTAAAGACGGCCCTTGCTAGAGAGTCTTTACTTCTTTTCAGGATCTGCGTGTCCGACTCTTCCAGCTGCAAATATCACAATCCTATTCGATGCTCCCACGATGTGCCGTCTTGCATAGCATGCAAACACCACATCAGTGCATTTAAAATAACTTTTGTAGAATAATAAATATGATGAAAACATTGTTGTCACGGGATAACCATATACTGAGGAGCTGCAAACAGTGCTGTATCAGCTACTTACAATACAATTTAACTGAAAGACATATCAAAGGAAGAGCGTCATCATATTAATGTTTCTAGTCAACATAAGAGTTGCACCATAGCAGCTTATGGTGCTTTCTGCTCAGATTGTGCCTCCAATCCCACATTGATTTTTTAATTCTTTGCAGTTTAAAAAACACAATTCATGCTCAAAGTTAACTTTTTAAACCATTCAACCTATTACATTTATTTCTCTAACTTGTGAATGTGGTCCATGTTCTCTTTTCCTCATCCCCATCACGATACTCCTTTTCCCGAAATCAGGTTCACTTCTTTATCCAGCCGACCCTTCCAAGGTCACCAAATCTATGAAGGGATTCTGCTTTTTCTCACATTCTCTCTATGTACAAGATACCTTGTATCATTTGAATGGACAGCAGGAGAGTCGGATATTTATGGTTAGTGGGGGTGGGGTTTTGAAGATTAACCTCATTTGACTAAGAGCCGGGGCATCTGGGAGGAAAAGTATTTTAAGGGGGATGAAGTTCACATCTCCTTGGTGAAATTTCTAGATCCTTATTTCATCCTTTCTGTGGATGCAGACTCAGTCGGAACAGAGGTCATAGTCCTCGCTCTGACTTTCAAAGGAACTTCAAATATGCTTGGCTTATTTGGCTTTGCCCGGCGGGGTGAGAATGGCGTTTGTCAGGCGTTCGTCAGGCGATCGAAAGGGGTGAGGCAATAGTTTATGGTTCAATGGTTTTCATGAAGTCTTCTTGATATGATGAAAGCAGGAAAGGGAAGCTTGTCAATAAGCAAACTTAAGACAAGGTGTGACTCTTAGAAAGAATGACTTGGAAACAACATACAGAAACTCACATATAAAAAGGCCCTGATGAGGCTTGAACTCATGACCCCTGGTTTACAAGACCAGTGCTCTGCCACTGAGTTACAAGGCCTGCCTGCCTGCCTGCAGTATGTAAATCGCTTCATGTATTCTTACTGCGGTATGAAGATATCTATGATTTTGAGACTCTGTATGGAAATGCAGTTGCATTTGAATGTCTACATGCGTGCACAAATTGAAGAGCATGCTTAAGACACTTTTCTTGGAAGTAGGAAAAACTCCATTTTGATTTGAGAACATAAGAGTATTCACATTTATGACCATACTGATAGCTCTAGTTAGTATGTCCGCAATCAGTGACAGATAGAGAACTCACTTATTAGAAGTGATCTGTCTCTGTGGGGCAGACATATGTCAACAGTCATACACTTGAGATGGCTGAAACTTTAGGAGTAAGAGCTGCTTTCTTATCAGTCTATCTATCCAAACTGGTTAGAAGGCCAGGAGTGAGGGAAAGGCAATCCTCTGGACACTTCATGAAAGATCTAATTTCAATTAAGCACAAAACACTTCCCTTATTTTGACATAATTGCCAAAATAGAATAGTCAGTTGGGCCCTTCTAGTGGATTATGGCTGTGTCTTGAAAGAGAGTGTAATTGTACTACGAGACATGCCCACCTTCAAAAGAGTGTCTGATGGCGTTCTGACGAAGGTGGGATTCGAACACACGCGTGAAGAGCACAATGGATTAGCAGTCCATCGCCTTAACCACTTGGCCACCTCGTCTGCCTTAGGTGACTATGTTTCATTTTTTAGGAAATTCTTACTATGTGCTAATTACAAATAATCATAAGTTTCTCCTAGACTGTGTCAGAACTGGCAAATGTATGTGGTGTTCAATAGACAGAGCACATGATATAGCAGAATTATCAAATCTGTTTCATTAGGACTGTAGTTTTTAATAGTCACGATAACATGCTAGCATGTGAGTCGATCTTGCACAGTGAATAAGTGAGCAGTCAATAAATAAGGAAGGGGTTAGAGGATTATTAGCTAAGCTCGCCCTCCAAGATATACGTCAAACAAAAGAAGGTTTCTGTTTCCAGATACCTAAGAGCCTTGCTAGAAAACAGCCAGCACACACTGGGGTTGACTGTGAGAACTATGTTTGAAATGTAAAAAAAGGAAAAATTGTTCCTTTTTTAGGTGTCCCCTCACTCACCGGGGTTGCCCCTCGGTGACATGCTTCATCATTGGGGCCATCCCAGTCCTCTACGGGCCGGGGCGTGCTACGACTTGCGAAGTTACGTAGGAGTACTTTAAGGACTATGTGTGGTGCATGTGTATTTGTAGGGAGTGGACTATGTGATATGGGTTAAAAATACCTGCCCAGTGGGTTCTTAATAAACTTTATTCTGACCTCTAGGTGGTAACATTAAAAACGGGGTGGGGAGATAGGCTGCCCTAAACTTAATTTGTCCAGATGTACCTATCCACTCCTAAGTCGACATGTTTCGTGCATACCCCAAGCACTTCTTCGGGACTACACAGGGACCAGCCCTGTGTTCGCCACTCCTTAATTCTTTCAATAAAAGTATAGAAATTAGAAATTAAATTGACTTTTAACTGCAGCAAACTCTACTAAGTGCATGCAATAATACCTACGTATTTTGTTCCATAAAAAACACGTGGTTCTTTTCAATAGACCTAGCTAGGCCCCATGGAGTCGGAGGGGTATCGGTATCCTAGCAACTTTGTGCTCCGGTTACCTCCTGCATTCAGGCACCTACTTGTGTCCCTCCGTTCCGAATGTCAGCTCTAGATGGCTCAACTGGGGAGATATGAGAACAGTGAGCTCCAGTGGCGCACTCGGTTAGCGCGCGGTACTTATACAGCAGTACTTGCATTGAGGCATGCTGAGGTTGTGAGTTCGAGCCTCACCTGGAGCAGCTTACTGGTTTTTCATAAACCATTTCACAAAAAGTAAAGATTAAACTCAGGGTAAAGACGGCCCTTGCTAGAGAGTCTTTACTTCTTTTCAGGATCTGCGTGTCCGACTCTTCCAGGTGCAAATATCACAATCCTATTCGATGCTCCTTATAAACATTCCATGATGTGCCGTCTTGCATAGCATGCAAACACCACATCAGTGCATTGAAAAATACTTTTGTAGAATAATAAATATGATGAAAACATTGTTGTCACGGGATAACCATATACTGAGGAGCTGCAAACAGTGCTGTATCAGCTACTTACAATACAATTTAACTGAAAGACATATCAAAGGAAGAGCGTCATCATATTAATGTTTCTAGTCAACATAAGAGTTGCACCATAGCAGCTTATGGTGCTTTCTGCTCAGATTGTGCCTCCAATCCCACATTGATTTTTTAATTCTTTGCAGTTTAAAAAACACAATTCATGCTCAAAGTTATCTTTTTAAAACCATTCAACCTATTACATTTATTTCTCTAACTTGTGAATGTGGTCCATGTTCTCTTTTCCTCGTCCCCATCACGATACTCCTTTTCCCGAAATCAGGTTCACTTCTTTATCCAGCCGACCCTTCCAAGGTCACCAAATCTATGAAGCGATTCTGCTTTTTCTCACATTCTCTCTATGTACAAGATACCTTGTATCATTTGAAAGGACAGCAGGAGAGTCGGATATTTATGGTTAGTGGGGGTGGGGTTTTGAAGATTAACCTCATTTGACTAAGAGCCGGGGCATCTGGGAGGAAAAGTATTTTAAGGGGGATGAAGTTCACATCTCCTTGGTGAAATTTCTAGATCCTTATTTCATCCTTTCTGTGGATGCAGACTCAGTCGGAACAGAGGTCATAGTCCTCGCTCTGACTTTCAAAGGAACTTCAAATATGCATGGCTTATTTGGCTTTGCCCGGCGGGGTGCGAATGGCGTTTGTCAGGAGTTCGTCAAGCGATTGAAAGGGGTGAGGCAATAGTTTATGGTTCAATGGTTTTCATGAAGTCTTCTTGATACGATGAAAGCAGGAAAGGGAAGCTTGTCAATAAGCAAATTTAAGACAAGGTGTGACTCCTAGAAAGAATGACTTGGAAACAACATACAGAAACTCACATATAAAAAGGCCCTGATGAGGCTTGAACTCATGACCCCTGGTTTACAAGACCAGTGCTCTGCCACTGAGCTACAAGGCCAGCCTGCCTGCAGTATGTAAATCGCTTCATGTATTCTTACTGCGGTATGAAGATATCTATGATTTTGAGACTCTGTATGGAAATGCAGTTGCATTTGAATGTCTACATGCGTGCACAAATTGAAGAGCATGCTTAAGACACTTTTCTTGGAAGTAGGAAAAACTCCATTTTGATTTGAGAACATAAGAGTATTCACATTTATGACCATACTGATAGCTCTAGTTAATATGTCCGCAATCAGTGACAGATAGAGAACTCACTTATTAGAAGTGATCTGTCTCTGTGGGGCGGACATATGTCAACAGTCATACACTTGAGATGGCTGAAACTTGAGGAGTAAGAGCTGCTTTCTTATCAGTCTATCTATCCAAACTGGTTAGAAGGCCAGGAGTGAGGGAAAGGCAATCCTCTGGACACTTCATGAAAGATCTAATTTCAATTAAGCACAAAACACTTCCCTTAATTTGACATAATTGCCAAAATGGAATAGTCAGTTGGGCCCTTCTAGTGGATTATGGCTGTGTCTTGAAAGAGAGTGTAATTGTACTATGAGACATGCCCACCTTCAAAAAAGTGTCTGATGGCGTTCCGACAAAGGTGGGATTCGAACCCACGCGTGCAGAGCACAATGGATTAGCAGTCCATCGCCTTAACCACTTGGCCACCTCGTCTGCCTTAGGTGACTATGTTTCATTTTTTAGGAAATTCTTACTATGTGCTAATTACAAATAATCATAAGTTTCTCCTAGACTGTGTCAGAACTGGCAAATGTATGTGGTGTTCAATAGACAGAGCACATGATATAGCAGAATTATCAAATCTGTTCCATTAGGACTGTAGTTTTTAATAGTCATGATAACATGCTAGCATGTGAGTCGATCTTGCACAGTGAATAAGGGAGCAGTGCCAGTATCTACTTGGTCAGCTCTAGATGGCTCAACTGGGGAGATATGAGAACAGTGAGCTCCAGTGGCGCAATCGGTTAGCGCGTGGTACTTATACAGCAGTACTTGCATTGAGGCATGCCGAGGTTGTGAGTTCGAGCCTCACCTGGAGCAGCTTACTGGTTTTTCATAAACCATTTCACTAAAAGTAAAGATTAAACTCAGGGTAAAGAGAGTCTTTACTTCTTTTCAGGATCTGCGTGTCCGACTCTTCCAGGTGCAAATATCACAATCCTATTCGATGCTCCTTATAAACATTCCATGATGTGCCGTCTTGCATAGCATGCAAACACCACACCAGTGCATTTAAAAATACATTTGTAGAATAATAAATATGATGAAAACATTGTTGTCACGGGATAACCATATACTGAGGAGCTGCAAACAGTGCTGTATCAGCTACTTACAATACAATTTAACTGAAAGACATATCAAAAGAAGAGCGTCATCATATTAATGTTTCTAGTCAACATAAGAGTTGCACCATAGCAGCTTATGGTGCTTTCTGCTCAGATTGTGCCTCCAATCCCACATTGATTTTTTAATTCTTTGCAGTTTAAAAAACACAATTCGTGCTCAAAGTTAACTTTTTAAAACCAATTAACCTATTACATTTATTTCTCTAACTTGTGAATGTGGTCCATGTTCTCTTTTCCTCATCCCCATCACGATACTCCTTTTCCGGAAATCAGGTTCACTTCTTTATCCAGCCGACCCTTCCAAGGTCACCAAATCTATGAAGCGATTCTGCTTTTTCTCACATTCTCTCTATGTACAAGATACCTTGTATCATTTGAATGGACAGCAGGAGAGTCGGATATTTATGGTTAGTGGGGGTGGGGTTTTGAAGATTAACCTCATTTGACTAAGAGCCGGGGCATCTGGGAGGAAAAGTATTTTAAGGGGGATGAAGTTCACATCTCCTTGGTGAAATTTCTAGATCCTTATTTCATCCTTTCTGTGGATGCAGACTCAGTCGGAACAGAGGTCATAGTCCTCGCTCTGACTTTCAAAAGGAACTTCAAATATGCATGGCTTATTTGGCTTTGCCCGGCAGGGCTTGCCCGGCGGGGTGAGAATGGCGTTCGTCAGGCGATCGGAAGGGGTGAGGCAATAGTTTATGGTTCAATGGTTTTCATGAAGTCTTCTTGATACGATGAAAGCAGGAAAGGGAAGCTTGTCAATAAGCAAACTTAAGACAAGGTGTGACTCCTAGAAAGAATGACTTGGAAACAACATACAGAAACTCACATATAAAAAGGCCCTGATGAGGCTTGAACTCATGACCCCTGGTTTACAAGACCAGTGCTCTGCCACTGAGCTACAAGGCCAGCCTGCCTGCAGCATGTAAACCGCTTCATGTATTCTTACTGCGGTATGAAGATATCTATGATTTTGAGACTCTGTATGGAAATGCAGTTGCATTTGAATGTCTACATGCGTGCACAAATTGAAGAGCATGCTTAAGACACTTTTCTTGGAAGTAGGAAAAACTCCATTTTGATTTGAGAACATAAGAGTATTCACATTTATGACCATACTGATAGCTCTAGTTAGTATGTCCGCAATCAGTGACAGATAGAGAACTCACTTATTAGAAGTGATCTGTCTCTGTGGGGCAGACATATGTCAACAGTCATACACTTGAGATGGCTGAAACTTTAGGAGTAAGAGCTGCTTTCTTATCAGTCTATCTATCCAAACTGGTTAGAAGGCCAGGAGTGAGGGAAAGGCAATCCTCTGGACACTTCATGAAAGATCTAATTTCAATTAAGCACAAAACACTTCCCTTAATTTGACATAACTGCCAAAATGGAATAGTCAGTTGGGCCCTTCTAGTGGATTATGGCTGTGTCTTGAAAGAGAGTGTAATTGTACTACGAGACATGCCCACCTTCAAAAGAGTGTCTGATGGCGTTCCGACGAAGGTGGGATTCGAACCCACACGTGCAAAGCACAACGGATTAGCAGTCCATCGCCTTAACCACTCGGCCACCTCGTCTGCCTTAGGTGACTATGTTTCATTTTTTAGGAAATTCTTACTATGTGCTAATTACAAATAATCATAAGTTTCTCCTAGACTGTGTCAGAACTGGCAAATGTATGTGGTGTTCAATAGACAGAGCACATGATATAGCAGAATTATCAAATCTGTTCCATTAGGACAGTAGTTTTTAATAGTCATGATAACATGCTAGCATGTGAGTCGATCTTGCACAGTGAATAAGGGAGCAGTGCCAGTATCTACTTGGTCAGCTCTAGATGGCTCAACTGGGGAGATATAAGAACAGTGAGCTCCAGTGGCGCAATCGGGTAGCGCGCGGTACTTATACAGCAGTACTTGCATTGAGGCATGCCGGGGTTGTGAGTTCGAGCCTCATCTGGAGCAGCTTACTGGTTTGTCATAAACATTTCACTAAAAGTAAAGATTAAACTCAGGGTAAAGACGGCCCTTGCTAGAGAGTCTTTACTTCTTTTCAGGATCTGCGTGTCCGACTCTTCCAGGTGCAAATATCACAATCCTATTCGATGCTCCTTATAAACATTCCATGATGTGCCGTCTTGCATAGCATGCAAACACCAGTGCATTTAAAAATACATTTGTAGAATAATAAATATGATGAAAACATTGTTGTCACGGGATAACCATATACTGAGGAGCTGCAAACAGTGCTGTATCAGCTACTTACAACGCAATTTAACTGAAAGACATATCAAAAGAAGAGCGTCATCATATTAATGTTTCTAGTCAACATAAGAGTTGCACCATAGCAGCTTATGGTGCTTTCTGCTCAGATTGTGCCTCCAATCCCACATTGATTTTTTAATTCTTTGCAGTTTAAAAAACACAATTCGTGCTCAAAGTTAACTTTTTAAAACCATTCAACCTATTACATTTATTTCTCTAACTTGTGAATGTGGTCCATGTTCTCTTTTCCTCATCCCCATCACGATACTCCTTTTCCCGAAATCAGGTTCACTTCTTTATCCAGCCCACCCATCCAAGGTCAACAAATCTATGAAGCGATTCTGCTTTTTCTCACATTCTCTCTATGTACAAGATACCTTGTATCATTTGAATGGACAGCAGGAGAGTCGGATATTTATGGTTAGTGGGGGTGGGGTTTCGAAGATTAACCTCATTTGACTAAGAGCCGGGGCATCTGGGAGGAAAAGTATTTTAAGGGGGATGAAGTTCACATCTCCTTGGTGAAATTTCTAGATCCTTATTTCATCCTTTCTGTGGATGCAGACTCAGTCGGAACAGAGGTCATAGTCCTCGCTCTGACTTTCAAAAGGAACTTCAAATATGCATGGCTTATTTGGCTTTGCCCGGCCGGGCAAGGTGACAATGGCGTTTGTCAGGCGTTCGTCAGGCGATCGGAAGGGGTGAGGCAATAGTTTATGGTTCAATGGTTTTCATGAAGTCTTCTTGATAGATGAAAGCAGGAAAGGGAAGCTTGTCAATAAGCAAACTTAAGACAAGGTGTGACTCCTAGAAAGAATGACTTGGAAACAACATACAGAAACTCACATATAAAAAGGCCCTGATGAGGCTTGAACTCATGACGCCTGGTTTACAAGACCAGTGCTCTGCCACTGAGCTACAAGGCCAGCCTGCTTGCAGTATGTAAATCGCTACATGTATTCTTACTGCGGTATGAAGATATCTATGATTTTGAGACTCTGTATGGAAATGCAGTTGCATTTGAATGTCTACATGCGTGCACAAATTGAAGAGCATGCTTAAGACACTTTTCTTGGAAGTAGGAAAACCTCCATTTTGATTTGAGAACATAAGAGTATTCACATTTATGACCATACTGATAGCTCTAGTTAGTATGTCCGCAATCAGTGACAGATAGAGAACTCACTTATTAGAAGTGATCTGTCTCTGTGGGGCAGACATATGTCAACATTCATACACTTGAGATGGCTGAAACTTTAGGAGTAAGAGCTGCTTTCTTATCAGTCTATCTATCCAAACTGGTTAGAAGGCCAGGAGTGAGGGAAAGGCAATCCTCTGGACACTTCATGAAAGAATTAATTTCAATTAAGCACAAAACACTTCCCTTAATTTGACATAATTGCCAAAATGGAATAGTCAGTTGGGCCCTTCTCGTGGATTATGGCTGTGTCTTGAAAGAGAGTGTAATTGTACTACGAGACATGCCCACCTTCAAAAGAGTGTCTGATGGCATTCCGACAAAGGTGGGATTCGAACCCACGCGTGCAGAGCACAATGAATTAGCAGTCCATCGCCTTAACCACTCGGCCACCTCGTCTGCCTTAGGTCACTATGTTTCATTTTTTAGGAAATTCTTACTATGTGCTAATTACAAATAATCATAAGTTTCTCCTAGACTGTGTCAGAACTGGCAAATGTATGTGGTGTTCAATAGACAGAGCACATGATATAGCAGAATTATCAAATCTGTTCCATTAGGACCGTAGTTTTTAATAGTCATGATAACATGCTAGCATGTGAGTCGATCTTGCACAGTGAATAAGGGAGCAGTGCCAGTATCTACTTGGTCAGCTCTAGATGGCTCAACTGGGGAGATATGAGAACAGTGAGCTCCAGTGGCGCAATCGGTTAGCGCGCGGTACTTATACAGCAGTACTTGCTTTGAGGCATGCCGGGGTTGTGAGTTCGAGCCTCATCTGGAGCAGCTTACTGGTTTTTCATAAACATTTCACTAAAAGTAAAGATTAAACTCAGGGTAAAGACGGCCCTTGCTAGAGAGTCTTTACTTCTTTTCAGGATCTGCGTGTCCGACTCTTCCAGGTGCAAATATCACAATCCTATTCGATGCTCCTTATAAACATTCCATGATGTGCCGTCTTGCATAACATGCAAACACCAGTGCATTTAAAAATACATTTGTAGAATAATAAATATGATGAAAACATTGTTGTCACGGGATAACCATATACTGAGGAGCTGCAAACAGTGCTGTATCAGCTACTTACAATACAATTTAACTGAAAGACATATCAAAAGAAGAGCGTCATCATATTAATGTTTCTAGTCAACATAAGAGTTGCACCATAGCAGCTTATGGTGCTTTCTGCTCAGATTGTGCCTCCAATCCCACATTGATTTTTTAATTCTTTGCAGTTTAAAAAACACAATTCGTGCTCAAAGTTAACTTTTTAAAACCATTCAACCTATTACATTTATTTCTCTAACTTGTGAATGTGGTCCATGTTCTCTTTTCCTCATCCCCATCACGATACTCCTTTTCCTGAAATCAGGTTCACTTCTTTATCCAGCCGACCCTTCCAAGGTCACCAAATCTATGAAGCGATTCTGCTTTTTCTCACACTCTCTCTATGTACAAGATACCTTGTATCATTTGAATGGACAGCAGGAGAGTCGGATATTTATGGTTAGTGGGGGTGGGGTTTTGAAGATTATCCTCATTTGACTAAGAGCCGGGGCATCTGGGAGGAAAAGTATTTTAAGGGGGATGAAGTTCACATCTCCTTGGTGAAATTTCTAGATCCCTATTTCATCCTTTCTGTGGATGCAGACTCAGTCGGAACAGAGGTCATAGTCCTCGCTCTGACTTTCAAAGGAACTTCAAATATGCATGGCTTATTTGGCTTTGCCCGGCGTGCCCGGCGGGGTGAGAATGGCGTTTGTCAGGCGTTTGTCAGGCGTTCGTCAGGCGATCGGAAGGGGTGAGGCAATAGTTTATGGTTCAATGGTTTTCATGAAGTCTTCTTGATACGATGAAAGCAGGAAAGGGAAGCTTGTCAATAAGCAAACTTAAGACAAGGTGTGACTCCTAGAAAGAATGACTTGGAAACAACATACAGAAACTCACATATAAAAAGGCCCTGATGAGGCTTGAACTCATGACCCCTGGTTTACAAGACCAGTGCTCTGCCACTGAGCTACAAGGCCAGCCTGCCTGCAGTATGTAAATCGCTTCATGTATTCTTACTGCGGTATGAAGATATCTATGATTTTGAGACTCTGTATGGAAATGCAGTTGCATTTGAATGTCTACATGCGTGCACAAATTGAAGAGCATGCTTAAGACACTTTTCTTGGAAGTAGGAAAAACTCCATTTTGATTTGAGAACATAAGAGTATTCACATTTATGACCATACTGATAGCTCTAGTTAGTATGTCCGCAATCAGTGACAGATAGAGAACTCACTTATTAGCATTGGCGGTTTTCCCATGGGGGCGTTTGGGCGCCGCCCCCCTGCTTTCTTGCCGTGCGAGAAGGCAGAAACAAATGGTAGTTATTTATAACTACCATTTATTTCTGCCTTCTCGCACGTCGAGAAAGCAGAACTAACTTCCTGGTTTAGAGTGGGTGTTGTTCGAGGGCAGGGGGAGTGGCTTGGGGGAGTGGCTTGCCCACTGTTGGTAATACTGACTGTTTGGGCTGCCTGAGGCCGCCCAAACAGACAGTATTAACAATAGTGGGAAAGCCACTCCCCCAAGCCACTCCCCCTGCCCTCGAGTAACACCACCCACTCACTCTCCCCTGTTCTCTCTGTATGCATACAGAGAGAACATGACGTAGCCTGGGGCAGCCGGCCACACCAATCAAGAACGAGGCGAGGGGCGGGAGGCTGCCTGCAGCGCCGCCTTCCTGATGACGTGCTGCTGCAGGACTTGAAATCGAGGACGGCGGGATTCGGGATGGAGTCTCGGACGGTGAGTTTACTTTTTTATTTTATATATTTTTCGTTTCCAAACCCCTCCCGCCTCCCCCCTCATCCCTTCGCGAGTGGGACCCCATTTCCAAACCCCCCTCCCCCCCACCCGCCCGTAATGCCGGCCGCGACTGTGTGAAGTCTAGTTTGCAAATAAAAATCTAATTTATGGCTTTATTACTTGTTTGGAAATCTGCGGTATGCTCTGGCATTCCCCTTCCGCACACTGCTCTAGAGCAGGGCTGTGTTCAAGGTGCACTTTGCAGTCAGAGAAAGGTAAATAAAATGCAGAGTTCTGTGTTTAAATAAGGCCAGCAGTTTGCCAAAAGAGTTTGCGTGATATTTTCCAGTCTTTGGAAAAAACAAAATTCTCCTGGGCCTCTTGTTTGTTTGGTGTGTGTTTACTCTGCCTCTGAAGTCTGAACTCTTTCAGTGTTACCAGAGGGTGTTGTAGCTGCTCCCGCATCCCTATTTGAGTCCTCTTTCAGCAAAAGCAAATCAAGACCCACGGTTAGAATCTGAAAGGGAAGAAATAATCAAGGTCAAAGGGCTTCACTGCAGATTTCTTATGCAGGTTTATCCTTGTGTTTGTTTAACAGGGGACAACCGTTAGCTGAATACTTGCTGCGTGCTTGTATCATAGGGCCGGGGACGTCTAGTCTGGCTTAATTATTATACATGAAAAATATGTTTGAAAAATGATGCTGCCATACATGCCAAAATAAAGCTATTTTCATTTAATACAGGTTGACTCAAAATGAAAGATGTTACCAGTAAACCAGCTGAATTAGTAAAATTGTTTTAAATTAATGCGATGTCCGATGTAGGATTTATAATCTGACAGCATGGATCTGGCTACCTTCATGTTATAGTCGCTGCATTGTATTTTACTAAAGCTTCCTGTTACCCGCGTTAGCAAATGATTAAACTAGCTAGAAAGGGAAAAGTAAAATATAACAAGCATTTACAATGCAACGGTTTCGCCTTTGGAAAAGTTAGAGCGATTGGCAATGTAAAGGACAATGCCATTTATTTATCTGTTTTCAACTTCTTAACAGAAGACTATACAATGTACTATAGCATTCACTAGTTTTACAATGCTTCAACCCAAGTTACCTGCAATGCTAGAGCGCTCAATTGTACCACCAGCTCCTTACGTGACTATCTCACGCAGTCCGGTGTTTTACTTTACATCCTGGAACTTCTAGTCCTGTTTATCGCAATGGCAAAACGTGCACTACAAGTCCCAGATTGCAAAGCAAAAACACAATGAAAGCGCTAATCTTGCATAGAACTGGAAACTTGTGAGTTTTAAACAGCGCCCTGCAGAACTGCCTAGGGTCAGCTAATGTGTTCTGATTTAATAACGGGAGTCACACAAGATCGCAACACAACAGGGACAATACAATCAGCATATGGAGTGGCTCTGACATCTTAAAATAGGTGTGGTTCCCACTTCAACTAAGCCTGACCCCAATCCTGCCGGAGCCGGATGCATGCACACAATACAATCCCTCAGGGACACAGTAAAAAAATATAAATTTTGGATCCGTTCATTTTGTGCATTCTGAATCTCACAATCAATTAATTACAAGAGAGAGGAAATCTTTTAGATACCGGTCACAAGTATGAAAGTTCCGTAATGGGAGAGGCAGGAGTACCAGACAAACTACGTAGAGTAAAAAGCAAGGTGTAATAAAAAAGGCAGTCATGGTGATGGGAAGTACTAGGTCATGAGACACATTCCTGAAAGTCTACAGGAAAGGGGATCTCCGAATTTTAACACACCCACGTCTCGGGTGGTTACGCTGATATAAAAAGATGCTGTGCAGTGACGGATCTAATCTAAGAAACTGACACGCACTGGTGGGAAGCACCAGAGGGTATTTGACATACAGTCAAGCAGTCTGAAAATTAGTGTCTTACTTCTTAATCCAAGTTGGCAAGACATCTTGCACACAACGGACACTGGGTGGCTCAAGTATCTGGCAGGTAAAGCAAGTTGCGGTGTCCTTAATCTAGCAGAAAAAAACAGACTGGGGCATCCAAATGCCCTACGAAAAAGAAGACATTGTATTACTTTTCACAGCAGGCAGTGCAGTATGGTGGTGCACAAAACTGTTAAGTGTTGGAGATTTCCTGGATGCTGCAGGGAGTGTAGAGAAAGGAGGTTCCTGGAAGGGAATATCCTGCAGCAGGGGAGTTCCCTGGAACTGTCAGACACTGCAGGCTGGGAAGGTCCCATGGATCTGCGAAGTAATACTGTCTGCACCTGCTGGCCCCTCTTACCTGCGCAAGACCGGGTCTTCCATATCTTGAGCAGAAGGATGATAATAGCCGCCAGGTGAGACAGATCTCCAGTAAGTCTGAAGACGTTCATGATGAGGGGGTTGCTGCGACCAGGGCCCTGGTGAAATAACGCTGACTGACTGCACACCTGGCAATGAAAGGGCCCGGTTCCGTACTGCAGCTGGGGTAGGTCTGAAAATGGCGAGCGACGAGCGACGTGGCCCGGGGACGTGGCCAAACATAGGAAGGTGGAGAGAGGACTCTTGGAGCGCACCGCCCCCTCGGGACGCACAGCAGCATAGCGGACATCTTGAAACGGATCACATTGGCAAAAGCAGTGTCCCAATGAGGTTTCAAGAGTGACTAAATCACCGCATATAACATGTAAACTATGAGGTATTTATGACTAACGTTTGCTGGAGTCAATTTGTTTCAGCATCACTTGACAAGGAAATAACATATGACTATAACTGTATTACTTATCAATATCAAGAAAGCAATACTGTTACAAAACGGCAATTATTTAAGGAACGAGTAAGTATTAGGAGCGTGTTTTGTTATTGATTAATTATTGATTCTTTGTGTATGTTTTATTTAAATTACCACTTATGCAGACCCTACTTCTGTTTCATAATGGCCACTTTATTACGCAGACCTGTTGTCTGGTTGGCTAGGCATTTACCAAGCGTGCTTTCTTTTCGATCGGAGTTACAGGAGCGGCCATCTTGCACTGTCAAGGATTTTCACAAATATATATTGTTTAAAAAAAATCCCATTTGAAACTTAGTCTTATTTTGATTGTTTGCCAAACACCACATTTAATTAATAGTTTCCAATAGCGGTTTCACAATTAAATTACTATTGTATCCCTTATACTCATTTTGTAATCATCTCGTTAGTATTTTCAATGTTAGCAATCATTATTAGGGCGGGAGTGGACACGGACGGCGGGAGGGGGCGGGAGAGGACACGGACGGCGGGAGGAGGCGGGAGAGGACACGGACGGCGGGAAACGTGCACAGGACAGCGAGGGGGGGCGGAAAGGCACACGGAGGGGGCGGGAATGGACATACTTTCAGTGAAAGGGGAGGGAACGGGAAAAAACTTAACTCCGCCCTGGGAAAAAATCTCGGGAACGCCCCCGAATCTGGTCCGGCCTTGACGGACAGATCTCTGTTCCAATGGCTAGCCTCCATTTATGGAGCTAGCCAATGGGACAGGGGGGCGTATTCCATTTTCCTTACTGGAATCAAGAGATTTCTCTGGAGGCGGAGCTAAGAGCTCCGCCCTCCAGCGAAACCTAAAAATGAGCAGCTGATTACTCTGGAGGTCCTCGTCTACTGTGCATATCCATACATACTTTAAGATTGTTTTATTAGTAGTCCTATTGTGGTTTGGTAGTACTAGTAGTATGTATTCTGGCGACTGGTCGATATGTTTTGTAGCAGATTCTGTGGGCTCGCTATGCACAGTTTTGTAAATGATCTCTACAATGGTGTGCCAATAAAAATGTACACGGACTGTACAAGGCAGTGCTGTACTGACTGTCCAGGTGTGCAGTAGGAGAGGAGACATTGTGTACACTGCCAGTGCTGCATCAGCGTTGGAAGTGTGCAGTGTTGAGTGTGAACTTGTATGTTCAGTGACAAAATGCATACACAGTTGTTCCAAAGATGCTAGGGTGTCCCGGGCTGCTTTTGAGCATAGTGCTGTGAGGGGAGTGAACAGCGCTGTGGGGGTGTGCTGTATGCCCGGTGGTGTGAGGGGTCTGATAGCATGCACATGTGTTGTGAGAAGATTAAAAGTGCACAGTGTTGCACTGTCGTGCATGCAATGATGTTTCGGGATTGATGCTTACAGTGGTATCCCTGGTGACTGTGCACGGTACTGTGTAAGGAGTGCCAGTCTACTCTGACCTAGAAGGCCCTACACCAGCATTGTCAAACATCCATCTGTGTGTAGGATACTGTATCGAGGTTGGCCTTGTGCATAAAGCTGCACAGAGGCTGGGCATGTGCACAACAATGCTTCACCAGAATTTTACGCCACACCACTTTCAAATGTCACCAGCCGCCACTGCTTATTAGAAGTGATCTGTCTCTGTGGGGCAGATATATGTCAACAGTCATACACTTGGAATGGCTGAAACTTTAGGAGTAAGAGCTGCTTTCTTATCAGTCTATCTATCCAAACTGGTTAGAAGGCCAGGAGTGAGGGAAAGGCAATCCTCTGGACACTTCATGAAAGATCTAATTTCAATTAAGCACAAAACACTTCCCTTATTTTGACATAATTGCCAAAATGGAATAGTCAGTTGGGCCCTTCTAGTGGATTATGGCTGTGTCTTGAAAGAGAGTGTAATTGTACTACGAGACATGCCCACCTTCAAAAGAGTGTCTGATGGCGTTCCGACGAAGGTGGGATTCGAACCCACGCGTGCAGAGCACAATGGATTAGCAGTCCATCGCCTTAACCACTCGGCCACCTCGTCTGCCTTACATGACTATGTTTCATTTTTTAGGAAATTCTTACTATGTGCTAATTACAAATAATCATAAGTTTCTCCTAGACTGTGTCAGAACTGGCAAATGTATGTGGTGTTCAATAGACAGAGCACATGATATAGCAGAATTATCAAATCTGTTCCATTAGGACTGTAGTTTTTAATAGTCATGATACCATGCTAGCATGTGAGTCGATCTTGCACAGTGAATAAGGGAGCAGTGCCAGTATCTACTTGGTCAGCTCTAGATGGCTCAACTGGGGAGATATGAGAACAGTGAGCTCCAGTGGCGCAATGGGTTAGCGCGCGGTACTTATACAGCAGTACTTGCTTTGAGGCATGCCGAGGTTGTGAGTTCGAGCCTCACCTGGAGCAGCTTACTGGTTTTTCATAAACCATTTCACTAAAAGTAAAGATTAAACTCAGGGTAAAGACGGCCCTTGCTAGAGAGTCTTTACTTCTTTTCAGGATCTGCGTGTCCGACTCTTCCAGGTGCAAATATCACAATCCTATTCGATGCTCCTTATAAACATTCCATGATGTTCCGTCTTGCATAGCATGCAAACACCACATCAGTGCATTTAAAAATACATTTGTAGAATAATAAATATGATGAAAACATTGTTGTCACGGGATAACCATATACTGAGGAGCTGCAAACAGTGCTGTATCAGCTACTTACAATACAATTTAACTGAAAGACATATCAAAAGAAGAGCGTCATCATATTAATGTTTCTAGTCAACATAAGAGTTGCACCATAGCAGCTTATGGTGCTTTCTGCTCAGATTGTGCCTCCAATCCCACGTTGATTTTTTAATTCTTTGCAGTTTACAAAACACAATTCATGCTCAAAGTTAACTTTTTAAAACCATTCAACCTATTACATTTATTTCTCTAACTTGTGAATGTGGTCCATGTTCTCTTTTCCTCATCCCCATCACGCTACTCCTTTTCCCGAAATCAGGTTCTCTTCTTTATCCAGCCCACCCATCCAAGGTCACCAAATCTATGAAGCGATTCTGCTTTTTCTCACATTCTCTCTATGTACAAGATACCTTGTATCATTTGAATGGACAGCAGGAGAGTCGGATATTTATGGTTAGTGGGGGTGGGGTTTTGAAGATTAACCTCATTTGACTAAGAGCCGGGGCATCTGGGAGGAAAAGTATTTTAAGGGGGATGAAGTTCACATCTCCTTGGTGAAATTTCTAGATCCTTATTTCATCCTTTCTGTGGATGCAGACTCAGTCGGAACAGAGGTCATAGTCCTCGCTCTGACTTTCAAAGGAACTTCAAATATGCATGGCTTATTTGGCTTTGCCCGGCAGGGCTTGCCCAGCGGGGTGAGGCAATAGTTTATGGTTCAATGGTTTTCATGAAGTCTTCTTGATACGATGAAAGCAGGAAAGGGAAGCTTGTCAATAAGCAAACTTAAGACAAGGTGTGACTCCTAGAAAGAATGACTTGGAAACAACATACAGAAACTCACATATAATAAAGGCCCTGATGAGGCTTGAACTCATGATCCCTGGTTTACAAAACCAGTGCTCTGCCACTGAGCTACAAGGCCAGCCTGCCTGCAGTATGTAAATCGCTTCATGTATTCTTACTGCAGTATGAAGATGTCTATGATTTTGAGACTCTGTATGGAAATGCAGTTGCATTTGAATGTCTACATGCGTTCACAAATTGAAGAGCATGCTTAAGACACTTTTCTTGGAAGTAGGAAAAACTCCATTTTGATTTGAGAACATGAGTATTCACATTTATGACCATACTGATAGCTCTAGTTAGTATGTCCGCAATCAGTGACAGATAGAGAACTCACTTATTAGAAGTGATCTGTCTCTGTGGGGCAGACAAATGTCAACAGTCATACACTTGAGATGGCTGAAACTTTAGGAGTAAGAGCTGCTTTCTTATCAGTCTATCTATCCAAACTGGTTAGAAGGCCAGGAGTGAGGGAAAGGCAATCCTCTGGACACTTCATGAAAGATCTAATTTCAATTAAGCACAAAACACTTCCCTTAATTTGACATAATTGCCAAAATGGAATAGTCAGTTGGGCCCTTCTAGTGGATTATGGCTGTGTCTTGAAAGAGAGTGTAATTGTACTACGAGACATGCCCACCTTCAAAAGAGTGTCTGATGGCGTTCCGACGAAGGTGGGATTCGAACCCACGCGTGCAGAGCACAATGGATTAGCAGTCCATCGCCTTAACCACTGGGCCACCTCGTCTGCCTTAGGTGACTATGTTTCATTTTTAGGTCTCGGCTAGAAGCGAGCGAAGCTCGCTCTCGCCAAAGACCTATAGTTAGCGTGTCAGCTTCCCAGGAGGACAGCACTGGCCGCGCGCGGCGATTTGTTAAGGTCACGCGCACGAGAACGCGCTCGCGGCCAGGTGCTGTCCTCCTCGAAAGCTGCCTCCCTTCCCCGTGCAGGGCGGGCCGCCGCGCTGCCTGCGGCGACCCGGAAGCATTGCCGGCCAAACCGGAAGTAGGTGCTGTCCTGCAGAGCACCGCTTTTTCTTACTTTGTGACCAGAAGGGGCAGCATGTAACTTGACATCTCTGTGATATTAAATAAAAGACATGTTAAAAAACACACAAAGGTTGCTAGAAAGAATTCCCGAGGAGACCTCCAGCATTACTCGAATATCACCGGAATACCTCAAGATATAGAAATGTGCGTATTAGCGTGACGTCAGCCGGTGGTTGCTGCCCCAAGTGCTTTCTTTACGTGGTCCTACTAGGCACAGTTAGCGCTTCTTATGATATTTACGCTCAGATCCAAATAGAGCGCTGCGGCCAGAACACCCCCCTGACACACGTCCTGTACGCTGGGCACCGTCGCAGACCCCCGGGCAGGGACGTCAGCCCCCGCCCGCATCAGCTGCTGTCCGCGCTCCGCACCTCCCCGAGAGAAGCCGGGAGTCCCGGCCAGCACCCCGGCTCTCCCACCCGCAAGAACTGGAGGCAGTGCCTCGTAGAAGGCGGCCTGCTCCCGGGACGCGCCCCTTCCTGCAGGCTGCCGCGCACTGCCCCTGGCGGCCGGGAGGCCTGTCCGTGACGGAGCCGGAGCCGGAGCATAACGAGGCAGGCAGATCCGAGCGAAGCGGTCGCTCCAGCGCCCCACAGCCAGTCAGCATGGCGGTAAGCGAGCCACATCCATCTCCCACACCCCCACCCTGCTGCGCACCCTGGCACCGAGCGCTGCACACCGATCACAGGGGCTCCACGGGAACACGCGCAGCTGGCGCACTGGCGCCCCAAGCATTGGGGCTCTGCTGTTGTGATGTCTGTGTTTTTATTGGGACTTGGAGAGCATTCAGCCAGATTTGACAGGCTTCAGATACTTGCTCTAAAATGGTGGTAAGAGAGGATCGGCAGTATCTGGTCTATGCAGATGTGCTGAGTGGCAGATCCCTAACACAGCTAAGTTGCCAAGGAAATAAGAGTGCTGCATTTTCAAGGCGAGAAAAGAGGCTGCAGCCAGGTGCCCCTACTAATGCTGCCCTGGCCTGGATTTGGGAAGTTAATGGTGTTTTCTCGGGGTCCGCCTGTCCAATGGAGAGGAGACCCAAGAGCGCTCTGTCGGGGTTTACTTAAGCTAGCGGAACCCTATCTAGGGAGTGGCAGCGTCGTAGCGAGTGTGGATGTGTCGCCCAGTCTGTCCGACTTCCACCAGGAAGGCATGTCGCATCCCGGCTGCTGTGGAATGAATGACTCCCGGTTGCATGACAGTCAGTGCTCCTTCAGTGACAAGCCACAAGAGATCGAGGCTTGTGTATGCAGAGTGTAGCGACCACAATGATACACACCCAGCCCTTGCCTTCTCTTAACCTCCTTTATTTCTACCACTATCCTCTTGTGACGGGAGGGGTTTTGAATCAACATAAAATGCACAGCCGGAGATGGATTGCGGTTTTGTCGTTGTGGGTCCTGTTACCACACCTTGCAATGCACTTTATTCTGTGTGCTGATTAACAGTTGCCAGCCGACACTGCTGGATTGCCAGAAGTGTAACATATTAAGAAGCTGGTGGCCTGCGCATTTGTGAGTTCACCCCTTCAGGAGGGTTTCCCACAACCCCCCGCCGATAGGCCTCATGGATCCGTAGACAGACCTCACAGGTCGAAGTGAACAGGAAACACTCTTTTTAGTTTTACCCATAAATAAGTTAAATATTTTCCATCTTTTTTTTTATTTCATAAATCCAATGTCACCATTCCGATAGTCTTCGTTTTACATTTAAAAATGCCTTTACTTTTTTTCCGCAGCTGTTTTTGAGATCCTACCTAAAGCTAATTAGTTCCCACGCTCTCAAAAACGGGCGTGGTCGCAGCCTACCCCCCGGATACCGAAACAACACTTGTCACCCGTCCTCCTGAATTCGCTGCAGCCGGCTTCTTCGGCACAATCTCTTCCAATTCCCGCCCCATCCTCGGCTCTTAGGTCATAATTTGACTGTTGTTTTCTTGCACGCTTCTGATTTTGTTTTTAATTCATCTTTGTGTAAAGTGACCACATCTTGACCTGTTGGTAATCATCTAGTGGATTTAGTGCGTGTTTGACAAGAGCCAAAGAAAACAATTCTGCCTATATTTTCCACATCCTTCGTGTCTAGCCCCCCAAAAACCCTGTGTGGGATAGGGCTCTTAGTATTCCAGACAAGAGCATATGCTTTACGCACGTTCAGCACTAGATGTACATAGTCTTAATCAACTCAGACTGCACACATTCTTCACGGATTGAGATCTCGTACAATGTCCCACAACTTCAGAATGGCATAACAATGGAAAGACAGCCTGACCTGAGCTTCCCTGTGCAGGGTGTGGCACTCTATGTGGGTTGGCATGGTGTGGCCAAACCATAGCCCATCTCAGATTCCGGACTGGATCCTGAAATAATGATTTTGATTCACTTGTTGCCTTGTGCTATCCTGAGCGCTGTGAGGTCGTTTGCCTGTAACACTTCCTCTACCTGTTGGTAGTTCCTTATATACAGGGCCACTGGAATTATGAAGCAGGGAAGGACCAAACTATGCCGCAGGGTTCAGTAAATTATGTGGCAAGTAAAAAGTAAACTCTGCTGTGCTATGCAGCACATTTTGTGTTAGTAGTACTTCATTGTTTTGTCACTTTTACACTTGTTGATACTGTCTGGGCTTTGGTTGCACTTCATTAGTGCCAGTTTAACAGCCAAATCCAACGATGAGCTACCGAAGGGGGAGCAGATAAGCTTTGCAAAGGGCTTTCCACTGCACAGCAACACATGTTGCTACGTTTTTGTAACTTTTCAACCGTTTGAGGTAGAATTGTTTTTTTTTGTTTATTTATTTATATCTGCCAATGATGCAGCAGATGATGGATTATGTGGCAAATGTATAATTATGTGAAAAACGCTGCCAAATCAATTAATTCCAGTGGCATTGCTTATATAATGGGGTCTTGGTGTGATAACACTAGGTTGTTTCAAATCTGCTGGGGCAATGTTAGGTAAGATGGAAGGGCATGCGCAAATGGAAAGTTAATCTAGCCGTAAATGTTGTGTCCTTTGAAGTACAGTGGCTGCTTTCTTATTTCTGCCTTTATCTCCCTGATCGATTGTTTTAAGCATGGCGACAGTTACACCAACAACAGGGCACCAAGATCACAAATATCGTCAATTAGAGCTACAGACACTCCTGAGCCGAGCTCTATACCCTGTTCTGTGCTGTAGTCACAGGGTTTGACTGACATTTTAAAAGCGAAGAATTTGAGACATTGCAAACCCATGGAACATCTGAGACCCTCGTTATGGCAGGGGTAGCTTTGGAATGCATGTAGAACAAGCATTGGCATAGCCAATAGGTGTCGCCTTTGGGACCTTTATAAAGTGTTTAGTTATCCAGCACAATATCCTTGGTGCAACAACATCAACTGTTGCATGGCTAAACACTTATAAGGTCCCAAAGGCGAGACCTATTGGCTATGCCAATGCTTGACGATGAACTGAACCAGGAGAGACTAAAGTGAGTTGTGCGCACCATCTAAAGTGAATAAAGCCAGCAAATAGAAAGCCAGAAAATGTGAGTTACAAACCACATAGCCTATGGTAATCAATGGGCAGAATGTATTCCAAGGTCAATTTCTGAAATTCCCCAAGATGTCTTTAGCAAGCCAGACAGCTGCTACTTAAACAAGCATTTGCAATGCAATAGGTCTCGCATTTACGCGAGTTTGAGATATTGACATTGCAAATAACAAGGCCATTTATTTTGTTTTTGTTTTAAAAACATAAATAAAAGGCATTGTCATTTACAATGCCAATACCTTAAACTTGTGTAACTGCGAGACCTATTGCATTGTAAATGCTTGTTTAGGAAATTCTTACTATGTGCTAATTACAAATAATCATAAGTTTCTCCTAGACTGTGTCAGAACTGGCAAATGTATGTGGTATTCAATAGACAGAGCACATGATATAGCAGAATTATCAAATCTGTTCCATTAGGACTGTAGTTTTTAATAGTCATGATAACATGCTAGCATGTGAGTCGATCTTGCACAGTGAATAAGGGAGCAGTGCCAGTATCTACTTGGTCAGCTCTAGATGGCTCAACTGGGGAGATATGAGAACAGTGAGCTCCGGTGGCGCAATCGGTTAGCGCGCGGTACTTATACAGCAGTACTTGCATTGAGGCATGCCGAGGTTGTGAGTTCGATCCTCACCTGGAGCAGCTTACTGGTTTTTCATGAACCATTTCACTAAAAGTAAAGATTAAACTCAGGGTAAAGACGGCCCTTGCTAGAGAGTCTTTACTTCTTTTCAGGATCTGCGTGTCCGACTCTTCGAGGTGCAAATATCACAATCCTATTCGATGCTCCTTATAAACATTCCACCATGTGCCGTCTCGCATAGCATGCAAACACCACATCAGTGCATTTAAAAATACATTTGTAGAATAATAAATATGATGAAAACATTGTTGTCACGGGATAACCATATACTGAGGAGCTGCAAATAGTGCTGTATCAGCTACTTACAATACAATTTAACTGAAAGACATATCAAAAGAAGAGCGTCATCATATTAATGTTTCTAGTCAACATAGCAGCTTATGGTGCTTTCTGCTCAGATTGTGCCTCCAATCCCACATTGATTTTTTAATTCTTTGCAGTTTAAAAAACACAATTCGTGCTCAAAGTTAACTTTTTTAACCATTCAACCTATTACATTTATTTCTCTAACTTGTGAATGTGGTCCATGTTCTCTTTTCCTCATCCCCATCACGATACTCCTTTTCCCGAAATCAGGTTCACTTCTTTATCCAGCCGACCCTTCCAAGGTCACCAAATCTATGAAGCGATTCTGCTTTTTCTCACATTCTCTCTATGTAAAAGATACCTTGTATCATTTGAATGGACAGGAGGACAGTCGGATATTTATGGTTAGTGGGGGTGGGGTTTTGAAGATTAACCTCATTTGACTAAGAGCCGGGGCATCTGGGAGGAAAAGTATTTTAAGGGGGATGAAGTTCACATCTCCTTGGTGAAATTTCTAGTTCCTTATTTCATCCTTTCTGTGGATGCAGACTCAGTCTGAACAGAGGTCATAGTCCGTGCTCTGACTTTCAAAGGAACTTCAAATATGCATGGCTTATTTGGCTTTGCCCGGCGGGGTGAGAATGGCGTTTGTCAGGCGTTCGTCAGGCGATCGGAAGGGGTGAGGCAATAGTTTATGGTTCAATGGTTTTCATGAAGTCTTCTTGATACGATGAAAGCAGGAAAGGGAAGCTTGTCAATAAGCAAACTTAAGACAAGGTGTGACTCCTAGAAAGAATGACTTGGAAACAACATACAGAAACTCACATATAAAAAGGCCCTGATGAGGCTTGAACTCATGACCCCTGGTTTACAAGACCAGTGCTCTGCCACTGAGCTACAAGGCCAGCCTGCCTGCAGTATGTAAATCGCTTCATGTATTCTTACTGCGGTATGAAGATATCTATGATTTCGAGACTCTGTATGGAAATGCAGTTGCATTTGAATGTCTACATGCGTGCACAAATTAAAGAGCATGCTTAAGACACTTTTCTTGGAAGTAGGAAAAACTCCATTTTGATTTGAGAACATAAGAGTATTCACATTTATGACCATACTGATAGCTCTAGTTAGTATGTCCGCAATCAGTGACAGATAGAGAACTCACTTATTAGAAGTGATCTGTCTCTGTGGGGCAGACATATGTCAACAGTCATACACTTGAGATGGCTGAAACTTTAGGAGTAAGAGCTGCTTTCTTATCAGTCTATCTATCCAAACTGGTTAAAGGCCAGGAGTGAGGGAAAGGCAATCCTCTGGACACTTCATGAAAGATCTAATTTCAATTAAGCACAAAACACTTCCCTTAATTTGACATAATTGCCAACATGGAATAGTCAGTTGGGCCCTTCTAGTGGATTATGGCTGTGTCTTGAAAGAGAGTGTAATTGTACTATGAGACATGCCCACCTTCGAAAGAGTGTCTGATGGCGTTCCGACGAAGGTGGGATTCAAACCCACGCGTGCAGAGCACAATGGATTAGCAGTCCATCGCCTTAACCACTCGGCCACCTCGTCTGCCTTAGGTGACTATGTTTCATTTTTTAGGAAATTCTTACTATGTGCTAATTACAAATAATCATAAGTTTCTCCTAGACTGTGTCAGAACTGGCAAATGTATGTGGTGTTCAATAGACAGAGCACATGATATAGCAGAATTATCAAATCTGTTCCATTAGGATTGTAGTTTTTAATAGTCATGATAACATGCTAGCATGTGAGTTGATCTTGAACAGTGAATAAGGGAGCAGTGCCAGTATCTACTTGGTCAGCTCTAGATGGCTCAACTGGGGAGATATGAGAACAATGAGCTCCAGTGGTGCAATCGGTTAGCGCGGTACTTATACAGCAGTACTTCCATTGAGGCATGCCGAGGTTGTGAGTTCGAGCCTCACCTGGAGCAGCTAACTGGTTTTTCATAAACCATTTAACTAAAAGTAAAGATTAAACTCAGGGTAAAGACGTAAAGACGGCCCTTGCTAGAGAGTCTTTTCTTCTTTTCAGGATCTGCGTGTCCGACTCTTTCAGGTGCAAATATCACAATCCTTTTCGATGCTCCTTATAAACATTCCATGATGTGCCGTCTTGCATAGCATGCAAACACCACATCAGTGCATTTAAAAATACATTTGTAGAATAATAAATATGATGAAAACATTGTTGTCACGGTATAACCATATACTGAGGAGCTGCAAACAGTGCTGTATGAGCTACTTACAATAAAATTTAACTGAAAGACATATCAAAAGAAGAGCGTCATCATATTAATGTTTCTAGTCAATATAAGAGTTGCACCATAGCAGCTTATGGTGCTTTCTGCTCAGATTGTGCCTCCAATCCCACATTGATTTTTTAATTCTTTGCAGTTTAAAAAACACAATTCATGCTCAAAGTTAACTTTTTAAAACCATTCAACCTATTACATTTATTTCTCTAACTTGTGAATGTGGTCCATGTACTATTTTCCTCATCCCCATCACGATACTCCTTTTCCCGAAATCAGGTTCACTTCTTTATCCAGCCGACCCTACCAAGGTCACCAAATCTATGAAGCGATTCTGCTTTTTCTCACATTCTCTCTATGTACAAGATACCTTGTATCATTTGAATGGACAGCAGGAGAGTCGGATATTTATGGTTAGTGGGGGTGGGGTTTTGAAGATTAACCTCATTTGACTAAGAGCCGGGGCATCTGGGAGGAAAAGTATTTTAAGGGGGATGAAGTTCACATCTCCTTGGTGAAATTTCTAGATCCTTATTTCATCCTTTCTGTGGATGCAGACTCAGTCGGAACAGAGGTCATAGTCCTCGCTCTGACTTTCAAAGGAACTTCAAATATGCATGGCTTATTTGGCTTTGCCCGGCAGGGCTTGCCCGGCGGGGTGAGAATGGCATTTGTCAGGCGATCGGAAGGGGTGAGGCAATAGTTTATGGTTCAATGGTTTTCATGAAGTCTTCTTGATACGATGAAAGCAGGAAAGGGAAGCTTGTCAATAAGCAAACTTAAGACAAGGTGTGACTCCTAGAAAGAATGACTTGGAAACAACATACAGAAACTCACATATAAAAAGGCCCTGATGAGGCTTGATCTCATGACCCATGGTTTACAAGACCAGTGCTCTGCCACTGAGCTACAAGGCCAGCCTGCCTGCAGTATGTAAATCGCTTCATGTATTCTTACTGCGGTATGAAGATATCTATGATTTTGAGACTCTGTATGGAAATGCAGTTGCATTTGAATGTCTACATGTGTTCACAAATTGAAGAGCATGCTTAAGACACTTTTCTTGGAAGTAGGAAAAACTCCATTTTGATTTGAGAACATAAGAGTATTCACATTTATGACCATACTGATAGCTCTAGTTAGTATGTCCGCAATCAGTGACAGATAGAGAACTCACTTATTAGAAGTGATCTGTCTCTGTGGGGCAGACATATGTCAACAGTCATACACTTGAGATGGCTGAAACTTTAGGAGTAAGAGCTGCTTTCTTATCAGTCTATCTATCCAAACTGGTTAGAAGGCCAGGAGTGAGGGAAAGGCAATCCTCTGGACACTTCATGAAAGATCTAATTTCAATTAGGCACAAAACACTTCCCTTAATTTGACATAATTGCCAAAATGGAATAGTCAGTTGGGCCCTTCTAGTGGATTATGTCTGTGTCTTGAAAGAGAGTGTAATTGTACTACGAGACATGCCCACCTTCAAAAGAGTGTCTGATGGCGTTCCGTCGAAGGTGGGATTCGAACCCACGGGTGCAGAGCACAATGGATTAGCAGTCCATTGCCTTAACCACTCGGCCACCTCGTCTGCCTTAGGTGACTATGTTTCATTTTTAGGAAATTCTTACTATGTGTTAATTACAAATAATCATAAGTTTCTCCTAGACTGTGTCAGAACTGGCAAATGTTAGTATGTCCGCAATCAGTGACAGATAGAGAACTCACTTATTAGAAGTGATCTGTCTCTGTGGGGCAGACATATGTCAACAGTCATACACTTGAGATGGCTGAAACTTTAGGAGTAAGAGCTGCTTTCTTATCAGTCTATCTATCCAAACTGGTTAGAAGGCCAGGAGTGAGGGAAAGGCAATCCTCTGGACACTTCATGAAAGATCTAATTTCAATTAGGCACAAAACACTTCCCTTAATTTGACATAATTGCCAAAATGGAATAGTCAGTTGGGCCCTTCTAGTGGATTATGTCTGTGTCTTGAAAGAGAGTGTAATTGTACTACGAGACATGCCCACCTTCAAAAGAGTGTCTGATGGCGTTCCGTCGAAGGTGGGATTCGAACCCACGGGTGCAGAGCACAATGGATTAGCAGTCCATTGCCTTAACCACTCGGCCACCTCGTCTGCCTTAGGTGACTATGTTTCATTTTTTAGGAAATTCTTACTATGTGTTAATTACAAATAATCATAAGTTTCTCCTAGACTGTGTCAGAACTGGCAAATGTATGTGGTGTTCAATAGACAGAGCACATGATATAGCAGAATTATCAAATCTGTTCCATTAGGACTGTAGTTTTTAATAGTCATGATAACATGCTAGCATGTGAGTCGATCTTGCACAGTGAATAAGGGAGCAGTGCCAGTATCTACTTGGTCAGTTCTAGATGGCTCAACTGGTGAGATATGAGAACAGTGAGCTCCAGTGGCGCAATCGGTTAGCGCGCGGTACTTATAAAGCAGTACTTGCATTGAGGCATGCCGAGGTTGTGAGTTCGAGCCTCACCTGGAGCAGCTTACTGGTTTTTCATAAACCATTTCACTAAAAGTAAAGATTAAACTCAGTGTAAAGACGGCCCTTGCTAGAGAGTCTTTACTTCTTTTCAGGATCTGCGTGTCCGAAAAAGAAGAGCGTCATCATATTAATGTTTCTAGTCAACATAAGAGTTGCACCATAGCAGCTTATGGTGCTTTCTGCTCAGATTGTGCCTCCAATCCCACATTGATTTTTTAATTCTTTGCAGTTTAAAAAACACAATTCGTGCTCAAAGTTAACTTTTTAAAACCATTCAACCTATTACATTTATTTCTTTAACTTGTGAATGTGGTCCATGTTCTCTTTTCCTCATCCCCATAACGATACTCCTTTTCCCGAAATCAGGTTCACTTCTTTATCCAGCCGACCCTTCCAAGGTCACCAAATCTATGATGCGATTCTGCTTTTTCTCACATTCTCTCTATGTACAAGATACCTTGTATCATTTGAATGGACAGCAGGAGAGTCGGATATTTATGGTTAGTGGGGGTGGGGTTTTGAAGATTAACCTCATTTGACTAAGAGCCGGGGCATCTGGGAGGAAAAGTATTTTAAGGGGGATGAAGTTCACATCTCCTTGGTGAAATTTCTAGATCCTTATTTCATCCTTTCTGTGGATGCAGACTCAGTCGGGACAGAGGTCATAGTCCTCGCTCTGACTTTCAAAGGAACTTCAAATATGCATGGCTTATTTGGCTTTGCCCGGCGGGATGAGAATGGCATTTGTCAGGCGATCAGAAGGGGTGAGGCAATAGTTTATGGTTCAATGGTTTTCATGAAGTCTTCTTGATACGATGAAAGCAGGAAAGGGAAGCTTGTCAATAAGCAAACTTAAGACAAGGTGTGACTCCTAGAAAGAATGACTTGGAAACAACATACAGAAACTCACATATAAAAAGCCCCTGATGAGGCTTGAACTCATGACCCCTGGTTTACAAGACCAGTGCTCTGCCACTGAGCTACAAGGCCAGCCTGCCTGCAGTATGTAAATCGCTTCATGTATTCTTACTGCGGTATGAAGATATCTATGATTTTGAGACTCTGTATGGAAATGCAGTTGCATTTGAATGTCTACATGCGTTCACAAATTGAAGAGCATGCTTAAGACACTTTTCTTGGAAGTAGGAAAAACTCCATTTTGATTTGAGAACATAAGAGTATTCACATTTATGACCATACTGATAGCTCTAGTTCAGGGGTGCCCAAACCTGTCCTGGCGGTCCGTATCCATGCCAGATTTTTGGGATATCCCAATCTGGTGATCACGGTTCGATCCCCGGCGCCGGCGGCAGATCAGAGTGCCCAGGACGGGGTCCATGTGACTCGGGCAGTCCTATCCCCTGGGTGTACGTGGTTGTCCGACATGTCGGTCGGATGTGCTTTTACGTACCGGATCAAAATCAGCCCCCATAAAATCGTACGTAAAGTATATAGCAAATCAACCTGAAATCTGCTGGGTCAGAAAGGGCTCGATTCCGATCCGTGTCGGAAGGTTAGGAGTCCGTACGAATTTGTCGGGATGGCATGGCAGAGTGCCCGGGATGGGCTCCATGGCTCTTGGGCAGTCGTCCCCCGGGCGTCCGGGGCTCCATCCAGGCCGACGGCATGGCAGAGTGCCCGGGACGGGCTCCATGGCTCTTGGGAATTCGTCCCCCGGGCGTCCGGGGCTCCATCCAGGCTGACGGCATGGCAGAGTGCCCGGGATGGGCTCCATGCGTCCCGGGCATTCGTCCCCCGGGCGCTCGGGGCTACATCCAGGCTGACGGTATGGCAGGGTGCCCGGGTCGGGCTCCATGGTTTTCACGGTGGTCCTCCCCTGGGTGTCAGGGGGCTCCTGGCCGACGGCATGGAAAAGTGCCCAGGACGGGCTCCATGCGTCCCGGGCATTCGTCCCCCGGGCGTCCGGGGCTCCATCCAGGCCGACGGCATGGCAAAGTGCCCGGGTCGGGCTCCATGGTTTCCAGGGTGGTCCTCCCCAGGGTGTCGGGGCGCTCCAGGCCGACGGCATGAAAAAGTGCCCAGGACGGGCTCCATGCGTCCTGGGCATTCGTCCCGGGACGGGGACGGGGACGGGGTGGGGAAGAGTCCAGGCGGCTTCACCTCCATGCCCGGCCATCTGATCGCCCAGATTTCCTCGGCCATCTGGTCGCCCGCAACGCTTTCCTATGGGGGGGTGGACCAGATGGCCGAACTTCCCTGGAAGTCCCGATGAGGTGCCATTCGCCTCCCGGATCCCAGCGAGGGCTCCATGAGGTCGGGTTCTTTCACGCCTTGGGTCCCCTCTGTCACCTCGCGTGCACAGATTGCAAGAAAGGGGGGTAATTTCCCTCCGGATTACTAGGGGCAGGGTACGCCCGGACACCCCTCCAGGGCTGGTGGTTCTCTGCCATGGGGACCAGATAGGCTATGCCTGGGCAACACCTCCCTAGGCCACCCGGGGCTTCCTTCCTCCAGGCCAACTGCATGTCAAATTGCGCAGGACGGGCTCCATGGCTCTTGGGCAGTCGTCCCCCGGGCGTCCGGGGCTCCATCCAGGCTGACAGCATGGCAGAGTGCCCGGGTCGGGCTCCATGGTTTTCAGGGTGGTCCTCCCCTGGGTGTCGGGGCGCTCCAGGCCAATGGCATGGAAAAGTGCCCAGGACGGCCTCCATGCATCCCGGGCATTCGTCCCCCGGGCGTCCGGGGCTCCATCCAGGCTGACGGCATGGGAGAGTGCCCGGGTCGGGCTCCATGGTTTTCAGGGTGGTCCTCCCCTGGGTGTCGGGGCGCTCCAGGCCAATGGCATGGAAAAGTGCCCAGGACGGGCTCCATGCGTCCCGGGCATTCGTCCCGGGACGGGGACGGGGACAGGGTCGGGAGAGTCCAGGCGGCTTCACTTCCGTGTCCAGCCATCTGATCGTCTGGATTCCCTCGGCCATCTGGTCGCCCGGATCCCCTCGGGCATCTGGTCGCCCGCAACGCTTTCCTATGGGGCAACCAGATGGCTGAACTTCCCTGGAAGTCCCGATGAGGTGCCATTCGCCGCCCGGATCCCAGCGAGGGCTCCAGGAGGTCGGGTACATTCGCGCCTTGGGTCCCCTCTGTCACCTCGCGTGCACAGATTACAAGCAAAGGGGGTAATTTTCCTCCGGATTACTAGGGAGAAGGGTACGCCCGGACACCCCTCCGAGGCTGGTGGTTCTCTGCCATGGGGACCAGATGGGCTATGCCTGGGCAACACCTCCCTAGGCCACCTGGGGCTTCCTTCCTCCAGGCCAACTGCATGTCAAATTGCCCAGGACGGGCTCCATGGCTCCTGGGCAGTCGTCCCCCGGGCGTCCGGGGCTCCATCCAGGCTGACGGCATGGAAAAGTGCCCAGGACAGGCTCCATGCGTCCCGGGCATTCATCCCCCGGGCGTCCGGGGCTCCATCTAGGCTGACGGTATGGAAGAGTGCCCAGGTCGGGCTCCATGGTTTTCACGGTGGTCCTCCCCTGGGTGTCTGGGGGCTCCAGGCCAAATGCATGGAAAAGTGCCCAGGACGGGCTCCATGCGTCCAGGGCATTCGTCCCCATGGCGTCCGGGGCTCCATCTAGGCTGACGGTATGGCAGAGTGCCCAGGTCGGGCTCCATGGTTTTCACGGTGGTCCTCCCCTGGGTGTCTGGGGGGGCTCCAGGCCGAAGGCACGGAAAAGTGCCCAGGACGGGCTCCATGTGTCCCGGGCATTCGTCCCCCGGGCGTCCGGGGCTCCATCCAGGCTGACGGCATGACAGAGTGCCCGGGTCGGGCTCCATGGGTCCCGGGCAGCCCTCCCCCGGGCGTCCGGGGCTCCCACCGCCAGGCCGACGGCATGTCAAAGTGCCCAGGATGGGCTCCATGAGTCCGGGACAGTCCTCCCCCGGGCGTCCGGGACACCCATCTCCAGGAGGCCAACGGCATTGGCAAAGTACCCAGGACGGGCTCCATGGGTCCCGGGCAGACCTCCCTCGGGCGTCCGGGGCACCCATCTCCATGAGGCCAACGGCATTGGCAAAGTACCCAGGACGGGCTCCATGAGTCCCGGGCAGACCTCCCTCGGGCGTCCGGGGCACCCATCTCCATGAGGCCAACGGCATTGGCAAAGTACCCAGGACGGGCTCCATGGGTCCCGGGCAGACCTCCCCCGGGCGTCCGGGGCACCCATCTCCACGAGGCCAACGGCATTGGCAAAGTACCCGGGAAGGGCTCCATGGGTCCCGGGTAGACCTCCCCCGGGCGTCCGGGGCACCCATCTCCACGAGGCCAACGGCATTGGCAAAGTACCCGGGAAGGGCTCCATGGGTCCCGGGTAGACCTCCCCCGGGCGTCCGGGGCACCCATCTCCATGAGGCCAACGGCATTGGCAAAGTACCCAGGACGGGCTCCATGGGTCCCGGGCAGACCTCCTCCCGGGCGTCCGGGGCTCCCACCTCCAGGCCGACGGAATGTCAAAGTACCCAGGACGGGCTCCATGGGTCCCGGGCAGCTTACCCCGGGCGTCCGGGGCACCCACCTCCAGGCCGACGGCATGTCAAAGTACCCAGGACGGGCTCCACGGGTCCCTGGCATTCCTCCCCCAGGTTGTCCGGGCCCTAGAGCTCCGGTGGTCCAACCTGCGCCTGAGGCCCAGCCGGGGTCCAAGAGCCCTGCCTTGCGTGGGCAGGCAGTCAGGAACCCTACCGCGAAGGCTTGGGATGGATGGGGAGCTGGGAGTCCTTTCGATCCCGGCCCTCTGGTCGCCCGCGATGCTTTCCAATGGGGCGACCAGATGGCCGGGCTTCCCTGGAAGTCCCGATGAGGTGCCATTCGGCTCCTGGATCCCAGCTAGGGCTCCATGAGGTCGGGTTCTTTTACGCCTTGGGTCCCCTCTGTCACCTCGCGTGCACGGATTGCAAGAAAGGGGGGTAATTTCCCTCCGGATTACTAGGGGCAGGGTACGCCCGGACACCTCTCCAGGGCTGGTGGTTCTCTGCCCGGGGGACCAGATGAGATATGCCTGGGCAACACCTCCCCCGGGCATCTGGGGGCTCCATTCTCCGGGCCAACGGCATGGCTCAATGCCCAGGACGGGCTCCACGTGTCCCGGACAGACCTCCCCTGGGCGTCCGGGACACCCATCTCCAGGAGGCCAACGGGATGGCAAAGTACCCGGGAAGGGCTCCACGGGTCCCGGGCAGCCTTCCCCCGGGCGTCCGGGGCTCCCACCTCCAGGCCGACGGCATGTCACACTGCCCAGGACGGGCTCCATGGGCCCCGGACAGACCTCCCCCGGGCGTCCGGGGCACCCATCTCCAGGAGGCCAACGGGATGGCAAAGTACCCGGGAAGGGCTCCACGGGTCCCGGCAGCCTTCCCCCGGGCTCCCACCTCCAGGCCGACGGCATGTCACACTGCCCAGGACGGGCTCCATGGGCCCCGGACAGACCTCCCCCGGGCGTCCGGGGCACCCATCTCCAGGAGGCCAACGGGATGGCAGAGTAACCGGGAAGGGCTCCATGGGTCCCGGGCAGCCCTCCCCCGGGCGTCCGGGGCTCCCACCTCCAGGACGACGGCATGTCAAAGTGCCCAGGGCGGGCTCCACGGGCCCCGGGCAGCCCTCCCCCCGGGCGTTCGGGGCACACATCTCCAGGAGGCCAACGGCGTTGCAAAGTACCCGGAAAGGGCTCCACGGGTACCGGGCAGTCCTCCCCCCCGGGCGTCCAGGGCACCCATCTCCATGAGGCCAACGGCATTGGCAAAGTACCCGGGAAGGGCTCCACGGGTCCCGACCAGGCTTCCCACGGGCGTCCCGGGCACCCTCCTCCAGGTCGACGGCATGTCAAAGTGTCCAGGACGGGCTCCATGGGTCCCGGGCAGCCGCTCCCGGGCGTCCGGGGCTCCCACCTCCAGGCCGACGGCATGTCAAAGAGCCCAGGACGGGATCCACGGGTACCGGGCAGTCCTCCCCCGGGCGTCCGGGGCTCCCATCTCCAGGCCAACGGCATGGCTCAATGCCCAGGACGGGCTCCATGGGTCCCGCGCAGGCCTCCCCCGGGCGTCCGGGGCAACCATCTCCATGAGGCCAACGGCATTGGCAAAGTACCCGGGAAGGGCTCCACGGGTCGCGGGCAGGCCTCCCCCGGGCGTCCAGGGCACCCACCTCCAGGCCGACGGCATGTAAAAGTGCCCAGGACGGGCTCCATGGGTCCCGGGCAGCCCGCCCCTGGGCATCTGGGGCACCCATCTCCAGGAGGCCAACGGCGTTGCAAAGTACCCGGGAAGGGCTCCACGGGTACCGGGCAGTCCTCCCCCGGGCGTCCGGGGGCTCCCTTCTCCAGGCCAACGGCATGGTTCAATGCCCAGGACGGGACGTCAAGTGGCCAGGACGGGCTCCATGCGTCCCGGGCATTCGTCCCGGGACGGGGACGGGGTAGGGAAGAGTCCAGGCGGCTTCACCTCCATGCCCGGCCATCTGATCGCCCAGATTCCCTCGGCCATCTGGTCGCTCGGATCCCCTCGGGCATCTGGTCGCCCGCAACGCTTTCCTATGGGGGGGGGACCAGATGGCCGAACTTCCCTGGAAGTCTTAATGAGGTGCCATTCGCCTCCCGGATCCCAGCGAGGGCTCCATGAGGTCGGGTTCTTTGACGCCTTGGGTCCCCTCTGTCACCTCGCGTGCACAGATTGCAAGAAAGGGGGGTAATTTGCCTCCGGATTACTATGGGGCAGGGTATGCCCGGACACCCCTCCAGGGTTGGTGGTTCTCTGCCATGGGGACCAGATGGGATATGCCTGGGCAACACCTCCCTAGGCCACCCGGGGCTTCCTTCCTCCAGGCCAACTGCATGTCAAATTGCCCAGGACGGGCTCCATGGCTCTTGGGCAGTCGTCCCCCGGGCGTCCGGTGCTCCATCCAGGCCGACGGCATGGCAGAGTGCCCGGGACAGGCTCCATGCGTCCCGGGCCTTCGTCCCCCCGGGCGTCCGGGGCTCCATCCAGGCTGACGGCATGGCAGAGTGCCCGGGTCGGGCTCCATGGTTTCCACGGTGGTCCTCCCCTGGGTGTCGGGGCGCTCCAGGCTGACGGCATGGCAGAGTGCCCGGGACGGGCTCCATGCGTCCCGGGCATTCGTCCCCCGGGCGTCCGGGGCTCCATCCGGGCTGACGGCATGTCAGAGTGCCCAGGACGGGCTCCACGGGTCCCGGGCGTCCGGGGCTCCCTTTTCCCGGGCCAACGGCTTGTCAGAGTGCCCAGGACGGGCTCCACGGGCCCCGGGCGTCCGGGGCTCTCTTCCCCGGGCCAGCGGCATGTCAGAGTGCCCAAGACGGGCTCCGGTCATCCGGGGCACCCTTCCCCGGGCCAGCGGCATGTTAGAGTGCCCAGGACCAGTTCCACGGGTCCCGGGCAGTCCTCCCCCGGGCGTCCGGGGCTCCCTTCCCCGGGCCAAAGCATTTCAGAGTGCCCAGGATGGGCTCCACGGGTCCCGGGCGTCCAGGGCTCCCTTCCCCGGGCCAACGGCTTGTCAGAGTGCCAAGGACGGGCTCCACGGGCCCCGGGCGTCCGGGGCTCCCTTCCCCGGGCCAACGGCATACAGGAAAGGAGTGCCCAGGACGGGCTCCACAGGTCCCGGTCGTCTGGGGCTCCCTTCCCCGGGCCAATGGCTTGTCAGAGTGCCAAGGACGGGCTCCACGGGTCCCGGTCGTCTGGGGCTCCCTTCCTCGGGCCAACAGCTTGTCAGAGTGCCCAGGACGGGCTCCACGGGCCCCGGGCGTCCGGGGCTCCCTTCCCCGGGCCAACGGCATACAGGAAAGGAGTGCCCAGGTCGGGCTCCACAGGTCCCGGTCGTCTGGGGCTCCCTTCCCCGGGCCAATGGCTTGTCAGAGTGCCAAGGACGGGCTCCACGGGCCCCGGGCGTCCGGGGCTCCCTTCCCCGGGCCAACGGCATACAGGAAAGGAGTGCCCAGGACGGGCTCCACAGGTCCCGGTCGTCTGGGGCTCCCTTCCCCGGGCCAATGGCTTGTCAGAGTGCCAAGGACGGGCTCCACGGGTCCCGGTCGTCTGGGGCTCCCTTCCTCGGGCCAACAGCTTGTCAGAGTGCCCAGGACGGGCTCCACGGGTCCCTTGCAGTCCTCCCCCCCGGGCGTTCGGGGCACCCATCTCCAGGAGGCCAACGGTGTTGCAAAGTACCCGGGAAGGGCTCCACGGGTACCGGGCAGTCCTCCCCCGGGCGTCCGGGGGCTCCCTTCTCCAGGCCAACGGCATGGTTCAATGCCCAGGACGGGCTCCATGTGTCCCGGACAGACCTCCCCCGGGCGTCCGGGGCACCCATCTCCAGGCCAACGGCATGGCTCAATGCCCAGGACGGGCTCCATGGGTCCGGGGAGGCGTCCCATGCGCCTCCGGGCTTGGGAGCCCCGGCTCTGTCCAGGGGCCCAGCCGGGCCCCGGGTCGGGTGCTCCGGCCCTGGTCCCTGTCTCCGAGCCTACCGCACTGCCAAGGGCCTAGGAAGGGGTTCCGTTGTGCCCCGGGAGCCTCCCCTTGCTTGTCTGGGTTCAGAAGCTCTGTCCGGGGCCCCTAGGGGCCCGGGGGAGGGCGGCCTCCCCACCCCGGGCTCTGTCCTTGGTCCTGCTGCGTGGCAGGGTGCCCGGGACGGGGTCCGGAGGGACCGGGGAGGCGTCCCATGCACCTCCGGGCTTGGGAGCCCCGGCTGCGTCCAGGGGCCCGGCCGGGCCCCGGGTCGGGTGCTCCGGCCCTGGGCCCTGTCTCCCAGCCTGCCGCACTGCCAAGGGCCCAGGAAGGGGTTCCGATGTGCCCGGGGAGCCTCCCCTTGCTTGGCTGGGTTCAGGAGCAGTGGCTAGGGCCCCTGAGGGCCCGGGGAGGGCGGCCTCCCCACCCCGGGCTCTGTCCTTGGTCCTGCTGCGTGGCAGGGTGCCCGGGACGGGGTCCGGAGGGACCGGGGAGGCGTCCCATGCGCCTCCGGGCTTGGGAGCCCCGGCTGGGTCCAGGGGCCCGGGCGGGCCCTGGGTCAGGTGCTCCGGCCCTGGGCCCTGTCTCCCAGCCTGCCGCACTGCCAAGGGCCCGGAAAGGGGTTCCGATGTGCCCGGGGAGCCTCCCCTTGCTTGTCTGTGTTCAGGAGCTCCATCCGGGGCCCCTGAGGGCCCGGGGATGGCGGCCTCCCCACCCCGGGCTCCGTCCTGGGTCCTGGCGCGTGGCAGGGTGCCCGGGACGGGGTCTGGTGTGCCAGGGGAGGCTCGCCCTGCGCCTCCGGGCCTGGGAGCCCCGGCTGGGTCCAGGGGCCCGGCCGGGGCCCCGGGTGGGGCGCTCCATCCCTGGGCCCTGTCCCCCGGCCTGCCGCACTGCCAAAGTCCCGGGACGGGGTTCCGTGGTGCCCGGGGAGCCTCCCCGTGCTTGGCTGGGTTCAGGAGCCCCACCCGGGGCCCCTGAGGGCCCCGGGGAGGGTGGCCTCCCCACCCCGGGCTCCGTCCTGGGTCCTGCCGCGGGGCAGGGTGCCCGGGACGGGGTCCGGCGGGCCCGGGGAGGTTTCCCCTGTGCCTCCAGGCCTGGGAGCCCCGGCTGGGTCCAGGGGCCCGGTCGGGGCCCCGGGTCGGGCGCTCCGGCCCTGGGCCCGGTCCCCCGGGCTGCCGCTCCACCCAGGGCCCAGGACAGGGGTCCGTCGGTCCCTTGCAGGCCTCCCCTGCTTGTCAAGGTGTAAGCGGGCCCCGGGTCGGAGGGCCCGCCGGCCCCTGGCAGCCTCCATGGCTGTGGCCCGGCTGGGGCCCCGGGCCTCCGGCCCGCCATGCCCCGGGCGCCCGCTCCCTCCTTCGTGGGGGCACGAGGCGACCGGATGGCGTCCCTTTCGTGCCCGGCCATCTGGTCGCCCGGATCCCCTCGGCCATCTGGTCTCCCGGATCCCCTCGGCCATCTGGTCTCCCGGATCGCCTCGGCCATCTGGTCGCCCGCAATGCTTTCCAATGGGGGGCGACCAGATGGCCGAACTTCCCTGGAAGTCCCGATGAGGTGCCATTTGCCTCCCGGATCCCAGCGAGGGCTCCAGGAGGTCGGGTACTTTCGCGCCTTGGGTCCCCTCTGTCACCTCTAGTGCACGGATTACAAGAAAGGAGGGTAATTTTCCTCCGGATTACTAGGGAGAGGGTCAGTCAGACCTCCGTGTGGTCTGGCGATTCTGAATGAGGGGAAGGCAGGACCCGGGCCGGCCCGCCGGGGCCCCCAGGGGCCCGGGTACGCTTCTGCCTCTTGGCCCCTTCCCGATGGGCCTTTTCCTCCGAGTTTTCTCAGGCAGGCCTCCGCGAGGTCTGGCCATGCTGAGACGGGGCCAGGCAGTACCCGGGCCCGCCCGCTGGGGCCCCCAGGGGCCCGGGAACGCACCTGCCGCTCACCCCCTTTTCCGATGGGCCTTTTTCTCCGAGTTTGCTCAGGCAGGACTCCGCGAGGTCTGGCCATGCCGAGATGGGGCCAGGCAGCACCCGGGCCTACCTCGTGGGGCCCCCAGGGGCCCGGGTACCCTCCTGCCTCTTGGCCCCTTCCCGATGGGCCTTTTCCTCCGAGTTTGCTCAGGCAGGCCTCTGCGAGGTCTGGCCATGCTGAGATGGGGC